>NC_082693.1:16588005-16895153 GCF_949987515.2 Delphinus delphis | reverse complement strand
GGAAATATTGCTGGCTCATTAAAATACAGCATCTGAAAGCAAACAGACAGGTGCCTATAGCATTGCTGACTAGAAGTCAACTTGAGAATAATAAATATCATTAGGGAGAAGAGTAATTTTATTGGAGAAAAACAGCATCAACTAAATAGAAGATAAGAAATTTCTACAAGGTACCTAAGCAATGTGTCATGGCAGTGAAGGCATGTATGAATCATCAAGTGTGATGTTCATTTCACAAGAAAGACCTCAGACAATAATCACCGCATGAAATGAGAGGAGAGGGAAAAGTGGCATCAGGAGTTTCTAATATCATATTGGTGAATTTTATATTAGCATTCACAGCCTCAATGACTTTGAAATAAAGTCCTAGAGTAGAAGGCCATTTTCTTTTACTTGGAAAATTTCTTATTATTTTTCATCCTTATTGTTTATAAATACTCAGAGAAAAAGCAAAAATCTCCAAGTGGGAAACTGTTCTCTGGCTTTTGATACCGATAAGATAGCAATTTTTAGTAACTCATTTTCTTGTTTTACAGTCTTTTTATGTTGCCAAATCCCCTCTTGTCTCTCTTCCAATCATTTATTCTCTCAGACTCTGAGAAGTACTCTGCAGTGAGCTCAGCAAAGGGCCCAATCTCCCCGCCCCCCACAAAAAAAACCAAAGTAATATTTTGCAAAGTCTGTCACGTTTTAATATCACTCTTCACTGTACTCAAACGCAACCAGTCAGCACTAATGTTACATAACTGAATAGCAACATCCTGTTAAGACTAAGTCTTACATGGCCAGTGACTGGTGTTACATTTTGAAATAGTGACTGTGACACTGAAGAGTCTTCGCTCTAAAAAAATGTTCCATGGTGCTTCAAAGGGAGCATCTTAGAAAGGTATTTTTAAAGTCCTCAGTGACAAAGTTAAATGGATGATATCAAAAAGGCCCCAGAGAAATCAAGATGTTTCCACTCTGAATGAGTTGAAAAAGCAATAACAAAATGATTACTCTAGAAATCAACTTTTAGTCCTTCAAACTCCATCGGGTTGGCAACAATGAAAGTCTCTTAAATATAAAATTAAACATGATCCAGGAATCCCACTCCGGGGCATATATCTGGACAAAACTGTAATTCAAAAAGATACATGCTCCCCTATGTTCACAGCAGCACTATTCACAATAGCCAAGACATGGAAACAACTTAAATGTCCATCGACAGAGGAATGAACAAAGATGCGGTATGTATATATAATGGAATACTACTCAGCCATAAAAAGGAAAAAAATAATGCCACTTGCAACTAGAGAACTAGAGATGCAACTAGAGATGCAACTAGAGATTATCACGCTAAGTCAAGTAAGTCAGAAAGAGAAAGACAAACACTATATGATATCACTTATACGTAGAATCTAAAATGACACAAACAAACCTATTTATCAATCAGAAACAGAATCACGAACATAAAGAACAGACTGGAGGTTGCCAAGGGGGAGGGGGTTGGGGGGAGGGAAGGTGTGGGAGTTTGGGGTTAGCAGATGTGGGCTTTTATATAAGGAATGGATAAGCAGCAAGGTCCTACTGTATAGCACAGGGAACTATGTTCAATATCCTGTGATAAACCATAATAGAAAAAAGAAAAAAGAATGTGTATGTGTGTATATATATATATAGCTGAATCACTTTGCTGCACAGCAGTAACTAACACAACATTGTAAATCAACTGTACTTCAGTAAGAAAATATTCAACATGATGGTAATAACAAAAACAGTAAACTCTTAAATAATGGTTGTTACACAACGTACTTTTCTAAGCACGTATATAGGTGACTCATTTAGTCCTCACAACAACACTGTGAGGTCAGTATAGTACGATTCCCTTTATACAGATGAAGAAACTGAGAAACAGAGGTTAATAACTTGCCAAAAGGTCCGGGACAGCTATGTAGCTCCATTCTCCTACCCACCAGAGCACACTGCATAGAGGTTCTGAGAACAGGGAAGGGGTAAGAAAAACTAGCACTCCATAGGGGCCTTCTAAGATTCTGAAATGTTTATTTTTTATGCCCAGTGGTTGGTATATGTGTCTCTGTTTTATATTAAATTATTGTTCTTCTTATTTTAAATAGTGTATATACACTGACTATATATATATATATATATATATTTAGTATATATAAACCTATATATACTAAATAGTATATATAGGTTTATATACAGTCAAAATAATATTTAAGAATAATAAGTATATATAGTACTATATATAGTATATCTATAGTACTATATTTGTTACATGTACTCTTTTTAATATATAGTATATTTTAAATTTAAAAATTTAATGTAAGAAAATAGCTATTATACAAATTTTAGAAGTTGGCATAAGGGCATCCTGACTGAATTTGAGATGCAGAAAACGAAATTTATCATCTTTTAGTGAACATATATCAAGATTTTAGTAATTTTTTGGTCACATTCTGAAAGATACCTGAAGATCTGCTCTTCTAAGAAATAAACTTTGGCAAGTAATGACCTCTCTAGGCTGTATTTTCCTCATTCAAAAACAAGAAAATTAAACAGATGATCATTAAAATACCTTACAGCTTTAGAATTCTAGGGTGCTGAAGATCTGAGCAAAGCTGTAACTACTAAAAAAAAAGCTTGCCACTCAAATCTAAACACAGTGAAAAGCACCAGAATTTGTCAAATCAGGAGTGCTGGTGAAGCCTCATTCCACTGAGTATGTTTTCTCTTGGTCCCTCTGCCTCACCATCCTTTCTAAGGCAATCCCCTGGGACTGCAACGGGTAGTTCCACAAGTGAATCTGCCACCAGGAGACCTGGGTTCAAGACATAGTTCCCCACTTAAATAGGCTTGAGACCTTAGATAAGTCATTTAATCTCTCTTCTCTTTACTAATTTGTTTTATTACATATATGAAAGACCTTGTATCAATGACATATACATGGAAAGTAATAACCCTACTATATATACCGTGTGTCTTCCTAAAGAGGGGTATGCAATTCAAATAACATTTTAAATCTGCCCAAGAGAATTTGGTGAATTATTTTAAGGCAAAGAACTTTTCTATGAAGTGAATCATCCACTGATTATTTTCTTTCACAATTCAAGTTTTAAAGACATTTTTCACTTTAAGTGATATACTCCTGCATCACAGAGGTACTGTTTTCTGAAGGAAATCCCAAGCATCATATGCCCAGTTGGAAATTTATAAATTTCATTGTTGCTTTGGTCAACAGCTCAGGACATTCAAATGACCACATCAAAAACCATCAAGTTCTAGACACCAAAAAATCAACATTTTAATGCAATGTGAAGAAAGACATCTATCAGGGTGGACTAAATAAGCCAATTGATAAAATGATCTAGGTTCTTTAAAAAAACAAAATTTAATTTTTCATTAAGCTCTGTGGACCAAAATATTTTCCTGGTGAGCATCCAAGAGAAGTGAAAAAGAAAGAAAGAAGATTAAAGATGGCAACTGAGACAAGAAGAAACGAGCATTCTCTTCCCCTAAGCACAATTTTGTATGTTGTATGCATGGTCCCCTAGTTTCAAGGGGAGCCTACAGCAGACAGCTGAGGGAACCAGGTCTGATCCTAGAAGATGGTTGACTACCTTCTTGTAGCACAAGAAGCCGTGGTTTGTGATATTCAAGACGGATCCCGTGGGCACCAAAGTCACAGGGAGAAAAGCGGCAAATGTAAGAAAAATGTTGAACTCAGGAGGGAGGAGGAATGCTGCCACTTTAATGTATTGGTCTCAAAATAAGTACAGCAAATTATTATTTTTCATTCATTAAATGTTCACTATCTTTTGCCTAACCCTCTTCCCCAGTGTTGCTTGTACCCCAGGACTTGGTCTTCAGACAGTCTCCTTCGTCATACATTCATTCCCTTGCAGATCTCATGGTAGCACATTTCTTTAACTACCATTCATATGGTGATGACTCTCCAGTTAGTATTTCTAGCCCCAACCTTCCCCCTGAATGGTAAGGTCATATATAGCTTCAAAGATCGCCAATGCGCCTTTGAAACTCAATATTTCGGAAATCAAATGTGTTATCCCTCCCCCAAAGTCTGCTTTTTCCTGCCCCTCCCCATTTCCTTGTCTCCCATCTTACTATGAGGTACTGCCAGCCAATCATCAGTTGCTTAGGCCAACAACCTTAGCATCCTCCTTGAAGGCTCATACCCAATTTCCAATGAACTCAACAGTAAACTCCAGAGTCTCAACTTTCAACATACATCACAATTTCAACCACACCTCAAAGCACTAAAAAGATGCTAACCTAGATGACTGCAAAGCCTGCACCCAGATATTCTCACAGTTTGCCTCCTCACATCATTCCAGTGCTCAAACAACAACTCAAAGAACCCTTCCCCTGACCACACCATGTAAAACTGTACCTTCTGTACTTTTATACTCCATCTTCTTTCCCTGCTTTCTTTTCTTCCTAGAACTCAACATTTCCTGGTGTACTTAATCATGTTTCTTATCTGTCTTCTGCTGAAGTTCTCCAACTCTCACGAGCACCAGGAAGGTTTATGAAAAGGCAAATGACTGGGCGTCACCCTGCACAGAGTTTCAGATTCAGTCGGTCTGGGTGGGGCCTGAGAATCTCTATTGCTAACAATTCCCAGGAAATGCTGATACTACTGGTCCAGAGATGACACTTGGAAAAACACTGCCTTACAGAGTATAAGCTCCTTGAGAGCAGGGCCACTACGTTTTGGGATTGTTTTAAGAAATGTATTCTATTTAATTCACAAACTTTATATAGCTTATTAAAATAAAAGAAAACAAAGCAAAACAAAAAACAGTGAAAACAAGATACTTTCGAAGTGTGGGCCCTTCCAGCCTTCCAAACATAAGAGTTCTGAAAGCTGTGTACACCAACTGGAAGAACAAATCAAAATTCAGAACAGCGCCATGACATTTCGTAAAAGGAATCAACACTGTATCCCCAGCACGTGGGAAAGCACCTGGCCTAGTACATATGGGTGATGCCCAGTAGCATTGGTTGAAAAATGAATAATTAATTCTAGAATAAACCTGTTTTAATGTTAACAGACATTTCCATGGACATCAGATCCTAAATAATTTATACCAAAACATTCCTAAAACAAAATGTAGCATAAATACCCATATGTAACTTTTTAAAATAACGTATTCATCAAATTGGAAATCTGGGTATTACCAATCTTTTTTTTTTTTTTTTTCTCCCCCGGTACGCGGGCCTCTCACTGCTGTGGCCTCTCCCGTTGCAGAGCACAGGCTCCGGACACACAGGCTCAGCGGCCACGGCTCACGGGCTTAGCTGCTCCACGGCATGTGGGATCTTCCTGGACCAGGGCACGAACCCGTGTCCCCTGCATCGGCAGGTGGACTCTCAACCACTACGCCACCAGAGAAGTCCTACCAATCATTATTAAACACACTGATAATCAAGACAGTGACACACATGCAATAATCACTAATTCCCAACTGAGTGCTCAAATTTACTTAAACTCACTACCTTCTCAAAATGATTAGCTAAAATGCCTGATTGCTTCCTAACATCTATGGTTTTCCAGACTTTTAAAAATAATTTCCCTATTACTCATGTCATCATTCCTCTTTCCTGACATAAATTCTCATCCCATAGCAGCTGGATTGTACAGTAGTTCCTGGCTCCAAAAGACATGTACAAAGTTAAAAAAACATGTTGCCTGTTTTCTCCCTGTCCAGCCAATCTGTTTCTAGAAACCTTCAGGTTAATCTGATGCTTATGAGCCCAAGATAAAAAGAAAGGTCCTAGAGAGACAGCCAGGAGTTGGTCAAGGAATGGATTTGAAGCAGAAGGAGAAGAAATATACAAAACAAAAAAGGAAAGGAAACACACGCAGCTACACTTGGAACAAAGTATGTTCTCACACGAGGAGCAAGGGCCTTGCTTGAGTCCCAGCTGTGGGTGGACGTGAAGAATTTTCCATTAGAGAGGTGGAGAAGGGGATGCGCCATGAGTCAAGAACCCCTCCCTCCCTGCCCTCCCTGGTTCCTCTCCCTCAATCTCGGATCACTGGCCCCCTTTGTAGCATGAGTCTCACATGGGTGGCCCAGAACAAGGCAGGGAACCCCTCACTCCACAAAACACACAGTAGAGCGTCTCAGAACAACACTCGGCTCTGGTTTCTGCCTGCCTCACTGATCACATTGCTCATTTTGCCACAGGGCTGTGAGCTGACAGTGGGGTGCTTTGGGGTTCAGAAAGCCAGGAAGCAGCAGAGGGGTCATCAAACCTTTGGCCAAATCCTAGAAATGACTTGGCAACTTGATCAGATACCTGTTGAACTATGACCTTATGTTTTCACAAACATAGATGAAAACAAACCAACAGTCAAAAACACAACACTGTACAGCAGAAGCTTTCCATTCCATTGGTAGACATATGAAGAGCAATTAAACTTGTTTCTCGAGTATCCACGTGTCTCTCTTGGTTGACTGTTCCAGGTGAATTTTGACTTCTACGTTAGCTGTTAGCACACACCAGGGTAGAATTCAACCACTTCCTAACAACTGTCCAGTCGGGAAATAATAAAGCCAATTAGAAGAGAAATTCAAGTCAAACAATTAGCCAGATCTGATGTTGATTTCAGCACCTGAATTTTGGGGGGAGCCATGATGTCACTGCCTCGTCGAAAACTAACCCTTCCAAGCCTCCGCAGGACTTCCAGAAAAAACTCCAATGTATTTAAAATGTCACTGGTGATTTTTCATGACTTTATGCCTCTACTCTCCCTCTTCAGCCACTTCTCCTTGTATTCTGTGCTTCAGTGATCCTGTACTACCTGATTTCTCCAAAGATCTGGGCGGTTCATTACTGATGCCAATAACGTATGATGCAATGCACGGGATTTGGTGCTGAACAGACCTAGGTTCAAAGCTTGTCTCCCTCACTGAAGAATGAAATTATCTCGGGCAAGTTTCTTAAAAAACCCTGAGTGTCAGTTCTATTGTCACTCAGATGAGGGTAAGGACACCTACCTCAGGGCACAGTGGGAGAACTGAAGTGAGATAATGTCTCTACAGTTCTTAGTAAAGTCTCTGGACCACAGCAGGCCTTATCCTCCTTACTCCTCCCCAGGCCTGATTCTGCTCATCTTTCAAAGTCCGCCTCAAAAGTCATTTCCCTGATAAAGCCTTCTGTGCCTGTGTCCCCTCCATCCTGCCCTCAGCCAGAAAAAAGTCACTTCTTCTCTCTCTGCTTTTCAAAGCTACACTGTACATACACCTCAATTACCACAGTTTCTTTTTGACAACACAGCACCTTTATTTCTTTCTCATCTTCATTAATCGGTAGTAGATTCATAAAGGCACACATGTGCCTATCTTTGTGTTCCAAATACTCAAAATTAATACTTGCTACAAAGTAAGTTCTCCATAAATGCAGAACAAATCAATGACTATAGAGATCAAAGGGAAAAGTCATACAATGGTTTCTATTAGCACACAGTAAAAGATGAGTTTTCCATAGTATAGCCCTGTCTGTTTATTATTGTACATACGTAAAATTGAGATGCACATTCCTGTTTTACTTGAATAAAGATGTATCAGGAACCAAATGCATGCCAGGCACTGTAGATACCAAAGCCAATGAGACATTCCCTCCCGCTGTGGCACAGCTTATGAGGTAAGGTGGCTAGGGATGTTGCGTGCACGACCAGGGGCAGCATTCAGAATCTGGTCAGTTCAGCTGGAGTGTTAACTCTAATCTCCTGACTCACTCTATAACATCTACTTGCTTTAAGAGAGGGACTTTCAAAATAAAACCAGGGAGAGAAATAATAACCATATCTCTAAGTATGAGAAAGTCAAAGAACTGCTCTCTTAAGAAGCTAACTTTACAGGGCTTCCCTGGTGGCGCAGTGGTTGAGAATCTGCCTGCCAATGCAGGGAACACAGGTTTGAGCCCTGATCTGGGAAGATCGCACATGCCGCGGAGCAACTAAGCCTGTGCGCCACAACTAATGAGCCTGCGCATCTGGAGACTGTGCTCCGCAACAGGAGAGGCCGCGACAGTGAGAGGCCCGCGCACCGCGATGAAGAGTGGCCCCCGCTCGCCGCAACTGGAGAAAGCCCTCGCACAGAAACGAAGACCCAACACAGCCAAAAAATAAATAAATACATAAATTTATTTTAAAAAAAAGAAGCTAACTTTATACATTCCTATGCTAAACATATATAGAGCTTTCTATTCTCATAAAGAAGTCAGTGAGTACTCCTAGAGTTATGAAGAGTGCCTATTCCACTTTCTTCTAGAGCAATACAGTCCAATTTAGTAGGTACCTGCCACATGTGGTAATTTATATTAAATTAATTAAAATGAAATAAAGTAAAATATTTAACTTCTCAGTTAAATTTCATGTCTTCAATAACCACATCTAACTAGTGGTTTCCAGATTGAACAACATAGATATACAACATTTTCGTCATCACAGAAAGTTCAGGAGAGCTGTGCTGCATCTAGAGAATTAAAATGAAAATGTAAATCTAATTATGCCCTTCTGTTCACTTAATCCATTATTAATTGGGTTATTGACTATCTGTTACCAAGAAAGCAACTGGTCACTATTATCCTTTACATGGAAAAGGAAAAAATATGGGAATATTTTCAGGTCTAAAACATCTGTTCATCTTTATTTACAGAGAAACCCTCCAATCCACTATTAGGTTTTTTTTGATGGTAGGAGTTTGCTAAAATTTTAAAAGGCAGTCCTCTATTCATGATCTCTGTTGCTTTTGTTTTTCTTTTAAAGTTAGTTATTTTCTTAGCAATAAGAAAAAGGCTAAAGGTGGTTATACTTCAAGATCTTCTCCCAAATGGATCCTAATTTTTTCAGTGTTAAACATTCCTGGAAGCTTTAAGTCTGAACTCGCTAGAAGTTCAGTCATTGTCATAACAAGGATTAGAAAACTTTCAAAAAGTGTCCTATAAAGATGAACATAGGGCTTCCCTGGTGGCGCAGTGGTTGAGGGTCCGCCTGCCGATGCGGGGGACACGGGTTCGTGCCCCGGTCCGGGAGGATCCCACATGCCGTGGAGCGGCTGGGCCCGTGAGCCATGGCCGCTGGGCCTGCGCGTCCGGAGCCTGTGCTCCGCAACGGGAGAGGTCGCAACAGTGAGAGGCCCGCGTACGGCAACAACAACAACAACAAAAAAGATGAACATAGTCTTTATCCATAAAATTTTCTGTGCCTATAATACATCTGAATAGTGACAAGACAGATCTCTCTTTGTAAGCATCCTTTTGATGAAAGAACAAGCAGTCCTTTCTGAGAATTGAAACACTGGAGAATTTTGCCTGCAATTTACCCTTGTGAGGCAAATTTACTGTATCTCTCAATTCTTAGGGAGACGTAAATATTTAGATATTCACATAATGTAGAGGAATTGCCCACGCCAAGGAGAGAGAGATAAGTTCTCGTGTGCCTTCAGAAAAGAACACAGGAGGGCTGGTGTTTCTTAAAATGTGGTCTTGGACCACCCATGTTAGGGGTCCTTTTATCAGGAGGGTGCTACTAAATATAGACACCTGTGGGCCACTCCTAGGATCCAGGTTTATTAAGTCATAATCCTTAGGTTGGGGTCTGGATTCTGCATATGACAGGTTAGCAAGAGACTTATGTGCACATTCCAGTGTGACATCCACTGTCATAGAGAGAAGAGAAAAGGACCCTGCACTACGTATTCCCGACTTACTGAGCTTGAAGAGTGAAGAACCTGATATTTAAGGCGATTGCAAAGGTTTGCAACACCAGACCCACAGATCAAACCCCAATGACTATATATAAGTAAATAAGTATTTTATATATATATACCCCCCCAAGGATATCCAATAGAATTAGGGCATAATCAATATTTAGTTTGCTGCAGTGAGGAGCTATAAGAAAAAGAGCAGAAAATCAGTAAAGAAGCTTATTTATGTCATCATAATGAGACAATAATTGAGAAAAGCATTGCACATATGAGCTCTTAGAGTCACACATTTGTAAAACCAAGCAATCCTTGGGCTTCCCTGGTGGCGCAGTGGTTGAAAATCTGCCTGCTAATGCAGGGGACACGGGTTCGAGCCCTGGTCCGGGAAGATCCCACATGCCGCGGAGCAACTAGGCCCGTGAGCTACAACTACTGAGCCTGCGCGACTGGAGCCTGTGCTCCGCAAGAGAGACCGCAATAGCGAGAGGCCCGCACACCGCGATGAAGAGTGGCCCCCGCTTGCCACAACTAGAGAAAGTCCTCGCACAGAAACGAAGACCCAACACAGCAAAAATAAATTAATAAATTAATAAACTCCTACCCCCAACATCTTCTTTAAAAAAAAAAAACCACACAATCCAAACACACTCTGAGTGCAAGTTTACCCTCCTGCTCCACTATTCAAAGAGCCACTGTAACCTCCAGCCTCCAACCCCTCCTTCATAGTATCTATGGCCACGAACCGGGGCTAAGTCTCATTTTGTTAGTTCTGTTATATTCCTGGATCACTTTAGTTATTAAATTAAACCTGTTGAATGGTTGGATGGATGCATCAATGATAACCAGGAACAATAAATGCAACTGATGCTCTGAAAGAAATCAAACAACTTTCAAAATTACTTGTTATTCCTAGTACTGCATTACAACATATGAAATAGAAGAAAGAACTCCTGTCATTGATGTAATCAAGCGCACAACCTTGCCACTCACTAAATGCCTCGGAGACACCGAGCAAGTCCTCTGGGTCTGTTCCCCATCTGTAAAGGGAGGGACAAGACAAGATGATCTTCTTGCTTTGAAATTCCATAATTTGTATTGGGAGAAAAGAGTTCCTCATCCTAGCTACAGCTTTCAGCTTTGCAGAATAAAATACATTTTCCTTTTAGGTAAATTCTTTCAAATACAATTTATCTTGATGTAATTTGTCTTGGTGATTTATTAAAATTCCTACTAGGTCTTTGTAACTAGTTAAGCTTAACTACATAAAGCAAAATATAACTCAACAACTTAGAAAATAAAAACACTTGATTCTGTAAACATCTTCACCATTAATCACAGTGGAAAAAACTTGAAAAGTTTGAAGAAACCTCATTAAAAAATAACTTGAAAATCCCATAGGCTGAAATAACTGACTCAGTATAAACCAAAGACATTTGAAGTTTAATTTTTCACTTACGTACATACATAAATGTTCTATATTCTGGGTAATAACTATGTTGATTATAGTATATTTTAAATATATTGAAAGTAGAACTAGTCAGTACATTACACGATTATTTCATTAGCACTTTGAAAAATACACATCTGGTGAATCACAGTTTACCTTTACATTTCCACTTATTTTAAGTGCTACTCTACTAAACAGGAAACAAATGACTTTCATCAGTAGCTCACTAATTGACTTCATATCAAGCAAGACCTGGGGGTATTACTAACTATAAAAGCAGAGACTATACTGAAATGGATACTGATGTTAAACAAAATACTCAGTATACTTTCCCCGGGTTTGAATAAAAATCGATGAGAAAAATGTCTTTTCTAATATTTCCAGGATAATTATTACTATTTCTTCTACCACTACCTTAGCTGAGCACAGGTCAAAAACTTTCCTTGGGCTTCCCTGGTGGCGCAGTGGTTGAGAGTCCGCCTGCCGATGCAGGGGACACGGGTTCGTGCCCCGGTCCGGGAAGATCCCACATGCCGCGGAGCGGCTGGGCCCGTGAGCCATGGCCGCTGAGCCTGCGCGTCCAGAGCCTGTGTTCCGCAACAGGAGAGGCCACAACAGTGAGAGGCCCACGTACCGCAAAAAAAAAAAAAAAAAAAAATACTAGTATCCAGGTCCCACCATTCAGGGTTTAATTAGTTTATGGTGCAGTGTGGGCACTGGGAGTTTTATATCTCTCCAAGTTATTCTATCAATACAATAGAATGCAGCAAGGTTGAGAGCCTCTGCAAGTGTAGAGACCTACAGTTGGTTAGTGGCAGAGACGGGACTTACAAACTAATTTATTCAGACCTAGTTGTGTGCTTTATGATTACCTCTTCTTTCAAGTAAAACAAAGTAACAATACTTTGAAATTGATGGTATTATAATTCAGAAATACTTCAATTTAGTCATATTCATTCAAGTCCTATTGACTGATTAATGGATCAAAATTGGTCTAAATTGTTTAAAATCGCCCCAATAAAATCTCAGTGGAATCTGTACCTGATGTGTCAAAACTGTTCCCTGTCGTCCTAAGAGGGTTTAATATAATAAATACATTAATACAGTCTCTAATACAGGAGACATATAAGAAGGTCATCAAAATCTGGCCATAAAAACTCTGAAGTAATTTTTTAATGGCTATTTCCAGAAATCCACAAGAAACTAACCATAATAAGGAAAACTACATCTGGTGGTTTACAAATTAAGGAAAATAATACAAAACCCATTTTGCAACCATTCCAAGAACTGAAACCTTTATCCAGAGAAAGTAAATGACATTCATGATGTTTTTAGCTATTAGAAAATTCTAAGAGGATGTTACCAATAAAATAGTTTATTTTCTGACATTCAAAAACAAGTTCTCATTAGCAAAATTTCAACACTGATAATTAAAGGACGAGACAGTGACTACCATTAAAAGACTATGGTTTCTCAAGCAACCTAAGTGTCCATCGACAGATGAATGGATAAAGAAGATGTGGCACATATACACAATGGAATATTACTCAACCTAAAAAGAAACAAAATTGAGTTATTTGTAGTGAGATGGATGGACCTAGAGTCTCTCATACAGAGTGAAGTAAACCAGAAACAGAAAAACAAATACCGTATGCTAACACATAGATATGGAATCCAAAAAAAAAAAGGTTGTGATGAACCTAGGGGCTGGACAGGAATAAAGACACAGATGTAGAGAATGGACTTGACGACACGGGGAGGGTGATGGGTAAGCTGGGACGAAGTGAGAGAGTGGCATGGACATATATACACTACCAAATGTAAAATAGATAATTAGTGGGAAGCAGCCACATAGCACAGATAGATCAGCTCAATGTTTTGTGACCACCTAGAGGGGTAGGATAGGGAGGGTGGGAGGGAGACGCAAGAGGGAAGGGATATAGGGATATATGTATGCATACAGCTGATTCACTTTGTTATACAGCAGAAACTAACAAAACATTGTAAAGCAATTATATCCCAATAAAGATGTTAAAAACTAAAATTGAACATGTGGAGAACAGCAAAAAAAAAAAAAAAAAAAAAGACTACGGTTTCTCATGATCAAAATCATATGCAAATTTCAGAAGTTTTTCAAGGTTGCTCAAGTTTTTCAAGTGTCGGGGAAATAGACAAAAAGAGATTACTGAGTGTTTTTTCAATGGAATTCTGGGGGGGGGGGTTCTAGTGATTCCTCTAGGGATTAAATATAAGAATGTGCATATGTATCTCTGACTGCTTTGGACTAGACTATTTTACAACTCTAGGGATAGACCTTAAGTTAGAGGAAACTGATAGCAATGCAAAAGTTTCCTGTCCACAGCAATGTAAGTGATTCCTGTTCATAACAATGCAAATTAATTTTGTCTGGTTGAGAACATAAATTCCTGCAAGTTAAATCCTCATTTGAACTGGGTTTAATACCTTACTGGTTGCCTCATTAATCAATGAGCTAAATAAAATCTCTGACTTATGTTCATTTTATGTTTCTATAAACCTTGATTTTACTGTTGTGAAAATTATACTTTAACATAGGAAATATGGTCTCTAGAGTCCATAATTATGTTTCAATCGGAATAAATAATAAAATGCATTATATCATGAATATTTGATCATTTCTTTTAGCTATAAGATTACTAGAAAAAAATGTCAAGTATTATTTCAGATTTTCCTTCTGGGTTTCAAGTTGATAGAAATTAAACTACAAACACCAACTCTTCAAACATTTCTTTTTTTTTTTTTTTTTGAGCAAACAGTAAGAACACTGTTAGACCTTCACTGGTTAACTTAATAGCAGCACCTGGTAATTTATTAGAACAAATCACACAATGATGGGTTAAAGAAAAGTCCAAAACTCTTTTGAGAACGTTGATGTTATCCTCCATATTTATAATTATTTTATAAAGCTGAAAAACCTTTATTCCGAGCTTCAGACTTTTTGTTGGATGTCTATCCAAATGTTCCTCACAACCTTAAGCTAAAATTCAAATGAATTCATCTCCTCAAACCCCCTAATCACTCTTGTCAAACTTGTCTCTTTTCTGCATTATTTCTTGTACTTTCCTTCTAGCCATCCAATCTCTAAGTATACAGGCTGGATCCTTTCTGCAGCTCCACTACCAGTCGCCTTGTCTAGAGTTATAACTCTACTCCCAGTTCCACTCCGGTAGTTGAGGACTCACCATCAGTCCCACAGTTTACATCAATTATGTTCCAAAAGATTTCTCCACCTCCAATCTTTCCATCTCACATTTGTGGTCCTCATGGATCACTGAGATTTATTGGATTAGAAATACAACTTCGACTGCGGCTATGTGTGTTGTCTGTCCGTGACAGTATAAAGAATCTTAAGCAGGAAAGGAAGATCCTCCAACAACTGGCCTTGGTTCCTTCTGCAGCCTCACTTCCCATCTCATGAGCCTTAACAACGAATGCTCCAGCAACAAACAGTAGGGTGCAGCTTCCCTGCATTTTCATTATTTCTTGCTTCTTGGTTCTTGCGGCCTTGAATATGTTTTGCTATCTTCCTCCTATCCCTAACCTCCACCTTTTTGGCTATCTTTTTATACAAGTTTTTTTTTTAATAAATAAATTTATTTATTTATTTTTTGGCTGTGTTGGGTCTTTGTAGCTGCGCACGGGCTTTCTCTAGTTGCAGTGAGCGGGGGCTACTCTTCATTGCGGTGCGTGGGCTTCTCATTGCAGTGGCTTCTCTTGTTGTGGAGCACAAGCTCTAGGCATGTGGGCTTCAGTAGTTGTGGTGCAAGGGCTCTACAGCGCAGGCTCCATGGCATGTGGGATCTTCCCAGACCAGGGCTTGAACCCATGTCCCCTGCATTGGCAGGCAGATTCTTAACCACTGCGCCACCAGGGAAGTCCCTATCTTTTTAAAAACACAATTCAAAGCATTATCACTGCCACTTCTGTAAAGAGTTTTCTAGGCTCTCCCCTATCTCAAGGATACAGCTATTCAAACACCATGTACTTACTTTTATTATTGCACTAAAAAAATCTATTGTAATTACGTGCTTAGGTGTCTAGTTACTTATGGAACTGTGAGCTTCTTAAGGAAACAATTCAAAACCTATTACAAATTTTTAAAGTCTGTTACACGTTTGAGTTCAGCTCAACTAAATATTTAAGCACAGAAAATACATTTAAACAGTGCAAACACTATATAAGGTTACATCTCTTTTAGATTCCTGACTAGACATTTTACATCAAAAATCAAAGAAAAATTATATAAGTATTTATCAATTACCATGCCAGATATTCTTAGTATAAAGGCTCTTCTATTGTCATTATCAAGTAACTCCCCCAAACAACTAGTAAATTGATACACGAAACAAGAGATGTTACCTACAATCTTTCCCAGTAACATTCACACCATCAGAGGGGCAGAGAGGTAGCGTAAGTGACATACAAGGGATTATCATAAATATTACTCAGGTTATTTTTCTGTCAATCCTCACGTGGTTTTATACTTTCTTTTGCCTATCCTTTCTATCACATATTAAACTGTGATTTTTATTCATGTTGGTTGGTAGACATTATTAAATATTTCACCAAATCCCCTATTTTCTCTGGTCTTACCTCCCTTAAGTATTTCTAACATACTATGTTAACATACTTTACTGCTAAAATTGCATAGATTTGTGTTGTGAATATAAATATATATGCATTGGATGACTATAAACATGGTTTGATTTTATGATAGTGGGACACAGATATTTCAATAAATTAAGATGTAAAACATGGAATACTGAGAATCGCTGCTCAAGGGCATATTATGTTAAAAGAGAAATTAATAAGTAGGAGAGGAATAGGTCTTCAGCAATAACCTTTGATGAGGTGGAAATGACCCTATGTAATTAATTCTGGGGAAAAAAATTTATTCAAAAAAAGCCTGAAAGACTAAGAATCTGGTGACTTTTACTATGAATAATGCTACGTAATTGAATGGATATGTTTATATCATGATAGATGTTTTCTCCTTGGAACCTGGAACTTCTGAATCTGCCATCATTCACTCTTAGGGTGCCAGGTCACCACCTAATATGCTGGAATTGAAATTTTTTAAGTAACATTCCGATTTACTAAGCACTGATAATGGTAGATGTGGGCCTAACATACTCAGAAGTTCCTGGACAATCATTTTGTTTGGCTTAAAATAAGCTATATTCTCCCCGATATTGCATTCCGTAATTAAACCCATTGAGGATTTCCTGGTCCTAGCACAGGACTTGACATGTGGCAACATTCAGTAAGTATTTGTTGAATAAATGTATGAAGAAATTCAGACATAAATAACATCTATCACCTTCCTCTTCACTCTCTGAGCATGCTTTCCTTCTTATTTCATGGATGATATAAAAGTCATGTTATGGGCACTGACTCAACTTCAGGCCTTTCTCCCTACAAATATATACGCACCATATCCATCTCTGTTGCCTACTTCCTAACTCAGTGGAAACAGTGCCTGTCTTCAGCCCATGTTAACAGACCCGTCTGGGAGTTAGATTCCCTCCTCCTGCCTCTTCAGGTATCTAATTCCACCAGTGCTTTGCCTGAACCATCCCGCGTTGTAAATCTTTCCATGTCCATTTTCTCTCCTCTCAGTAAACACACTCAAGTCTCTCCCTTCTTTTTACAAATATAGATTTTTATCTCCAAACCACTTCCTTAGCTATTTTTCTCTTTTTATATTTCTCTTCATTACCCAGCACCTTGAAAAAATAGTCTAAATTAGATTTCTCCACGCCGTCACCTCCCATCTACTTCTCCACTCACTATTACCTGGCCTCTATCACTAATACAACATAATTTCTACCTAATTTCAGTGAGTTCTTCTTTATAATCCATTTTAATTGATCTAATATCTTGTAAGCCAACAGAAAAGGCATATCCATTATTCAACTAAATTTGCTGACAATTCTGTGTGGCAACTTACAAAATCCCACAATTTGCTTATTTACATGCAAATTACCATTCATATAACTGAAGCTCAAAAGTATTCAAAAACTCCATGTCAAATCAAACCCCAAAACTTACAAAAACATAATTAAATTTTTTCCTATCTGAATGCAGAGGGCTATTTAAGAATTTTTAAAATAGAAGAATAATGTCTAAATATAATATGGTAGGGCTTTCCTGGTGGCACAGTGCTTAAGAATCCACCTGCCAATGCAGGGGACATGGGTTCGAGTCCTGGTCCAGGAAGATCCCACATGCCGCGGAGCAACTAAGCCTGTGCACCACAACTACTGAGCCTGTGCTCTAACGCCCTCAAGCCACAACTCCTGAAGCACGCACACCTAGAGTCCATGCCCCACAACAAGAGAAGCCACTGCAACGAAAAGCCCACGCACCGCAACGAAGAGTAGCCCCCCGCTCACCACAACTAGAGAAAGCCCGTGCGCGCAGCAAAGAAGACCCAACACAGACAAAAATAAATACATAAAAATAAATAAATATATGGTAAAAAATTGCATTTCAAAAATATATTAATTATAAGGCAAGCACCGCTCTATTATCACAAAGAATAAGTAAATATCAATATTTTAAATGTTAATGAGAAGACAATTCACAAGAAAACACAAATGGCTAATAAACATAAAGTGTTCAGCTATATAATAAGTATGAATTCAACAAATGAACTATTCTTTCTTCACCTATTCAAGTTGTAAGTAATTCAAATACAGCTCCCAATTCTAGTAACTGTTACTTAAGATCAGCATTATACTAATGGCTTCTAGAAAAGCCATTAGTATATATAATTTTTACTTTCTCTATTCATTTCTAGATTTTTGAAGCTGCACTAAGAGAAAAAAAGGAAAGAAAAGACATTTAACAATCAAAAGGAAAACATTAAATGCCATCTAGTAACAAAATAACCAGAAGATACAAAATCGTCAGGATCAGACATTATAAAACAATGGAGTGGGCTGACATACCTATTGGAATTGTCATAGAGCCAAAACAGCCCTCTCAAAATAGTTCTCCTACCAACTTATTCATATCCAACTTTTTAACGGAAAAAAAGACGATTTAGTTGAAAATTGAGCTATAAAAGCAAATACTTCCAGGATAAATAGTTCACACTAAGACATAAATGAAAACCTCTGGAAAAGAGGTTTTTAATGACAGAAACAGAAGGGAATGTAATAGGAACCCAAAAATGACAAAGTGGACTCTCTGTTAGGGGGGGAAACAGATGGTTAACTAGAGGCCCAGAACACTAAACACAGGCTTTGCCCAACACCTAAAATTATGCTTTATGTACAGACTCTTTCAAAGGCCCTTGTCCTGAATATCATGCTATGGTTCTTGCCTAAAAGGAAGCAGCTGTGGACACAGATGTGGTCTTACTCTGTTATTCAAGCCCCCACTGGATAAAAGCAGGTTAATATAGCTTTAATGGTGGCAGATTAGATATTTGGCCTGTTTGTTAAGACGTAATTGAATCTGCGTTTTTGAGAACAGCTCTTGATGACGCACGATGTCACAAATCCAGCATAAGAATGGCAATTTAAGATCTGGTGACAGAATGCATGTGTACTAACATGAAATGAATAAAAAAATGCTGGGTCTCTGTGAGAAAGACATATGTAGATAAATCATGATGGGATTTTGTGTTTTGATTTGGAGCTATATCAATACTTCCTTATCTTGAGAGGATGGCATCTTCAAAGAATAAAATGAATGTCCACATTTATGGATTTTGGATGCTTACAAAAAACAAGTACAGGGTAAAAATATTTTTAAAGTCAAGATTTTTTGGGGGGTATCAACTACATGGCTAATTATTTTAAGGTATTCAGGTTGATGAAAGAATCAGAATGCTAATGATCCCAGTGAGTTTTTATGTGGCAGAAACAGCAATCAATCCGAGGTAGTCCAATTCCAAAGCTACCACATCTTAAATACTTAATCTATGTTGCTTTCCAGGTGTTTTCCAAATTGAACATTGGCTACTCTCATTGCTGTTCTGTCTGAATGGGTTCCTTTTAAATAAATAGTATGGGATAAAATGTAAAGAACTCTAGGCATGCATTTTTTCTGATCTAATTATTGTTTCCCCAATTCATTCCACCAATATTTATTGAGCATCTATTATGTGCCAGACACTGTTCTAGATGCTTGGGAAATAGTGAACAAAACCAAAAAAAAAAAAGTAACTCCACAATGGCGCTTTCTAGTGAAAGAGACAAAAAGTAGAGAATGAATGTAATAAAGAAATTCTACCATGAATTAGAAGGTGATTAAGTGCCCTTGGAGGAAGAGAGAGCAGGATAAAGAGGATTGGTAGTATAGGTGGTAGGGGCTTCAGTCTGAAAGGGAGGGACTGATCAGGCTAAATCATACTGGAAAGGCAACACTGGATTAAAGACTTGAAGACACAGGCATGGAGGAAATGAGCTTTGAGGATATCTAAAAAGCAAGTGTTCCAGGCTGAGAGAAGAGCCTGTGCAAATACCCTCAGTGGGGATGCATAAACAATAGTATGAACAAGTGTAGCTGAAGCAGAGTAAGTGGGGAGAAAGGTAATAAGAGATGAGGTAATGGCAAAGATAAAGAGGACCAACTGCATAGGACCCTGCCGGTGGTTGTAAGGTCTTAAATGTTTACTCTTGACATGAGGAGTCATTAGAGGGCTTCAAGCAGAGGCGTGACATTGACTGATGGCTACTTTACTGTGAATCCATGATAAGTAAGGAAGCAGAGAGCAGTGCTGAGAGGTTTCTGTAGTAATTAGGGCTAGGAATGATACTGGCTTGACTATCGTTGTAGCAGTAAAGGTGGTGAGTAGTAGTCAGATTCTGGATTATTTGGCAAGTAGAACTAAACTGGACTTGCTAGTAGATTGGGACTGATGTGTAAGAGAATAAGATGAGTCAAAGATGCCCCCCACCTCCCGGATCTTTGACAGAGCACCTAGAAGGCTGGAGTTGCCACCAACTGAGATTAGGAAGGCTGCAGATGGACCAGGTCTACAGGGGACTATTGGGACTTTTATTTGGGACACATGGAATTTGAGATGTGTTTAGATATCTAAGCAAGAGGTCATTTATTGCTGTTGAATGTATGAGTCTGGAATTCAAGAGAGGCGTCCAAGCTGGAGATATAAATTTAGAAGTTGTAAGTCTGAATCTTAATTTCTAGTTAACAGAATAAGAAAAGCAAAGTACTCATTGGTCACTTAACATACGCCAGGCACTACACCATAAACTTTCACATTCCTTATGTCATTGAATTCTTGTAACTCCCCTGGTTTTCAGACTAGACCATTTTACAGGCTAGTAAATTAAATTGAGAAAGTCTAAGTAACTCTCTGAGACTAACCAACTTTCCTTACGGCAATGAATCTTGGAAGAGGCAGAACTTGGACTCATATATACGTGTTTCCATTAGCTATATAACCTCTTAAAGGTCCAATACGAATAGAAACGTATCTTACATTGTAGCTGTGATAAAGGAAAAAAGGAATCCAAAAAGCAAATGCAGAACTGTGTACAGATACACCTTAGTATCATAATATAAATGCCCTTAATAATGTGAATTAAGTTTAAAATTAAGCTTAATAATCCTTTATAGAGAAAGACTAAACATACAGAAAGTCTTTCAGGATTTGAATCAAAATGTTGAAAACATTTTACAGTTTTGTTTCTTAAATAAGTAAACTGTCTTCTTGAAAAATCACCTGTTTCTCACAAGTCACTCTATTTTGATATGCCAACATGAGCCCAAACTGTGTACACATATATGGAACAATAAGCAACCTATTTCTTCAAAACAGAATATAAAAATGGCTTATTCATTTGATACCTTTTTTTTTTCTTTTTCGGTATGCGGGCCTCTCACTGTTGTGGCCTCTCCTGTTGCGGAGCACAGGCTCCGGATGCGCAGGCTCAGCGGCCATGGCTCACGGGCCCAGGCGCTCCGCGGCATGTGGGATCTTCCCGGACCGGGGCACGAACCCATGTCCCCTGCATCGGCAGGCGGACTCTCAACCACTGCGCCACCAGGCAAGCCCCACCGTATTTTTTTAATTGTAAAATTCTCTCTCTTCCAAATCACTTGACTTTAAAAGTTCCGTATGTTACTTCTCTTGTACTTTTTAAGTATATTCAGTTACCCAAGATATAGTTCCTCTTAGACCAATGACCCAGGTAAGAGTATCAAATGTCATTTCTGAAGATGTTTATGAGCCAAATTATAAATTCTACTGTAAAATTATGACCATCGAAAACAAAATTTGAGAAAAATGGAACTACGAGATTCTTTATTACAAACTAGATATGGTACTCTGACAAAAACTGTTTCCAAATTTTCCACTGATGAGATGATTAGTAAACATGTTTCATGTACCCATGTATACATCAACTATCCAAGACCAAGGGCTGTAACATCATAACCTCTATTCCTTCTGTTCATGGTGGCCAGATGCATAAACAGAATTTACATACAGATATTTTTAAAAATTATATATATATATATATGCATACATAGTAGGCATACTATAACATAAACTACATATAAATGCATAGTTTGTAAATTTACAATGTAACTTTCAAGAAAATAATTTTAAATATAAATACTCACATGGGTTCTGGTTTTATAGGAGAGGTGAACTCGGAGAACAAACATTGACTTAGCATTAGCATTTACAAAATAAACTTGTGGAGAACTCATATTTATTTAACCTGCTCCATACACACACACACACACACACACACACACACACACACACACACACACACACTTATAGTCCCCATAGCTTCTTGACCTGTACCTACTATATATTAGCTTATACAGTTCAGAACATACTAAACACTTTACAAATAAATAACCATGGGTCACTGAAACCCACTGGGGGTGCCTTAGCAGACACTGGAATGTGTATCTGTGAGGGCACCAACCCATGGACTCGATGCCCCTCATGTTCCCATTCAACCAGAGCAGCTCCACATACCTTTCTTTTGCATATGGCCGCTCCATGTAATATTGTGTTGCAAAAAGGCCTCTGTTACTTACAACTTGGAAAACCACTGTCCTAGAGATGTCTTAATTAAAGTATATTTAGAATTATTGAGGCATTAACGTTTCATATTTATGTAACGGAACTACAGAAAGAAAAGCGGGACCATCGATGGATTCACATTACTTTTCCAAAAGAACAAGGCAAAATAAACCTGCTTTGTATAATTTGACAGAAAGTTTACCATTTGAAGCAGTACTAAGTATTGATTTTACAAAATGCTGAGTTATTTTCAGTAATGTGCTAAGATTCACCATTGTGTTTGTTTACATCAATATAAATAAAACACTTGAGTACAAAAGGGCCCTTTAATAAGGCCTTAGAGAAATACTATATATAGAAAGAGAGCTCTGTAATTTATAGAACATTCTTCATTAAGATCTCATTGGTTCTGGAAGCTGAGTAAGAGAGATTTGGTTATCATATGTAGTTTTTTTTTTTTTTGCGGTACACGGGCCTCTCACTGCTGTGTCCTCTCCCGTTGCAGAGCACAGGCTCCGGATGCGCAGGCCCAGCGGCCATGGCTCACGGGCCCAGCTGCTCCGTGGCATATGGGATCTTCCCGGACCAGGGCACGAACCCGTGTCCCCTGCATCGGCAGGCGGACTCTCAACCACTGCACCACCAGGGAAGCCCCATATGTAGTTTATACATGAGCAAATGAAGTTCAGTGACAGAAACTTATTCACAAAGGATTGCAAAGTTAGCAGTAGGAGTCTCCTATCTCCTAGCATCTCCTAGGTCCAGATCCACAAAACTGGCCACGTACCACATAGAACCCTGTCACTATAAGGAACTAATTAATGTTTTACAAATTTACTGTATTTTGAACTCCAGTGATAGTCCATAAACATAGGGCTACAGAACATAATTGGTGATTACACACTTGAAATGAAATCTAAACCTGAAGAATGGAGCTCTTCTTTTTGAGCTAAAACCTCAGACAGGTTTGGCCAAAGCTCTTGCATTTGTTAACCAAGAAGCAACTTCCCTGTGTAGTTACAAGGAAAAGAACTCTGGAGCTTCCGCCACTGGCATACACTCAGTGTACCAGGCAGAACAGAATAGTGACCCCCAAAGATGTTCACACCCTCATCTCCAGAAGATCTGAAGGTGTTACCTTTTACAAAAGCAACTTTGCAGATGTGATGAAGGACCGTGAGGCAGGAGATTATCCTAGATTATGTGGCAGACCCAATGTCATCACAAGTGTCCTTATAAAAGGGAGGCAGAAGGATCAATTAATAGGAGGAGATATGAAGATGGAAGAGGTCAGAGCAATGTGATGTAAGAAGGACTCCATTTATCTTTGTTGGTTTTGAAAGTGGAGAAAAAGGGTCACAAGCCAAGGAAACGGAGCAGATTCCTGAAGCTAGAAAAGCAAGGAAATGGATTCTACCCAGAGCCGAGAGAAAGGAATGCAGTCCTGCCAACACCATGGTTCTAGCCCAGTGTGATCCGTGTCAGATTTTTGACCTACAGAACTGTAAAATAATAAATGTGTGTTAATGCTGCCAAGTTTGTAGTAATTTGCAGCAATAGAAAATTTATACACTTAGCTGAAAGGATCTGTTTTCTTTATAAGTAAAGAGATATTTTAAGATTCATTCTAGAAGTATTTACTGAAAGTCTAAAATGTGTCAGGCTGAGGAACCTGGGATTGAAAGAAGACTAAGACATACTCTTTTCAGTTGGAAGTGAATAGTTTTTCCACATAGATGAATTGGCTGGTATGTACATGTTACTGTGGGTACACAAACATTTACCTGCGTGTAGTAGGGCAGCAGACTAACTAAGAAAAAGAAGAGATTTTAGAAATCACCTTAAGCCAATGATATAAGCCAAAGAGGAAACTGTAGTCCAGCTGGGCGTTCCTAAAGTGTGGCATCTACCTTCTCAGATCCAACTAGCACTTCTTTTGCTTAGTTAGTAATGTAGAAGCAACTTGAAGACTTTCTCCTAAGATTCTGATATGAACAGTCCCTAAGTTTCAATTGTGAATCAGTCAGCCAAACACCCTTCTGAAGATGATCAGCTGTCTTAGCATTTTCCTCTTAAACAAAAATTTTCAAGCTAAGGAACTGTTTTATCTTTTCTAATGGTAACTATAAATTATTACAGATTCTATTACATTTGAAAAAACTGCAGTTTAAAGATAATGGACCTCAGAATGCTCTATAAATTCTAAGGAACATAAAAAATTATGTCTATTTTAAAATTAGAATACAAAATAAGCAAAGCTACCACACATGGAAATGTATTGATATAAAAATTATGACAGGGCTTCCCTGGTGGCGCAGTGGTTGAGAGTCCGCCTGCCGATGCAGGGGACACGGGTTCGTGCCCCGGTCCAGGGGAGCGGCTGGGCCCGTGAGCCATGGCCGCTGGGCCTGCGCATCCGGAGCCTGTGCTCTGCAACGGGAGAGGCCACAGCAGTGAGGCCCGTGTACCGCAAAAAAAAAAAAAAAAAAAAAAAATTATGACACTTTAAAAATATGCATCAAAAAAAAATAAAAAAATAAAAATATGCATCTGAAAAACTTAGTTTCTTAATAATATCAATTATTCCACATGACTCTAGGCTCAAAAAATAGAAATTCAAACTAGATGACACTTTAAGATAGAGAATGATCAATATGTATCTATATAACTTAACTATGTCTAGAACGTTACCCATGCCTTCTCGTAATTGGTTCCTGACTGACGGAAATTTTTCTATTTAGATAGGAAATTGATAAGGAGAAGATAAAAGCATTTCACAGTTTCAACTTCTGTACCTGAACTCACATCCCGCTTATTTCTAAAATCTATTGGCACTAAGAGAACAATCTTTCTGTGGAATGCCTGTGGAAACCCCAGGAATCAGAAACCCTGGACTGATGACTATTTAATATTAATTAGTACTGTAAGCTAGTACAGTAACTAAAGGTTATATTAATATCATTAGTATTCCAAACCAATATATCAATCTAGTAAACTTCATCTATCATCCCTGAGGAACTAAGGAGCCCTAAGCATAGTAAATTCAGGGGTAGTAATATTCTAGGAAGTAATAGACTAAACACATATATGATGTATATGATAAGGATTAAATGATGGTGATGATGATGATGACAGCCATAGCAGTTTGCTTCAAGCCAGTTAAGGAAAACGACTTAGAAGGATTAAGTATCTTTCGCAAAGTCACACAGCTGGTAAGTGGTAGGGCTACGACTCAAACTCTGACGAAAGCCAGGTCTACTGCCTCAGAAACATCAGTTCTTAACCTTTTCCTATACTGCCTCTTATGGGCAGAAGGGAATGTCACAGAATGAAGTACCAGATTGGGATTCTGGTATTTCCTCAATCCCTAGCTAAAGAATATGGAGAAAATCAATTAACTAATCAATCTTAGGCTTAGTTTTCTTTATAGAAATTAGAAAGATTAGACAAGATGATGTCAAAATTTCTTTTATAGTTCTATAATTCATTAATTCATTCCATAGATACATCCTAAATGCTTTCAGTTGGCCAGACCTCCTCTAGGTATTAAGGACACCACAGTGAACATAGCAGAAAAAGGTCCTAACTGATCTCACTCAGTCGAGGAAGGCAGACAACAGACAAACACTTTTTGGGTGTGTTGTCTCAGAGAAGATACTTTTGGTAAGGGATATTTGAATAGAGACCCGAATAAAATGAGAAATGAAGCCATAGGCATATCCTAGGGAAGGGGCTTTCTAGGCAGGAGGACTCATTTCAGTGGCCCCTTCAAAGCCTAACCAGGATGAGCATCCTTTCAACTAGATATACTTTCTATAAGATTGCTAGACTTTCACCTGAAGTGACAAATTTAAAATGATTTTTTTTAAAAGATAAAAGTGATTAGTAGAATTCAGCTGATCCTTACTGTTTCCTAGACCCTTTCATCTATAAACTGAAAACACTTGGGAATAGAGCAAGTCATGTGATTCAGTAGAAAGTACCAAACTCCTAATAATAATTCCTACAAAAAATATGAGATATGTATATATATGTATATACTTACGTGAGGATAATCTTAGGTTAATATTATTTTGTAAAGTTTCATTTACAAATAGATGAAAAATTATTCATATTCCCTAATTTTTTAAAGTCCATTCCATACAATTGCAAAGTTTAACAAATACAGAGGTTACTGAAGTCAGAATAGAGGCTATAATACTATAAGAGGATGAGCCGCTTAAAGTTAGGCACATTATTTAGCATAAGAGTGGAATGATGACAGCTTAATGCACTAAATTTGATACGTCAAAAACAATAATGCCGTCATTTCCATTACCATTATGTTCTCAAAAATCTAACATTCTTTTTCAATTCTATTACCATGACATCAAACTAATGTGGCTATTGTAAAATAGTCTGGAATGATCATTTACAATACTTAAGATCACTACAAAATAGTTTCATTTTTGTAAGTGCTCCTTTGCTGTACTTTTCTAGGAAAATAAGAATAATAAAATTTAACGACTTCATTCTATGAATAAGTTCGAACCACTTCCACTGAACTAAACAGAAAATCTTACTGCATTTTAAAACCCCAAAGTTGATACGAAAAGGTTTGGTAATAATTTTTTAATCTATTTAGAGCAGTAATACTGTTCATAGCTGGTTAAAATACTGAATCACTTTTTCCTTCATTAATTTAATTTCACAGATATTTACTTAGCACTTTTCAGGCAATAAATCACTGTCTTGGCACTGAGTAATGCCCAGTAGTATAGTACTATAGACACTTATCTTGAAATAGATAAAGAAAATATTACCTTTGGCTTAATGAATATTTTCTCATTTCTGATTTAATTAATCTACCTTACTGTTTCAGGATGTTTGTACACCCCAAGGCAGAGACAAGTATTGTTAACTCCTTGCTCAGAGAATTTAAGGAGAAAATGCCTAAGCTTGACCATAATCCCATGCTAATATTATTTTTCTCTTGTACCTATAACACTTGTACATTCTCTACAGTGAAAGAATTAAAGGCTTTTTCACTTTAATCGAACTTAAAAAAAAATTAGAGAAGCCCTGCAAGTAAGATACAATATGCATGTTTTTTAAAGACTTCGAAGAAACCCATATAAACAACTTGTTATACTCTTCTGCTTAGCAAACTGGCTGAAGAACAGTCCAAATAACAAATATAGAAGAAGAAAATCCTGAAAGAAGAAAGGAAAAAAGAATTTTAGACCATACCAAACAGAAAAATATTCAGAGTCTGAATGAAAAATGGTTAGGGGACCAAGTTTAGATTATGGACCATTTCTTTTTCTTTTTTTTTTTTTTAGCTATACAGGCAAGTACTCTCTTCAGAGTATAAAGATTAATCATTTTGGTTTTTTTTTTTTTTTTTTATGCTGTACGCGGGCCTCTCACTGCTGTGGCCTCTCCCGTTGCGGAGCACAGGCTCCAGACGCGCAGGCTCAGTGGCCATGGCTCACAGGCCCAGCCCCTCTGCGGTATGTGGGATCTTCCCGGACCGGGGCACGAACCCGCGTCCCCTGCATTGGCAGGCAGACTCTCAACCACTGCGCCACCAGGGAAGCCCTAATCATTTTCTTCTTTTAAACAATGTATTAAAGATGGCTTTTTATTATTTGAGTATCAAAACATATTGCCACCAGTCAATGGCAGCTTGCCATCAGTCAAAAATAACATACAATACATATGCCAAATGAAGTGAACTGAA
Organism: Delphinus delphis; assembly: GCF_949987515.2. Classification (NCBI taxonomy): domain Eukaryota; kingdom Metazoa; phylum Chordata; class Mammalia; order Artiodactyla; family Delphinidae; genus Delphinus; species Delphinus delphis. The sequence continues at coordinate 16,867,182 of NC_082693.1, read as the reverse complement.
CTAAATGTTAACTAGAATATTTTGCTCATGATGCATTCTGCTATATAATATATATACAAAGAATACGGTTTCTGTTTTCAAGAGGTCCCTTCACTTACAGGAAAACTTTTCAATTTCTCTCTATCTATTGGATCCCATTTTGATTAAAATATATTCATAAAACAGAATGACTAAGAATCGTTTGATTATGAGAATTTGTGTCAGTTTCATTAGAGTGAAAAGAAATTGTGGTCTGGCTTCCATAGTACTGATGGAGAGACGGTGGTCAGGGACACTAGCTTAGGTTCTAAGGCAGGCTCTGTGACTTAGGCAAAGCAAGTGACTTAGGCAAGTCACTTCATCTTTCTAAGCTCAGTTCTCATCTGTAAAATGGGAATAACAGTAGTTTGAAACAGGGAGGATTATTGGGAGGACTGATGAACACATGGATTAAAAGTTCCGTAGATACTTGACAATGGTTATCATTCAGTAAGTGTTGCATGTTATTAATGATGGTAAAGGGAATGATGGTGTGAACAGAAAGAATATATGCAGGCTGTATGCATTTGTCACACTCACTGAAATGTACACTTAGGATCTGCACATCTTACTGCACATAACTCGTATCTCAGTAAAATGACTAAAGAAAAAAAGAACATTCATAAAGATAGGAAAACAGGGAGAGAGAAAAGATATAGACTACTTTGATTCTATTAAACTGAACAAGTCTCACTAGAATGATTTGTATGAAAATGTTTGTCTTCGCGTTTTTAATCTAGTTATACAAATACTAGCATTGACTCTTAAATCTTTTTTATATATACAAAAAAATCAGTTTGTTAATCTCATTTTTCATCATTATCAATTCTGAAACAGACATAGGAACAATTTCAGGAATATTCCACAGTCAATTGGTGATTGCCTATCAAAGTCTCTATCTTTATTGCTTACCACCAACCATTTCGTAGGGGTCTGCTGAATGATATATTAGCAAAGATCACTAAGAATTAATAATCTCAAACAAGTGCATGGCAGCCAATGGGAAGCTACTGCACATCAAACACAGTGCTGGCATTTGACATGCATTTTCGCATATAATCTTACCAAAAACTCTACAGAAGTAGATTCTGCAAGCTACCAACAAATATGAAACTGTGGAACAGTTAGGCTAGGTAAAAATGTCCAAGGTTTTCTGGTGTCAGAGCATGGATTAGAACCTATGTCCAACTCCACAGGCTGGGATTTTAATCACTACTTTCCACAGGGCCAGAAGTGCAAAAAACACACCATGTGCCAATTTTCTACCTATACATCTAACACAAGTGTGATCCTTGGTCCGTCTCTTGCACGTGTCAGCACAAGGGGGCAACCAGTTACTTTAGATTCCTGTTTTTTACTGCTGTTGCTTTTTTGTGTCTATATTTAAAAGGAAGAGAGGGAAAAGGGAATGGAGAGAGAAAGAGGGAGAGACAGAGACAGAGAGACAAGGAGAGACAGAGGAAAAGAAACATTGTTTTCCACCATTATGTTCTGTATCAGATATACAAATATACGAAGTTTAGTTCTATTGGTTCTAAGTCCAAAAGATAAAGAAAAATTATATATTACAGTGACCTGGGAGGCCAAGACATTCTAATAAGCAGAATTCTGATTAGTCAAACACGCCTTCATCCATGGTAAAGAGGGTTGCCCATCTATACCACAAAAGACAAAGGATGGCTTTGGGCTTTGAACTTCAGCAGGTTTATGAGTTTATCACTTCATCACTTCATTTATTCCTCCATTATGCATCCATCCACCTATTAAGTGTATCAAGTAGCCAGTGTCAGACATTCAGCTCCTGCTTCCCTCCCACAGACAAGGTAGGCATGTGGGCCAGCCCAGCAAAGCTGTCTTCAGTAACTCAGAATCAGCCTCCACCTCTCACCACCGACTCCAGTCCAAAGGAAAGGGGTCAGAACGCTGGCACAGTATTTTTTAACCTCTAATGGAGAAGTATGAATCAAATTCAAGGTTCAAGGTATTCTTGTAGTCCAATGATCTAATGAGGCTAAAAATGATATCATTTAACATGCAGAATTTCTTCAATGCATTACAGAAATCCAACAGACCCAAATTTTCATCTTGATAGCAAAATGCCTGAAGAGTTATGCTCTCATGTTTGTTTTAATGATCAGTTAAATGTTGACCATTTGGTTTCTTAGCAAAGAAATCCAATTAAAAATTTAACAGGCACTCTCCTGCACTGCTGGTGGGATTATAAATTGGTACAACCTTCTTGGAAAGCGATTTGGCAATATGTACAGGAAGTTTTAAAGTATTCCTGCCACTTGGCCTAGTAATTCCACTTCTAGGAATATTTGTAAAAAGATCTACAACTTGAGTTTTTTTTAACAGTTTTAAAAATCTCATTATTATTTGTAATAGGGAAAATTAGGTAACACAAAATATCTAATAAGAGAGTAAGTTATATCATAGCCATAGAGTAAATTGGCGCATAACCATCAAGGATGTTTCTGAACACTTAATACCAGAAAAAAAAATGCTTGTGAAATAGACTTAAGTTTAAAAGGAATACTCAAAATTAAACATACTGTATTCTTGCACCTATGTAAAATACACAAAATGATGAAGATACATAAAACATTAACTGTTTATCTCAGAGTCATACGATGATAATGCTTTTTTTCCTTTTCTTCTCTCTATTATCCTAACTTTCTAAACATTGAGCTTGTGGTTACAAAGAAATCCAAAATCTGAAAGCATTTCAAGTTTGGTTGCACGTTATGCTAGGGATTAAGGTTCCAGCCTGAGCCCAGAGATACAGATTATCAGAGCATGTGTTAAAGACCACAGAAGAGCAGCAAAATGGGCAGGAAAGGCAGGGAGAAGAGAGCAGGATCCCACGCAGGCACGGAGTAAACACATTTTTGACTGGCCGAGTCAGGGCAAAAGATACCACATGGAAATTCATGAAATGGTCTCTTTTCTGCTGTCCATTTAAAAGAATTCTCAAATTGAATGATTTTAGACAGAATGTATATTTAAATAAATAAATATTGTAGAATTTGTTTCTGTACAACAATCTCGTGTGTGCTAAATCACTTAGGTGATGAAACTGAGTGGCACTGTATTGAGGACAGCTTGTCACCAGTGCCACCAAAACAGAGTTCTTCTGCAGTATTGTTTAAAGTCTCATTTGTTCCAGTTCTCTTCAGTTCATCCTCAATAAACACTAAGTGGACAGTTTTTTTTTCTCAGTCTAAATTCTCCACTATAGGACAAAATATTCTTAATTATTTCAATGCAGAATATGTATTGCTATCCACCTGAAGTAGAGAAGTAAATAAATGTCACTTTTGTTTCATACTTGGTCAACTGAATTTTAGAAAATGTACTCCGCAGTAAAGGGAAAGTTTATTTGTCATGTAAGGATAAAAAAGTTCTAGGCCAAAACTATATATATGTATATGTATATATAGTCAGTCATAAGATAGACACAGTCATAAGATATACTATCGCATTAAAAAGTTTACATCCGCAGCATGAAATTTCAGTCAATCACCCATAATTGTGCTTCTATGACCTCATTACAGTGAAATCAACTAGATCAAAAATTCAGCTGTGAATCTGTTTACATGATTATCAACATTTTGTTAAAATACATGAAACTTGAGCGTACAGAGTATTATAGTAACAAGAAAATAATATTTTAAAAGTTGTCCTTCAATAAAATTAAAGGTCATGAAAAAAATCTATAAAGCTTTTCTTTCTCTATAAGTTTGAATGGGGTGAGGACGGAGGAAAAATAAAAGGCTTCAGCCACTTCCAGAGCAGCTGTACTAATGTCACTCATTTACATTCCTTCTCATCAGAGAGTAGCCTGAAGATGATTTAATCTAGATGGCTCAAGTGCACAAAACATACTTGCTTCTCTCAAATCCAAAATTAGCAGTTAAAAGGTGAAATGTTCCTACAGCATTGTGCATAAGAGTGAAATAATGAAATTGTCCAAATATCCATCTAAACAGCAAAGTTTAAACATATCATGGTACAGCCATACAGTGGAATACTCTGAAGCCAATACAAAGTAGATAGAGTTCAGGATGTGGCAGAGTGAGTGAGAGAGAGAGAGAGAGAGTGTGTGTGTGTTTAGAGAAAGAAGTGGGTGTACATTTGTGTATGTTCATGTATGTATATGTATGTATAATGTATATGTATTGTGTTTGTGTATATATATATTTATATACATATACCGAGAGAGATGATCAAGATACATTGTTAAAGTAAAAATCACACATTTTTCTGAATTTCATGTAAAATTAATTCATAAAGTAATAATTAAGTTATTAAAGTAATAATACTTGCTGACCCATGTCTATCCAGGTGGCACTCACACACTTTGTACATAGTAACTCATTTAAGCCTCACAATAACCCTGTATTATTGGTTCTATTATTCTACCCATTAAACAGATGAGGAAACTGAAGCACAGAGTAAATTGTCAATACTACTTCTTAGGTCATACAGCTAGTATTTTTGCTTGTAATTCTCCATTTGCCCCCCCACCACATCTAACCTTCCTCCTCTGCCCTAAAGAGGATGATTTCTATACATGACAACACCGGGATTCCTGAGTCCACAAATTCTGTTCGGATTTAGCCGATGGGAGTGACCCTCGAAGGTGAGGGTAGGGCAAGGTGGTAGAAGTGGGGGCTTTATACCCATCCCCACTGCCCTCCCCTCCCCTGCTCACATCCAACAGGGGCTGTTTTCCTCTCCTCCTGACCATAGCTTCTGCTCAGTAACCCCTTTCCTACAGCTACTACTCTCATTGGGGTCAGAAGAGCTTTCCCCTCTCGCTAACCCAGGTTGCCTCACCATTCCTTGGGGTTTCCCTTAATATCTCCATAACCTGTCCCTTCCTCAAAGTCTCCAGACCCTTTGATTTCCTGCCAGAACCCTGGCTCATAAAGTAGCAGAGACAGGATTCAAATTCAGGCAGTGTGGTTCCAGAATCTGTGCTCCATCTCTACCCACCGTGCACTACTGCTTCCTCACTATGCCTTCTGTAGTATTAAAAGACCACACATTAAATCATTGAGAGGAATTTTATCTGGGAAGCAGGATTACAAGAGAACATAAACTTCTATATTTTATAGTTCTACAACATTTAAATTTGATTTTATATTTTTCCAATAAAAATGCAATAAAGTGTTACATACTAAGCATTAATGAAATTACAACAATGGGATTTGATACCACTTACCACTACTGACTTCTCCTTTAAAGAAATTTGGTATACGTGTAGAGTAGCCCTTTTAGGACAGATACCCACTTTGGAGTTAAATTTTTTTTTTTACGATTTTGACTACAGGGTTTTTTTTTTTTTTATAAAGTATGGAAAATAATTCTCTAGCATAGAACTCTAGACAATGTGCTATATATTGATACTCTTGGGTTGCAAAAAAATCCGTGAATAGGAAAATAGTACCTTGCTATTTCTCCTATTGATAATGTGCCAAAGAGACACTGGATACTGGCTCTTCTGATAAGATGAGAACCAAAGGAGAGAAACATTTAATATTATACTTTTAACATTATACTCCAGAGTTTAATAATGATGGAATCTTATAACTTCCTGTGGGGCATTATTAATGTACAATAGAATTTGCCTCAGATTTCATCACATCTGCATGATCAGACTATATAAGCAATATTTTATAGGGAACTGGAGGCTAAGTCATATGCCAAGCTCATTCTGCAAGCACTGCTCTGCTTAGACACAATGAGAAGGAGCCTTCTATTTCCCTCTTCCATGCTGCAAATACCACACTCTCACACCACTTCTTCAACACTCATGGAGGGTTTCCCACAGTGCAGAAGGCTTTAGGAAGAAAATGGAATTCAATTACTAACAATTTTGCCCCATAGCTAGATACTTCGGAATGCTTCCTTTCTGAACATTCAAGGATAACTGCTGTAATTTTCTGTTAAGTTAAAAAATTCAATCTTCACTTTTAAATCATAATTAATAACAGATATATCTTCCTGACATCTATGGAGCTCGCGTAATGCTTTATATGAGCACCTAACATCAAATTAACTAATTCTATTCAATGGAAGACATAATAAAAGACCAATATTTCTCCTTCAATTCTTCCAATCTTTCAGTCCCTCTCAATGTGAAATGTGAAATCCATCAATTGCACTTGTGATATTTCCTAAAAGCCAAATCTAGCTTACCAGAAAAAACGCAAACCCAGAATTCCCCCACATCTAGGTACAGAAAGCCTCCAGATGTCACTCAAATCCAACTCTCCTACCAGGGATTTACTTATGAATGACTGCCAGCAGAGAATATACCAGAGCCCCAAATCCTTTAGTCTCTGTGACGTCAAGACCTCAAACATGTGGGAAAAATCCAGGTCATTCATTATTAGAGAGTAAATGTTGGCCATGTCTCCAAGCCATGGACGCTACCCTGCCATAAGACCCATCTGTCATCAACATCTAAATCAGTGAACATTACTTTCAGGCTTGTTTTTACTAGAATAAAAGCTATGTGGGCTATAGGTGAGGCAAGACTTAGAATTAAAACTATAAATCTTAAGTAAATGCTGTATCTTGCGATCAAATACAACTGTACATAAAATAGTTCAGTTAAACATTAACATATTTAGGCATGAATTATTTGCCTTCCTCTACAGAGACTGTGGAAAGCTACCCATTAACTTTCCATTCTTTCAATTACATGGAATATACCAACATATAAGTTAAAACAAATGGTTAGTCTCGCTTATTTTCATGGCTACCGTAGTTTACTTATACCCAAAACAACATTTTTGAATTAAAATGGTAATAAGGCCCTGGCACAAGGATGGCCATCATTCTTCATGCCCACCTCAAGGTTTGCTCGTATCGTTAGGAGCTGACTGCCAAGCTCGCTAGCTATGTTACTCTGACTATAGATTACAGCCAGATGAAATCTTCAGTAGGAGTTTCCTATTAATAATTTAGTATTAATGGCTAGAAAAGACAAAAATGAATGCATTTTTCTCTTCTCTTGCCCATGCAATAAAATGAAAATGAAATACAGAAGTCATTAATGAAGGAAAAAAATGACCAAGAGAAATAATTGTTAATAAAAATCTATACTTGAAAGGAAACAGAAAATAAGTTCATATTTAATTGAACTGCAGTTGATTTATAAGGTTGTGCTAATTTCTGCTGTATAGCAAAGTGACTCAATTATACACATATATACATTCTTTTTATATATTCTTTTCCATTTATCTCAGGAGACTGGATATAGTTCACTGCCCTATACAGTAGGACCTTGTTGATTATCTATTCTAAATGTAATAGTTTGCATCTACTAGCCCCAAACTCCCAGTCCATCCCTCTCCCTCTTCTAAATGAGTTCTCCCTCCTAAAAATGAGTTCATTTTTGGATAGCCATATTCAAATTCAGATTGTATAAGTGAATTTGGAATACTATATTTTTAAGAAATTCCCAAAGAATTTATTAGCTCCTGAAGAATTATTAGTTAAAAATAGCTACTAAAATATAAAATATCTCCTTGACCCTGGACATTTCAGACAAAATAATGTGATTAAACACTGAGAATGATATTGCTTGCATTCAATGCTAAAGAAGCTCATTGTCTTAAAAGCTTGTTCCTTTAAAAGAGATATTTGCCTCATGGGAATAACAACACAGATGAATTTTTGAAAAGGTGAGTAAAGATTAGGCTACCTTGGCAAAGCTCTGTAACTGCAGTGAAATAGAAGCTTTAAAGGTAAATGTTAAGAATTCTTATTCACAGACAAAAACACTCTTGCATATATGGCTCAGATGCTGTGGCTGGTTTCATCAACTGAAGCAAGAAAAATTCAAAACTTCAGAATCAGGATTGGACAGATCAGGTCGGCTGTGTGTTTGGGGAGTGGGGGAAAAGTGCATAAAAGAGCATAAGGGTGACTGGGAGACAGGACAGTGAAGGGGTGTTATACTGCCTGTCCCAGAGTAAAGAAAGGGAGGGAAAGGTAGGACTGTCTTTGTTTTATTTTTGTTTCCTTGTTTTTGTGTTAGTCTGTGCATTTCATAATGCTCATTGGTAACTATGTGGACAGTCGTGATGTCAGTGGGAAGAAATACACATGGTTGATTTTCAATTATATTAGTTTTAGGTGGAAAAATGTAAAAACAATAATTCCAACTGGTGATCTGGATAGCTCTGGCTTTCACTGTCTTTGAGCCATTTTACAACTCCTAAGTAACAGAAAATGATAGCAACGCAAATTACTGTCCAAACACTGATCCTAGTAGAAATGCATGCTCTGCCCATTGGAATGCAGTTGATTCTTGCCCTACAGATACTGATCAGTTTTGCATTTTTAAAAAATTGATTCCATCATTCTTTATCTGACTGTAAATGTGGGATACTTTGACTTCTCCTTGGAATCAGCTGTCATATCTTATCTGTTCCCTCATTAATCAGTTAAGTGAAATATTTGGCATGTATTCATTTTATATTTGTGTTAGTCATGATTTACTTTTTTAAAAAAAATTAGCCTTTAGCTCTACACATAGGCATGTGCGTTCACATTCATAGACATGTACAACACCAGTAAGATTTAAGAGTATCTACATTATGGGTAAATTGCAAGTACTTTTCCCAGTATACCTTTCTGCATTTTTCAAAATTTGTTTAATAAGCATGGATTACTTCAACAATTAGAAAAAATATTGTTAAAAAAAAACCCAAAAACCTAAAGTAATCCTCTGACAGTTTCTACACTTAGAGCTAGCTCTCAAACAAACATGTTTTTAATATCTGTGATTAGGTGACCCACTCAAAACCAGCCAGTTTCTAAAACACTGAACTGATCATTTTCATTTTTAAAAACACGAGATACATATGTACCAGGAACTAAGAATTGTTAATAGCAGTGACTGTGTATCACTATATCAATATGAATGTCAAGGCACTATATTTTTAAAGGCCTGTCAGAAATAGGCTACAATAAGAATTTAGACTGTGTTATTTAAAAAAGAACAACTATACCTTGGATTTTATTTGGATAAACAATGAAATACCAATAGAACCACAAGCAGCAGTATTCAGGTATTAGTGGGGTAAAGTCCTTAATCTAGTTGTTTAGGACACAGTCCCCTCAGTTGTTTCAAAGTACTCATCGAAATTTCTTAGATTATTTACTTTTTGCTAACCTAGAAAAAACGAATCTTTGCACTCCAAAGCCTGCCATATTATAAAAGAAAACAAATGTACTGAAATTAGCATAGTAATAGCACTGAAAGATAAAGTTAATAAGTAAGTGTACAAAGGAAAATAAATATCACAGGTTCTTAGGACACTGATTCCATAGCAAAGGTACATAGGTAAATTCTTATGGTTTATTCGTTTTCATAAAATACCAATATCAGCACAGAGATGACAGAAAATCGGTAACTTCATTTTGTATCATTATGAAACTTCAACCCATTTTCCCACTAAATAAATCAATATACTCGAATGGACTTTTTGTCTTATTCTGAGCACTCAGAATAAAAATAGAATGCATTCTGAAAACTAATTAAAAATTAATCACACACACACACAAAAATAAAAATTAATTAATTAACTCCTACCCCCAACATCTTCTTTAAAAAAAAAAAAAAGAAATTAATCACAAAGGAGCAAAGCGATGGTTCAAGTACTACTACGGGTTGTGTCCCTCCTGCACCCTGTCACAAAAATAAGACATTGAAGTCCTAACCCCAGTGCCTGTGAATGGGGCCTTCTTTGGAAATAGGGTCTTTGCAGATGATCAAGTCAGGATGAGATCATTAGGGTAGGCCCTCATCCAAAATGACTGCATCCTTATAAATAGAAAAAGATTGGACTCAGGGACAGACACACACAGAGTGAAGATAATGTGAAGACACAGGGAGAACACTGCCTGCAAGCCAAGGAACACCTAAGACCATCAAAACCCAGGAGACAGACACGGAACAGACCCTGCCCTCTCTGAAGGGACCAACCCCGCCGACACTTCAATCTCAAAATTCTATCCTCCAAAACTGTGAGATAATATATTTCTGTTGTTTAAGCCATTCAGTCTGTGGTACTTTGTTACAACAGCCCCAGGAAACTAATACAAGAATTGATATTTCATTGTCTAATTTCACTAATTTCACCTGCTACTTATGATCTCAATAGAATACGCTGAATCTCTGCTATTACTTAGGCACATTAATAATGATTGACCAAGAGATTTTCTGAAGACTCATTCCTTCTTCCCAAATCACCCTCCATCAACAAACACACACACACACACAGACCAGGAAAAAAGAGCAAAAATAAAGAAATCTTTGAAAGAACAGTACTTTTTTAAACACAACTTACAACTCACTGGTCATTGTAACATCAATTATTATTATTAATGATGTTCCATTAACACCAGTTGTTTCATATTTTATTGCCATACTTTTAAATATTAAGAACATTTCAAAATTTATGTTTTAGCTTAGACATCATAAAAAATACAATTGGGACAATGGAATAAAGAACAAAAGGTTAAAGACGAGGTAGAGAGTTAAAAGTAAAAAGTTTTCTGAAATGTTTATTAAACTTAATGGAGCTCATTATCCATTAATAGATACCAATATTAAACTGAGAAAGAAGGAGCACACTGAGTTCTATAGAGAAACCCCTTTCTCGCAGAGATCAAAGGTAAGCGAAAAATCACATTTTCCCTTACCCCCAAAGACTGGAAACTACAAATAAAAGTGTCATTGATTTGGGAGAATATATAGAGCTATATCTACCTCAGTTTACGATGAATGGCTTACTGTTTAATAAGTAAAAATTAAAATGTTAAGTAAAATATCATTTAAAAATAAGAACAGACTTTGCTACTGAGCTATATACTACGCAACTACCATTAAGCATAAAATACTTCTGAGAAGTGGAAAGCTTCAAGGTAATCACAGTAACTAGTTCCTTATTAGTTTTAAATCTGGGTAACAACTAGATAACTAAAAGGGACTAGGATTTGGAGTGGGAAAATACAAATTCACATCCATTATAGAATTCTGTCTGCATTACCTACTAAATAAAGAAATTAAGAAATCCCTAGGTAACATTTAACAAGACTCTAATACACAGAAGGAGATCTTTGAAAGTACTTCATAAAGAAGGCATAACTTTAACAAAAAAACCCTCATAGCTAAACCATGAGTCAAGTGGGTATGTGAACAGTAAAGAAACAGATAGCCTAGGAGGTTTTATTCAGCAAACCTAAACATTCAGTGATCTCTAGACAAGACTTAAATGAAAGATTAAGAGCGTTACATACTTTTTAAATCAAGGTTTAAGAAATCAAGATTATTCTATACATCTGCGCTCGCAGTTCTATTTGAAGGATAAAAGGCTATGAGAAATGAAAGATGTTGAAACTGAGATAAATTTTACATACTATAAATTAATGCTTACCTTTCCCCCAATTTTTTTTTCAGTTTAAAAGAGACTGAATTTTAAGGCATGCAAAAGGATGATTTCTCCATAGCAACTAAGCCAGAAAGTAGATTTTTAAATGTTATAGGAGAAATAGAGTAATATAGGGAGATACAAGAGGACGACATATATTTTTACATTTTAATTTAATCAAACACATCAAGATACAAGTATCTCTATGTATTGAAAAGTCAAAGTTCTAATTCAAGCAATAAATATATGATGCTGGTTAAGTCTCAAGCAGATCATATTTAAAAATTAACGGGTATCATTTTTTTCTCATTTTCAGGTCATTTTTCAGAATCTGCTCTAGCTTACAGTGTTTTAGTTGTTTTGAGATAAAGACTGATATCCAGGCATCAAATCAAATCAATGTGATATGAAAAGGATGGCTAAGAAAAGTAGTGCCAGAAACATAGGAAGTACCACTTTCACGTTTTACAAAAATCAGGCAGAAACCTTTATTTGCCTAATTCCTACTTCATATCATACTTTGCACTTTCTAGGAAAAAGAAATCAAGCCTTTGCCTTCCACAGAAACATTGCTTTTGAAAGACTGGAAGCAACCAACTAAAAATTAAGCAATTGTTGCCAATTAAATCTGTAGTACAGGGCTTCCCTGGTGGCGCAGTGGTTGAGAGTCCGCCTGCCGATGCAGGGCACACGGGTTCGTGCCCCGGTCCGGGAGGATCCCACATGCCGCGGAGCGGCTGGGTCCGTGAGCCATGGCCGCTGAGCCCGCGCGTCCGGAGCCTGTGCTCTGCAACGGGAGAGGCCACAGCAGTGAGCGGCCTGCGTAGCGCAAAAAAAAAAAAAAAAAATCTGTAGTACAGCTGCACCCATTTAAAAAGAGCAGCTGCTGAAGAAATAAAAGTACATTCTCTGCATCAAACTACAAAACATTTTTTAAAAACATAGTGGCATTTGATTCAATGGAATTTATTAGAGACAGCTCCATATGGCTTTTACATAGATTCTTCGATGTAAACACCAGCTTCTCCTTTTACATTGGAAGTTGAGAAATGCTTACCTCTGAAACAGACCTACTTAGCTCCCATTTTGTCCTCTGAGAAACAATTCTTTTATTTTAATGTGTATGCTCTCCAGGCCAGCTTGAGTATGTATAGCTGGGCTCTAATGTTCTCCATGTTTCAACTGTGCGCCACAATCTGCTCTCTTCATCGAAAACTCAGTTTTCTCATCCTCAACGTGTACGTGATTTTTTTCTTTCCCACATTCTCCAAAGTAAAGCATTATCTGCTCATTTCAGGAAATACACACCTATAGGAAAAGAGGCAATTTCTCTACGCCATGTCTGTCTTGTCCGTTATTTTGGAACAAAAATATCTGTGTTTCTGTATGGTTCGAAATATTCTTCGATATCAGGTTTTTTAGAGCACAGGAAAAAGAACACATGTGCAATGCATAATTTTAGTCATTAAAATAACAAAATATTTTTCAGTTTCCAGCTAAGTGATCAATTATGTAGTCATAAGAGTCAGAGCAACAAGGAGAAGTAATGTAGTGCTTTCCACACTTGCCAAAAAAGAAGTCCTTTCGGGAGCTTGTTAAAAATATATATTTACCAGGTCACTTCCCTTGAGTTTCTGAATCAATCATTTAAGCCAATAATTTGGGTAGAGTTTGGGGGATTTGAGAAGAGATGCTGTGTGCAATAAATGGGATTCATCTTAATATCATGTTTTAAAATGATACAAATAAAGATTAAAATACTTCATGTATTTATTTTTTCAAGCTGTTTCATTGTGTTACTTTATATGTAAATTGCAAAGATTGGTCCCAGGGTTAGATTTGGTCAGGCTTGGATTTAATATGGCAAAAGTCTTCTTATCCAGGCGACCAGGACTGGTAATTGGTTAACAAAGAAAAATCAGCCATGCAGTGGAGTCATGTAGAGCAGAAAATCACTTAACCAAACGCAATGTACATATAATAAATATTTGGTTTTAACTTGAAGTATTCATTATTCATACATTCATTCACCAATCTTTTATAAAGGACAAGACTCTACAAGACACAGGTCTCCTATTTGGTATCGCATGTCACCTTTAAAAAGAAGAGAACCTAAACATCTGTAATGCAGCCAGGTTATTTGATCTTTACAGCTCCCGAAATATTTCACAATTACATCACCTACACCTAATTTAACATGTGTTATATCCACTTGGCCTCCATCAAGTCTTTCAAAGAAACCATTTAACGAAGTTTTCATAAAAACAGCAACAATAATTTTTCTGTTTATACTTCAATAGTTGATATAATTTTAATTAAATTATGTAACTACAGTAGTAAGTATAAGTGGGAACAAACACAACTGCTGAGCAGTAAGTATAAATTTGGGAACAAACACAGTTGATGGGCATCAGTTTTTATTTTCAACAGAGACTGGAGAGCACTGGCTAGTTAGGTAAGCCGGTCAGGGGGAAGGTCAGTGAAAAGAATTTCTCCTATGGTTTCATTTAGTAACTCGAACGGTGTTCTGTCTTCACTGACAGTGCTAGTTTTCTTTGGTTAGCTTCTTCCCCCAGAATTTATCTTTGTAAGAAGATGGTGGGAAATGTTATTCACAAATAGTCCTCTCTTTACTGTCCTCCTATGGTTTTTAAGCCGAATGTAATAGCTTCTGGGCAAATCATTGCTTTAAAAAAAAAAAAAAAGGAAGTTATGCAATCCAAAGCGAATTTTAGAGGAAAACGTCTTTCCATGAGACAAAAATGGTCAATAGACCAAGTTACAGAAATGAATTCCTAATAGACTGGCAATTAATCAAGGCATTTCTTTAATGATCAAACTCTGTTAATTTTGCAAATACTTTATTTCTTTGAGAAATAACACTTTTAGAAGGCATACTTGATTGTATTAAATACAATGCCTAGTGCAAACAGCAGCTCATTTATAAGCAGAATACTTTTCAATGCTGGATGCTCTGGTATGTGACTGATAAAGAAGTTAAGGAAAGAATTATAAAAGACTTGAAGTCAGAGGGCCCCTGTTACATAGCTAACAAATATCATTCAACCAAGGAGATGTTCTATTACTTAGACTTGGCATTCTACCCTGTGGTTTTCTACAACTAACTGTGTCAGTTTATAGCAGTGACACTAATGGTCAAATCCATCTTATTGTTTGGCCACTGACACATCTCCAAGAAGACCCAAACTGCACGTTCTCTTCAAAGATAGGAGGGGATTTGGTCTCACAGCTATTAAAATAAATGAGGCCAGAAAGCAAGAGCAAGAACTTCATGGACAGATGAACTCATCTTTATTGCCAGCCCTGTTGCCAAAAGTAAAAGTTTCCTCAGATCCTTGCTTTTGTCAACATTGATGAAAAGGACTCAGGAAATGACGATGAAATCTTGAGAAACCGAGACTTTTAATCGTCCAGGGACTTCAGGTTTAGAGAGTCTACCTTCTTGATTTTGCACTCTTGTATAACTCCCAACCTCTCTGCTGCACTCACACGAGTCAACTTAAAATCATTGGAAGACGACTTATACACGATCCAACTATTAACACAGGAAAAAGATTTCAAGTAATGGCGAAAATCTTCTAAGCAATCCCAGCTGCAGAAATCTCTGATCCAAGTGTCCTCAGTGTAATTTGAATCACTTTCCAACCACAGTTTTTGCCATGCTGGCCCCAGGAAAGCATTTTATACATGTGCTCATGTTTGATCATATCAAAAGACCAAGATTTGGATAATATGATGAGGAATCAAAATATTTTTCTGCAATGAGACTCCTTTTCCTTCACTTCTTTTTAACTCCCAACCCGGGGTCGTTTTTCAATTCCGGCTCTCAACAACAGAGACATGAGCTGTGTCATGGTATATCTCAGGAGAACAAACAGAAAGGAGTTTAAGTAGAAAGATATATGAACTTTGGCACTGATCAAGAAGGAGGATGGTGGCAGTATGATCACGTTATATCCATGAAAAGAGAGGAGTCCCTCAGTATCCCTTGCAATGAACCTTTTAGAGCACACTGCATTCGATACACTTCTTACAAAGGAAAAATGTGTTTTCAGTGTTTTTCAACTTCTATTAACTGTGTCAGCTATCTTAAGAGAGTGACTAAAAACTTTTTAAGAGGGAAGAATACTTGGAAGAGAACCCATACCTCAACCGTTTTTCCTAAGAAGTATTGCAGCATCACCTGAAAAACCATAGGTCAACCTCAGCTAATGCCATTTGTACAACAAAAGTACAGGTAAGAAATCTGGCCATAAGAAACTGAGAGTTTTAGTAAATGTTGAAAATTCACAAGTAAACATTCTTAAATGAGTGTAATTACTTTCAGCTCTTTTCTTAAGATAATGAGGAAAAATGCAGGAGAAACTCAGAAGGCTGACTTTTCAACTAACCAAAAACCTAGGCAAAAATGCATATGCCAAAATTTTGACCTGGAAATGATTTGAGATTCATAAAAAGAGAAACTTTTTACACTAGTATTAATAATATTGAAATACAGCCCCATAAAATATTGGCATTTCCCCGGTGTTTATAAGGATATTGTAATATATAATTATTCCATTAAATTTTGTTCTGATTACCAAGAAGAAGAAATGCCTTCAAATTATATTTCAAATAGGTAGTATATTTAGATAAAAAGTATTCTTTCCTGTAAATTTTTACCGTTACAACAAACACTTATGTAATACATTTACAGGCAATTTTTAATTTTGTGGACTACATCCAATATTTACTGAGCTCTTGACTGTCAAGCACTGTGATATGTACTAAAACTACAAAAAATAAAGCAAGAAAGAAAGAAAAGAAAGACGGAAGGAAAAGCAAAGGAAGGGAAGGGAAGGGAAGGGAAGGGAAGGGAGGGAGGGAGGGAGGGAGGGAGGAAGGAAGGAAGGAAGGAAGGAAGGAAGGAAGGAAGGAAGGAAGGAAGGAAGGAAGGAAGTTAGAAGGGAAGGGAGGAAAAAAGTCATCAGGGGCTCATAGCAGGCAGTATGTGTAGTGGGTAGAGTTATGGGCTCTAGACCCAATATTTATTAATTATGTGACATAACCTAAGTGTTTCCAGAAGCTTGATCTGATGGAGGTGTATAAAACGCAAATAGCTACCTAGGGTGTTTAGGTCTGATTATAACTATCACTATATCTTCTTAGTATCCTCTTCGGAATCATTGCTCCTTCCAATTTAGCAGGCTGCCTCTAAACATAACTCTCCTGTTTATTCACACAGACCAAGCTGTCAAAAGCAATAAACTATCCTTATTCCTAAGAGCACTTTAAAATAAAAATTTTCATGAAGCATAATTCCTAAAGGTAATTATCCCTCTCTCACAATTATTATTATGGACATTGCAACTTTGACAAACTATTTTGGAAGAACATGAGTCATCTGCAGAAACTTAAAGGCTTACACATTTTATTTATTTGTTTTTAATTAATTATTTGAGAAACGAGCACTTGGGAGATTTCAAGAAGCCAACTTTGTGGCTTCTGGTGGAAGATTAGATCTGGAAAGAACTGCTTACTCTGGTGACAAAGGAGAAAGGCAAGCTGTTGGAGAGATGAATCATGAGAAACCTTTTCAAGCTCCATTTCTGGTTGTTATAAAGGAAGGGCGGAGGTGAGGGGGACTAAGAAGTTTCTCAGAAAGGATTTGATTGCTGTTTAATGGTCTCCTTCCCAAGGATAACACACTCAATGACAGAGGAAAGGAAATCTTTCTAGGTTTTGTTCCCTTAGACTTAAGAGTGTTTCTTTAAATCAAAAATATTTTAATTACTTTCAAATATACAAAAAAATAAATAAAATATAAAACTCTTTCACTCCCTTTAAAACTCCCTAGCATGTTGGACTTCCCTGGTGGCGCAGTGGTTAAGAATCCGCCTGTCAGGGCAGGGGACAGGGGTTCAATCCCTGGTCCGGGAATATCCTACATGCAGTGGAGCAACTAAGCCCGTGCACCACAACTACCGAGCCTGCTGCGCTCTGGAGCCCGCGAGCCACAACTACTGAGCCCGCACACCTACAGCCCGTGCTCCGCAACAAGAGAAGCCACCGTAACGAGAAGCTTGCGCACCGCAACGAAGAGTAGGCCCTGCTCGCCACAGCTAGAGAAAGCCCGTGCGCAGCAACGAAGACCCAATGCAGCCAAATAAATAAGTAAATAAATACATAAATTAAAAAAAACAAAAACTCCCTAGCATATTGAGTTACATATGGAATGATACATAAATCTGCACTGGATTGTAAATCATATGTGCATAAGCTATAAGGTAGGGCAGACTTGAAAATGAAGGAATATGCATTCTCTAAATACGCAACAAAAACACATGCTCATTTATTCTTAGCAAAATATTAAAAAGTGAGGTTCCTGGATTACTCAGTCGTATATGGCATCTCTTCAGGTAGGATTCAGTTGACATAACTCTACATGGCATCTTAATTCATAACATGTTCAAGGACATTAGCTCAATAACCATAATTATATATTAATGTGTTAAGAACTAGCCACCCTCCGCCCCCAACCCCTGGCAGAAAAAAAAAAAAAAAAAAAGGCTTCAAGCTGTGTTAGAAGCCTCTTTCCTAGAATTCAATGAATGGAAGCTTACATTTGAAATAAACTCCCTCAGTGGAAATGACATTGTTTCTCCTCGTCTTGAACCTCAGAGTCAAGTAAAGGAAATGCTAGTAACAAAATTTAATGATCTTAAAATAAAAAGCATTTTTTCCCAATTTAATATATGCAGTGTTTCCCTTAGGAATATTTACAGCTAAAAAATGAATATTAATGTTTTAATAATAATTTAACTCATCAATGAATCCTAACATCAGGTTTTGAAAAGCTTTTAAAAACAGGTGTAACTACTGTGTGTGTGTGTGTGTGTGTATAATCAAGAGGGAAAAATTAAGATATCAGAAATGAGCATAATTCTGAACAATGAAGTTTATACTAGAAATAATCCCTTTAAGATATAATTGTCAGATTTCAACACTAATAGTAGAAACTAGGTTTTTTTAAAACAACAAGGTCCTACTGTATAAGCACATGGAACTATATTCAATATCCTGTAATAAATCATAATGGAAAAGAATATGTATATATGTATAAACAAATCACTTCTCTGTTCACCAGAAATTAACAGAACATTGAATATCAACTATACTCCAATAAAAAAAGAAACTAGCTTTTCAATATTTAATATCAAATACTTTGGTATCAGTCAATAAACAAGAGGAAAAACTAGGATGCACAAATTAATTGAGAGTGACATTATTTCTATCTACTGCAAGATGAAGGAGGAGCTTGTAGAAAATCTGTTCTAAGTGTCATATCCACAACTGGAAATAAATAGATGTTCTCCTTGGGTAATTTTGAAAGCATGATATCTATTTTAAGTATATTTTTAAACAAACAGGGGAAATACCTCAATTTTTTTCATTATCAAGATGCTAGTTTAGAAAAAAGAAACACAAGCAAAGGCCAACACATGTGGATGTACTAAATTCCAGCCTTGCTCTATACCATGGACAAGGGATTAACCTCTATAAACCTCCATTTTCTTACGAAGAGGTAATAAAACAAATTTATAGAGTTGTTGTAAGGATCAAATCAAATAGTATCCATAAAGTTCTCTGCAGGGTAAGAATAACTGAAAGCTATTATTAATTCAATAAAACTGTTCTTTTCTGGTCAAATCTCAACCACTCGTATTTTTGGCACCTTTTTCTCCCCACGAGTACTTTAGTCAGCCAAGCATCTCTAGACTACTTGTTTAAAACATAACTAGTTGTGGGGCTTCCCTGGTGGCGCAGTGGTTGAGAATCTGCCTGCTAATGCAGGGGACACGGGTTCGAGCCCTGGTCTGTGAGGATCCCACGTGCCGAGGAGCAACTAGGCCCGTGAACCACAATTACTGAGCCTGCGTGTCTGGAGCCTGTGCTCCGCAACAAGAGAGGCTGCGATAGTGAGAGGCCCGCGCACCGCAATGAAGAGTGGCCCCCGCTTGCTACAACTAGAGAAAGCCCTTGCACAGAAACAAAGACCCAACACAGGAAAAATAAATAAATTAATTAATAAACTTCTACCCCCAACATCTTCTTAAAAAAAAAAAAACATAACTAGTTGTAAATACATACTGAATTCTACTTAATAATATGCATGCTGATAGATTTCAGGGAAGTGTACCCATATCTGCAACTTACTTTGAAATGCATCCAAAAATGTAGCTGCATTAGTGCACTGATAAAGAGAGATGGATGGATATGTGATTAAGCATACATTATAAAATGTTAATGGCAGAATCTAGCTCATATGTACACAGGCGTTCAACATAAAGTTCTTACAGCTTTTCAGTATGTTAGACATTTTCCATACACAAAGTTGGGGGAAAAAATAATTACCCATCACACCTCACTGAAACCTTTGAATCTTGAGAAATTCCAAGGTTCCATTCCACATAAAGGAATGGTGGGGAGTAATTTACTGCCTTCTTCTTTCAAGTCAAAAGTAATACTTAGAAGTTGTTATTAATATATTTAGAATTTTACACAAAACACAGGAAGCCTGAGTTGTCTGGTTATGTATGAACCATATGCATGAAATCAATGATTATTTTCCTTTTTCTCATGATGTAAAATATGTCAGCTGGTCATCAGATTTCCTCTATCTTAAACTGACACTGCTGAAGAACATACAAATACTTGATCGCACTAGAGAGCATGTGTTGCTGAAAAATGAGTTTTTGCATTTTCTATATTAACTTTTAGGGACCAGGTTACGTGTCTGTAACTCTCAAAATCATGTCTCCACTGCCTTCTGCCCCACTTCCCTACTTCTAAGCCCAGATCAGCAGGTGGACACCATCACTTGTTTTGTGTTTAAAAGGGAGTCACTTTGCTGTACAGCAGAGATTGGTACAACACTGTCAATAAACTACACTTCAATAATTTAAAAAGAAAAAGATAAAACAAAGAGAAGATTCTAGCAGAAACTCAGGGTTCCTTTTTTTCACCTTTTGTATATCTAGCTAGATGTTGGATTATTTCTTTTGACTTGTGGCCTTAGTGGTTTGCCTATCAGCTACAAGTGCTGTTCTTTATGACTTGGTAAAAATAAATGACTTGTTTAACAACGGGTGTGTTATTTCTGATCAGAAATTGGAAGGCTGGAATCCCTTACTTGCAAACTGCATGATAATTATCATGACAATTAGGGGTATAAATCTGCTGGCACATAGTATTTTTTTGCTGTGATATTTTTAAAATTATGGAAAAGAGATATTTATGGTGAGATATTTAACTCATGCTTTTCTTGTGTTAGTTCCAAATATCCCAGGCAATCCCAAATCAGATGTATAGTACTTTTTTTGCTCCAAAAAAAGTATCCAACGGACTCTGAAATTCTTGCAAATGTCAGGAAGACGTTTTTCCTTTTTTGTACTCTACTGATGAGGAAGTGCTAAGTGTTTCCTGGAGAAAGGAATATTCTCAAAATGTAACTCAGCAGAGAGGCTATGGATGGAATGAAGGGTTGAAGGGCTGGCCAACCTGCACTAAATTCCTGGACAGTAGTGCTAGGAGACACAGCAATTTCTCCATGTTCTGTTTGTTTGTTTACCTCATGGCCAACAATGACCCTGTTATACCAAAGAAAGGAATGCTCAGCTGCCACTCCACTGCTAATGGCAGAAAAGAATACAGGACATTCAGCAATTATATTCTTAATAAATTTCAATGTATAATTTAATAAGTACTGACATTTTCAGCTCACAGATTCAAAACAATTTGATGGAATTTGCCAGGGGTCATAATCTTGTTGACATACCTTTTTGCTCTTTGGGGAAGAACTTTTCATCCAAACCCCAAGGCAGTGGTTTGAATCCCGGTGGACGCAAGCGTATGTTCAAGAGACTCATAGTGGCCTTCCCTGGTAGCACAGTGGTTGAGAGTCCGCCTGCCCATGCAGGGCACATGGGTTCTTGCCCCGGTCCGGGAAGATCCCACTTGCCGCGGAGCGGCTGGGCCCGTGAGCCATGGCCGCTGAGCCTGCGCGTCCGGAGCCTGTGCTCCGCAACGGAAGAGGCCACAACAGTGAGAGGCCCGCGTACCACAAAAAAAGTTAAAAAAAATTAAAAAAAAATTAAAAAAGAGACTCATAGTCCATCCTTCCTGGATAATTTAGATAATCATATGAAATGAATTCCCCTTCATGTCAACTTTATTCTCCTGCATTAGGTTCACAAGATATATGATGCCACAAGATGGAACAGGATAGGCAATGATCAAAACAGACTAGTGATATGAAACTTGCCTGTAAGTTCCCATCTTTAAGGCAGGAATATCACTGAATTACTCATTATACTTAGTCAAGTTTCTTTGAATGCCTCTTGAAATTTTAGTTTTTTTACCTAAGCCACGACAAACACAGGTAGAATCAAAAATAATTTCTACTAAGTAACTGACATGCTTTCATCTAATAAACAATTATGAATTACAAATTGACTGGGTCTTGTTTTTCACAGTTGCTATTAAGAAGTTTAGAGCAAATTTAGGCTACCCACAGAAACTAAGTAGGCTTTGATAATTTTTAAGTTCTTGTTCTTGTTACAAATCTCACTTCTGGCTCCATTTTTATGCCTGTTCTTTTGTTTACTTTAGCACATACTTTTAATTTATATACTTCCTTGTTTTATTTTATATGTTCATATAAACAATCACATGGTTGTAAATTTTTTTTAAAGAAACTTTTTAAAATTAATTTATTTTATTTTTGGCTGCATTGGGTCTTCGATGCTGCACGCTGGCTTCCTCTAATTGCGGCAAGCAGGGGCTACTCTTCATTGCCGTGCCCGGGCTTCTTATTGCAGTGGCTTCTCTTGTGGAGCACGAGCTCTAGGCGCACGGCCTTCAGTAGTTGTGGCACGCGGGCTCAGTAGTTGTGGTTCATGGGCTCTAGAGCGCAGGCTCAGCAGTTGTGGTGCACGGGCTTAGTTGCTCTGAGGCATATGGGATCTTCCCGGACCAGGGTTTGAACCCATGTCCCCTGCACTGACAGGTGGATTCTTAACCACTGTGCCACCAGGAAAGTCCAGTTGTAAATGTTTTGACAATGGATTCTCCAGAAGGAAGGTGTGTGTGTGTAGTACAACACTGATATAAGGATGTATAGCACATATTTTATAAGTAATAATATGTATACCATACTTTTTATTGTAGATTTCATATAGTCACTTGATTCTCAGAGAATAGTTTTGTTAATTTTTTCCTAACCTCTGTATCCTTAGCTACCTACGGTTGCATTTATCCTTTTCTTTTTAAATTTAATTTTTTATTAGTGTGCATCTTCCCTAGTTCAATAATGTAAGATACAGCCATGTTCATTCTCCTTCAGTACTGTATGGTACTTACTTAGCTCACTGTTGGAAACTCCGAGGCAGATCTTCAAAAATTATAATGAATAAGTAAAAGACTGAATCCAGGATTTATATAGTTATAGATACACACATACACATATATATATGCTGTATCAAAAATAGATAGCATTTAAATTTTTTTTCTATTTCTCCCATGCCCTATCCCCTGCCTCTGGTAATCACCAGTGTGTTCTCTGTATGTTTGAATGTTTTGTTTTTTGTGTTTTTTTTTAAGATTCTGTATATAAGAGAGATTATGTAGTATTTGTCTTTCTCTGAGTTCTTTCACTTAGTATAATGCCCTCAAGGTCCACCCAGGTTGTCATAAATGGTAAGATTTCTTTCCTTTTCGTGGCTGAGTAATATTCCACTGTATATATATGGCTCATCTTCTTTACCTATTCATCCATAGATGGACACTTAGGTTGCGCCTGTATCTTGGCTATTGCAAATAATGCTGAAATGAACATAGGGGTGCCGATATCTCTTCAAGAAAGTGATTTTGTTTCCTTAAGATATATACCCAGAAGTGGAATTGCTGAATTACATAGCTCTGTTTCTAATTTTTTGAGGAAACTCCCTACTGTTTTCTGTTGTGTCTGTACCGATTTATATTCCCACCAATAGTACACAGAGTTTCCCTTTCCTCCACATCCTCACCAACACTTATTATTTCCTATCTTTTCTGATAGTAGTCATTCTAACAGGTGTGAAGTGATATCTCATTGTGGTTTTGATTTGTATTTCCCTGGTGATTAATGATGTTGAGAATCTTTTCATGTACCTGTTGGCCATCTGTATGTCTTTGAAAAAAATGTCTATTCAGATCTGCCCATTTTTTAATCAGACATTTTTTGGCTATTGAATTGTATGAGTTTTTATATATTTTGGATATTAGCCCTTTATCAGATATATGATTTGCCAATATTTTCTCTCATTCAGTAAGTTGTGTTTTGATTGTTGATGGGTTTTTTTGCTGTGCAGAAGCTTTTTATCGATAGTTTAATGTAGCCCCACTTGTTTATTTTTGCTTTTGTTGCTTTTTCTTTTCGTGTCAGATTTTAAAAAATCATTGCAAAGACCTATGTCAAGGAGCTTATCACCTATGTTTTCTTTTAGGAGTTCAATGATTTCAGGTCTTATGTTTACATCTTTAATCCATTTGAGCTAATTTTTGTGTATGGTGTAAGATAGTAGTTGAGTTTTATTCATTTACATATTTTATTCTTGACTGCCTAGTTTTCCCCAACACCATTTATTGAAGAGACTGTCCTTTCATCATTGTATACTCTTGGCTATTTTTTCATAAATTAGTTGACCATATATGGTGTGGGTTTATTTCTGAGCTCTGTATTCTGTTCTATTGATCTATGTGTCTGGTTTTGTTTTGGTTTTGTATGCTAATACCATACTGTTTTGATTACTAGAGCTTTGTCATATAGTTTGAAATCAGGGAGGGTGATGCCTCAAGCTTTCTTCTTCTTTCTCAAGACTTCATTGGCTATTTGGAGTCTTTTGTGATTCCATACAAATTTTAGGATTATTTGTCCTATTTCTTTGAAAACTTTCTTTGGTATTTTGATAGGGATTGCACTGAATCTGTATATCGCTCTGGGTAGTACAGACATTTTTAACAATACTGATTTGTCCAATCTGTGAGCACAAAACATCTTTCCATTTCTTTGTGTCCTCAATTTCTTTTATTAATATCTTGTAATTTTCAGTATATAGGTATTCTACCTCCTTGGTTAAATTTATTCCTAGGAATTTTATTCTTTTTGATGCCATTATAAATGGGATTGCTTTCTTTATTTCTCTTTCTGATAGTTCATTATTAGTGTATAGAAATGTAACAGACTTCTTCACACTGATTTTCTGTCCTGCAACTTTACTGAACTCACGTATTAGTTCTAACAATTTTTTGATGAGGTCTTTAGGGTTTTCTATGTAAAATATCATGGTATCTGCAAATAGTGCCAGTTTTACTTCTTCCTTTTCAATCTGGATGCCTTTTATTTTTCTTGCTTAATTTATCCGGCTAGGACTTTTAATACCATGTTCAATAAAAGTTGTGAGAGTGGGCAACCTTGTCTTGTTCCTGATCTTAAAAGAAAGACTTTCAGCTTTCCACCACTGAGTATGACATGGGCTTGTCATATTTGGCCTTTATTATATTGAGATATGTTCCCTCAATACCCTCTGTGAGAGTTTTTATCATAAATGGATGGTGAATTTTTTCAAATGCTCTTTCCATATCTATTGGTATGATGATGATTTTTACCCTTCATTTTATTAATGTGGTGTATCACACTGACTGATCTGTGGATGTTGAACCATCCTTCCACCCTTGAATTATTTTTATATTCCAATCACAGAAGAGTTGACAATCTCCACTTATTAGGATCACAACACCCATAAAATTCATCCCACAAAACTCAAATATCATAAAATCAAATATTAAATAGTACAGAGTATGTATCGTACTTGTGTCCCCTTTACCACCTTGCGTACCTATTATCAAGACACAGATTTTGCCCAATCTAAGGACATTAGAGATCAATTAGAAGTTTGTGACATTAGTATTTTGCTTGTCAATTACAGCAATGCTGTGCTGGTATTTTTCTAAGTATTCTCCAAATCTTCAAAATAAGAATAAAAGCCAGAAGAACAAAATCTTTCTTTTATATCTCAAAAGAAAGAATAAGTTATATAAAGTGCAAGTGATTAAAGCAAAAAGAATTAAGAAAACCACCTGATTTTTTGAAACTCTATAACTTCTAGCATGAACTAAAATACAAACTGAAGCAGTTAAACAATTCTTGTGCTTATGGTTTCTTGCCTCCAACTCACTCCACTCCTGTTTCTATTTCCATGCTTATCTAGCACCGGTCTCTTGCATTCCCCACCAATGGTTCAAAGAACGTCTGCTTTTCAGTTTCTTCCTTTATTAGCAGTAGAGCCTGTGTAGCCCGTGCTTTAGCCCATTTGAATCCTAATTTATCTTCAGACACACAAAACCGAAAGCATTTCTTTTGTCCACTATATACCAAGCATGTCTAAAGTGAATGAATCATTAGGCAAAGAGTTTGCAAAATACCTTTGCATCATTTTTCTCACTCTTTACTTAGATTTTGCCATAGAACAAAACTCACATGGAAAACTAAGTGTGAGCTCACTGAGGACACTAAACCCAAGAATTTGGTCACTTCACTGATTTCAATGTAGGAGAAAGGAGAGGAGCCCAGGAATTGTAAAAGACATATAATATACTTACATATATATATATATTATACATTTCCCTACATTTAGCATAAAAGTAGATGATAGGAAAAGGGCAACCTTCCCTCATCATTAAAGGACAGAACTGTTTTGTCACTCATTTCTGATCAACAGTGATCCAAAGAGCTTAATTAACAAATCATTCAGCTAATCTGGCCTGTGAAGATCCAACCATCATAGCACACTTCCATCTACACACACACACACACACATACACACACACACACAAAGCAAAACATAAGTTTATCTGCTGTCGTAAGCTGAATAAGGGCCCCAAAGATATTACATCCTAATCCCTGGAACCTGTGAATGTTATCTTATATGGCAAAAGGGACTTTGCAGATGTGATTAAATTAAGGATCTTGAGATGGTGAGATTATCCTGGATTAACTGGGTGGCCCTAAATGTCATCACAAGTTTCCTTATAAGAGAGAGGCAGAGGGAAATCTAAGAACAGAAGCAGGAGGCAACGCGAGGGCAGAAACAAGATGCTAAGCTGCTGGCTTTGCACATGGAGGAAGAGGCCAGAGGCCAAGAAATGCAACTCTAGAAGCTGGAAGAGGAGGAGAAAGCAATTTTCCCCTAGAATCTCCGGAGGGAGCAAGGCCTGCTGAAACCTTGATTTTGCACCAGTGAAACTAATTTCATACTTCTGACCTTCAGAACTGTAAGAGAATAAATGTATGTATTGTGTTAAGCCACTGGGTTTGTGATCATTTGTTCTAGAAGCCATAGGAAACTAACACAACTACAGTAAAATACAAAAATAATATTTGTCACCAACATCAACTTAAAGAGAATGAAAATTCAAGAAAATACTAAGAAAAAGTACTCTCAATATGTATAATTAACACAAGATATGCATCTAAAATATATTTTTTAAATCTTATGAAATAATAAGGCAAACCACATAATAAAGTAGGCAAAAAAAAAAAAACCAGAGGCATTTCAGGAATGCCTCTAAATATAGGAAAAGAGGTTCAAACTCACTAAAAATCATGAACATAACGTTATAATTAAAACCAAAGTTAATTTCATTTTACACCCATCATGTTTGTCGGTATTCAGAGCAACTAGAATTCATACAATCTGCTAGCGAAAATGTACATCATTACACCCACTTTGGAGTGTGGTTTGGTTCTATCATGGAAAGCTGAGCAAACACGTACAACACAACCGGCAATTCACTCCAAGGTGTACACCTAGAAGAAATACTTGTACATACGCACCAGAAGCCACATACATTTTACTCTTACTGATAGAGAGTAATATTCTAAACACATTGGGAACAATCTAAAAGCTGATCAAGGGAATTCCCTGGCAGTCCAGTGGTTAGGATTCCGTGCTTCCACTGTAGGGGGCATGGGTTCGATCCCTGGTCGGGGAACTAAGATCCCGCATGCCTCAAGGTGCAGCCCGAAAGAAAAAAAAAGAGAAAAGAAAAGCCCATCAATACTACAATGGATAAATATGCTGTGCTAATTACCTTCACACAATGAATTAATATATAGTGGGAAAATGAGTGAATTATAGTGATAGATATCAATGTACCTGAATCTCAGCAACAATGCTGGGTGAAAAAAGTCATAGGAACACACACACACACACTGTTTCAATACTGTAATATTCAAAAGCAGAACTAAACGTTTTTAAGGAATTTATACGATAAAGAAAAGCAAGATAACTATCTTTTCAAGGCTCAGGATATGGATTAACTGTGCAAGGGGGAGAGGAGGAAGGGCTCAGGGTAGAACCCCCAGGGAGCTATGAAACCACTGGTAACATTGAATTTCTTAAGTTGAACAGTGGAATATGAGTGCTAGTCTTCAAACTGAACACAGGTACTCTTTCAGGTGCATGATATTCACAATTAACAGTTTTTATCTGCAAGAAGTCAAGGATACAACTCACCAGAACTGTGATAACAGCTAATTAGATACCATTTCTAAGATCTGCCTCCCTGTTTGAATTGTACATTATTGACTGTTGAAAAAGCTATAGGTTTTACAACTACGTGTAAGATCACATACAACAAGCTTGCACTTAGTATCACAAAATATGTTAACAAACACATGTTGGTAAATAATCGTTTATTTAAAATGTGAACTGTGAATCCGAAAGTATACAGTCTTTAGTATCTCTGACTAGTGAGCAGCTTATGTGCCCGAATACTTTGCCCCGCAATCCAAGCCATTTCCCCCAAACAAGATTAAAAGCTAACATTCCAACATTTAAAAAATTTCAGAGGAAGCCCTGATAAGAATTAGGCATTAAACCGTTCTTTAGTTTTTGTTCAGGGTACAGAGAGTCACTAGCTACTTACTGTTTTTCTGGGATATAGTTAAGATGAGTTGCAGCTGTGATAACGTGGTCCTTTAGATTAATAAAACCCCTGAAGGATGACTAGATTCAGAGAGATTTAACAGTTGAAGAGAGGAGGATTTCATATGTAACTGAATAGTTTTACCTTTAGGAGAAAGAAAAAAAAAAAGCGATATCTCTCTTCAAGTTTCCAGATTTCCTACTGATCAGGGTTTGCATGAGGAGTGAAGGGAGGAACTGAAGTCGCTGGAATGTACAAAAGCTAACCCTCCATAAAACCGACATCAAAGATGTCAACTATCAGGCAGCAAAGATTTTACACTAAAGACCCTGAAAGAAATAGATGAAAAATACATGACATTGACTAGAGTTTGGTAAAGACACTTTGAATTGCTTTATGCAACTAGGAAGGAATTCCTTTCTAGTTGTCATCCACTCTTCCAGGAAATATATTTTTAAAAAAATCAGATTCCTAAACCCCAGTTCTGATCTCCTGAATCAGAATCTTTGAAGTTTTACCCAAGAATTGCCTAAATTATGCTGACACATATTAAAAGGTAAGACTCTGCAAGGGTCTTTTCTTTTTAAAGTAGTTTGAGAACATGTATTTAAATGAAGACGTTTTCACGTGTTGCTTTTCTATTTATTTGCTTATTTATTTATGCCAGCTCTTTTAAGCAAATTTGTGTCAATTAGTCACAAGAATAATTTTGTGAAAATTCATGTTTAAGCAGCAGTTACCCTTTTTTGGTATGTTTCCAAGGTATTCCTTTATCTGTTTCTAATTGAGGCAGTCACTTAATGTTTTCAATAATCTACCTAGAGAGTGAGATACCGATATTTCTTTAAAAAAAATTATACTCCTTTGATTATTTGAAATGCTGATTAAAACATGCCTCCTGCAGTAAAACTGGTATTATGGAAGCATCCTACATCCAGTAACTGTTTACTGTTCTTTTTTTTTAAGATATTAATAAACTTTAACATCTTTCTGGAAAAAAAAAGGGGGGGAGTTAGATACGTATCTGTCTCTTTTGGTGTTAAATTTGGGGCCAATATTCACCAGGAGGAACATAAGAGCTGTTTATGGTCTGTGTCCTTTCTGACTAACCATGTCAGTGTCATACTGGTAAAAAATATACACATTCTAAAGGTTATCTTCTCACTTTCTGAGTGCCAAACATAGTAGCTAGAAGACATATAAAAGATATTCAATAAATATTGTTTGAATGAGAAGAGAAGAAAACTAGTCTTAAGAGGAACACGTATCACGTTAAATATTATTTCAATATAAAATCTAAAGTGCATTACTTCTTTGAACTGTGCAGCTTTAAGTAAATAATACCAATTTACGTAGAATCCAAAAACGTAGAAAATGCACATGTTTTTACTTTTAGTCCTGACTCTGGGATTTTAAGTACCGAAGAACTTCAGGCAATAGAAAAAAGATGGTTTCTGAAACTGTGGATTTGCCGCTCAGAAAATAACAGCAATGTTGCTCTGAGATGTAGAAAGGGGTACCCGGAGAGAAGATGGTGTATGATCGGACATGACCTCCAGAAACTGGGATTTGTAGAGCAGAAGCACAGAGGAAAGGGGGTTAATTTAACCCAGTGGTTCTGTCTGGCTGCATGGTAGACCCATCTGGGAAGCTCTTTAGAAGCACCAACCCCTGGCCCTACCTTGGCGGTAACTGATCTGGGAGGGAAGCTTGCATCAGTCATATTTTAAAAGCTCCAAAGGAGATTTTAATCTTTAGGCTGAATGGTTGAAAACCACTTGTAGGCAAATTAAAAAGTAGATTGTTCTCTACCTGAAATGCACACTACAAAACTCCATGGAGATTTTAAAGAGTTCAAATGCTACACTGCTCTCCAGACCTGTTGACTCAACCTCCAGGATAAAGCCTGGGAATCTGTACGTATTAGTCTGCTCAGGCTGCCATAACAAAATACCGTACACTGGTGGCAGAAACAACAGATACTCATTGCTTCACAGTTCTGGAGACTAGAAATCCAAGATCAAGGTGCTAGCTTGGTCAGTTTCTGGTGAGAGCTCTTTCCTTGGGTTGCAGACAGCCACACGGCTGTGACCTCACATGGCTGGCCGGGAGAGAGCTCTCTGGTGTCTCTTCTTATAAGGGTACTAATCCCATCATGAGGACTCTACCCTCATCTAATTACCTCCTGAAGTCCCCACTGTTCATCTCCTAATAACAGTGATCATACTTGAAAGCAGGAAGGCCCCTGGGACACCATCCTCTTCCTTAATGTCTGCCAGGTCAGACATCATTTTGATTCTTACCTCCCTCTTTCCCACTGGGCCTCAGAGCCCTTCTTAACACAGCATTCCAACTCAAGTAGAAACAACACTCAAGATGAAACCTATTTTCCATGCCTACTCTAAAAACTCCTATTTTAGGCCATGAAGTCCATCAACAAATCTATTTCATTCATTAGATAATCCTTTGGTGTATATATATATATATATATATATATATATATATATATATATATATGTATGTGTGTGTATATATATATATATATATTTAAAATACTACCTAAAAGTTAAGAAAAATAATGGATGATACTGAATGACTGCTGTTATGCAAGTCGGAAAAAACAACCTGAGTTTTGTTAACACATGCAGCAAGGATAGAATAAACCAGGAAAGAGGTTAATTTTTTCTAGCTTTATTGAGATACAACTGACACACAACATTGTGTAAGTTTAAAGTGTACAACATGTTGATTTGATACATTTATATATTGTGAACTGTCTACCATAGTAGCATTGGTTAACACCTCCATCACCTCAGAAAATTACCATGCTTTTTTGTAGTGAGGACATTTAAGATTTACTCTCTTGGCAATTTTCAAGTATATGACACAGTATAATTAATTAGAATCATCAGGCTGTACATTAGATCTCCAGAACCTATTCATCTTATAACTTTGTACCCTTTGACCAACATCTCCCACTTCCCCCACTACTACTTGGCAACCGCCATTCATTCTACTCTCTCTGAGTTTGACTTTTTTAGATTCCACATGTAAGTAAGATCATACAGTATTTGTCTTTCTCTGCCTGACTTAATTTCACTTAGCATGATGCCCTCAAGGTCCATCCCTGTTGTTGGTAATGGTAGAATTTCCTTCTGTCTCATGGCTGAATAATATTCCATTGTATATACACCACGTCTTCTTTATCCATTCATTCATAGTCATCTAGGTTGTTTCCATATCTTGAATATTGTGAGTAATGCTACAATAAACATGAGAGTGCAGATATCTCTTCAAGATCCTGACTTTATCTCCTTTGGATATATACCCAGAAATGAGATTGCTAGATCATATGGTAGTTCTATTTTTAATTTTTTAATTTCTTGAGGAACCTCCAATACTGTTTTCCATAGTGGCTACACCAATTTACATTCCCACCAACAGTGCCTGAGAGTTCCCCTTTCTCCACATCCTTGCTAACATTTGTTATCTCTTTTCCTTTCTGATGACAGCCATTCTGACAGGTGTGAGTTGATAGCTCATTGTGGTTTTAATTTGCATTTCCCTCATGATTAGTGGTGTGGAGCATCTTTTCATCTATCTGTCCACCATTTGCATGTCTTCTTTGGAAAAAATGTTTGTTCAGTCTCTCTGCTCATTTTTTTTTTTTTTTCCCCGCGGTACGCGGACCTCTCAGTGTTGTGGCCTTTGCCGCTGCGGAGCACAGGCTCCGGACGCGCAGGCTCAGCGGCCATGGCTCAGGGGCCCAGCCGCTCCGCGGCATGTGGGATCTTCCCGGACTGGGGCACGAACCTGTGTCCCCTGCATCGGCAGGCGGACTCTCAACCACTGTGCCACCAGGGAAGCCCCCTCTGCTCATTTTTAAATTGTATTGTTTGTTTGCTTTGCTATTGAGCTGTATGAGTTCTTCATGTATTTCGGATATAGCCCTTTATCAGATATATGATTTGTAAATATTTTCTCCCATTTCACAGGATGCCTTTTCATTTTGTTGATGGTTTATTTTGCTGTGCAGAAGCTTTTTAATTTAATGCAGTCCCACTTTTTAATTTTTGCTTTTGTTGCTTGTGCTTTTAGGACCATATCCAAAAAAAAGCGTTGCCAATACAAAGAGATTAAATTTAAGATATGATTTCCAAGAAGAGATGGAGATGGAAGCAAATTTAGAAAAGAAGAAGACACAACTTTCCAAAGTCATTTTTGGCAGAGAATGTCATTTAGAGCTCCCTGAAAGCCCATATAAGAACAGTTCTTCCATGGGAATATCTATTTTGTCTGCCTTCATTCTTCAAACTGAGTTTCAACTTCAAATTTGGGGCAATATTTACAATCCCAGCACTGCTAAGTGCTTTTAAATAATTTCCTCTGTTTTGACTTCCTAAATAACTCACTATCTCCCTACTTCTCCCACACAATATTTCCTTTCAGATGTCATCAAAAATATATACTGTGCCGAAAAACAGTATGCTTCTCTAGACATTATCCAGTGTGTGATGTCTTTTAAAAATACATAAAAGCACCTGTTTTTACTGGAAGGGAATTTTAGTTGTTTTTAAACTCTAACAGTTCCTAAATAATTATTATCAACAACATAGTGTTTGAATTAGTTTATCAAGTTCAGAAAGAGTCAGTCAGTGTCTATGCTGAATAAGTACCCTGCAGATGTGTATTTTAGGCAGGTGACCATGGAGGCAATGTCAAAGGCTGAACAGGGGCGGGGAGTCAGAAGCTACAAACAGAAGCCCATGACCACCAGCTAGGTGGGAGGTGACTAAGATGGGCTAAGGTTGAGGGAATAGAGAGGAGATGACAGATATAAAACGGACAAGATGTTACAACATATGAAAAGTGAGGAGTGTAGTTCAGAGGACAGCAAAAATGGATCTTGGACGTCACACCCAGGTAAGTAGCAGGACACTAACTGTTAGATTACTGATTTCCTAGCTACTAGGAAAATCTGAACATTTCAGTCACTCCCAGGCTTAAAGAACAACTTAGAAGTCGTTTAGGGTTAAACACAAACATATGTCTCAAAATCTGCCAAACAGATAAAAATGAACAATAACCTTGAGAATGGTGTGGAGTGATCGCTGCTTTCTCATACTTTATGATTAACAGCTTTTAAGCACACCATCACTGGGTTCTGAGGTTTACAGCCCCTGAGCACCAAGGATTTGGACTTACTTCCCAGTTCAGTGTGGAAGTGAGGGCTCAGATCATTAGACCACGTTAATGACACAGTGCCAAAGCAGCAGCCTCAAGGTGTGCAAAATAAGCTATTTAGTAACCTCTCCTCTAGGGTCATTTAACAAAATAACTCCTGCCAGAAAAGACGTTTGAAACTTTGAAAGGGTATTTAGTGGTCCTTCCATCCTTTGTGTAGAGAAATCCTACAAAATCCAATTACAGTGCTTGTCAATCCACCACTAACACGCGGCGAAGAAACACTTCTTAAGTACTGGTTTCTAATTCCTCTCAAGGGTAGCTAGGTTAGAAGTCATAAAAACAACAACAGTGAAATAATTCTCATAAATCTGGCATGCTGGCAGCTGCCTAATGGTGAAACAGGAAGTACAGGGCAAGACTATGAGTGTAACCTGAGATGTTAGGCAGACCTTTGCCTAATGTCAGTGTCAGGTGACTTACCTCTCACATCTTTAGTAACAACAATTAGCCGGAACTTACTAGGTTTCTGATTCCATGCCAGGAAATTTATCTTTATCACTTCATTTTATCTTTACAATCAGTATTATAGATCCATATGATCGAGGCAATTTTACAGATGACAAAATACGATCCAGAGAAATTAAATAACTTGCCCCAGACCACATGCTAGTACTTAACTTGATCACCTGCCTCTTTAATTTCCAGACAAAAGGCTAAGGAGAATAAGCAACAAATACAAATGCAAAATATATATGTAAATGCAAAATGTAATTAAAATGCAAGAAGACAAGATTCTGAGACAGCTCTGAGTATAAAAGGGAACACTCAGAAGTCAGTTGCAAATGAAAAATAAATACCATAATGAATTTATGAGTAGATCCTAGTAGAACAATGTTGCTATTTTAAAACCGAAATAACACAAACTACTTTGCTTGAGCTTAAAGGACAAAATCACAAAGCTGGCTACAAAAGGCAGACTTGCTATTAAGTTAAATGAGTGTTTCAAGAAATACTCTTATCTGTTGACCAACATTCCACTGTTTAATTAGCTCAAATATTCAGATTAAAGTGGATGTCCCAACAATGCATAAGAAAAGTTTAAAACCTAGTAAAAGATGTCAGAAGATATATTTTCAATGCTTTTAAGAGACAATCACACACTTAGAAAAAGTAAATTGAAAAAGATTTTCAAAAATTCCCTTTTATATAATCAAGAGTAATAATCCATTTTTAGAAAACATTGACTGTGGAAATATCTAGGACTATAGGGTACCGGGAAAAGTGCCAGGCATAGAAAATCATTATACAAAGCTTTGTGGTAATGAGTAGGTGGGCTATATAATACTGTACATCAACTATACTTCAAAACATAAAATAAAAAGGGGTTGGGCTAAACTATCTTTGTAATTCATTTCAGAATTAAAGATTCCTAGATACACAAACAAGAGTAAAAGGACCACTGATCTCTTTTATCTGCTTCCTTAAAGAATTTCTTCCAGAGATCTCACATAATCATTTTAGCCAAGTCTATCTGCTATTTCTCCAATCAGAATTTTCTGAAAGATGAACACAACCAACAACTTAGAATTTATGTTTACCAGCTGTCTTCTTTTACTCCCAATTAGATAAAAATTGAGTATACTTACTAAAATAACACACAGGTCAAGTAGTTCAACAACAAAGAAAAAACTTTGGAAGGCACATGTAAAAAAAGCTGCCCACTCAATAATGAGAAAAACAAAGAAGTCTCCAGAAAGCGAATGAAATGTGTGCCTATTTCAGCAAATTTTGAACTCAAGTCTGTAGTTCAAATGACCATTTATTTTTTTACCCTCATAACCACAGGATGAGAAGCACACACTGAAGTTCTCATTCCACCATTCAAACTAAAATGACTGATGGAGAAAGACAGATCCCGTTAGTAACTGGAGCAGGTGGTGACCATTAAGGAGGAGAAAGAGGAAGAAACATTTTATCCTAAAATTCGAACTTTATCTCTCACACACAAAGCCACAATCAGGT
Organism: Delphinus delphis; assembly: GCF_949987515.2. Taxonomy (NCBI): domain Eukaryota; kingdom Metazoa; phylum Chordata; class Mammalia; order Artiodactyla; family Delphinidae; genus Delphinus; species Delphinus delphis. Next base: position 16,831,471 of record NC_082693.1, on the reverse strand, counting down.
AATCGTTAATAGATGGATTTCTATATTCAGATTGGACTTGTCTAGAGCATCTATTACACAGAAACAGAGCCAGAAACGCAAAAATAAACAAAATGGCCTCTTATTATGAGACATTTCAAAATAATGTACTAGTCATAATTGAGTCTTATAATAATTTCTTTAAAGTGACACTTAAAGTAAAAAAAAAAAAAGCATTCAGGTTCAAAGCATTAATCATGGCCAATCATTATATCACATTATAGTCACCTAAATACAACTCAGCACCCTTTATTAGATGGTTCACCAGATGCTACCTCTTCCTCTTATTGGATCATGTGAGAATTATTACTTCCCACTAAACAAGAATTCTTAATGACAGAGCTTTTTATTTTGGCTGGTATGCTTTATAAAATTTAAAAAAATTTAAAACCTCGTTTACTTGTTCATTTACGAAAGGAGTTTCACTCACAGATCATAACTGTCAGGGTAAAGTGTTTGGGCGTCACAGAAACATCCTGCTGCTTTGCTTGACTTCCAAGAGTTTGGCTGTCAAAGATTGAACTGGGAGCAATTTCCCTGTTGCGTAACACAGTTCAGTGTCCTGGACAGAGGGTGGGGCCTCAGGACTCCTAGTGACTATTCGGATGGATCTCTAGGGAACATGCTTTTCAAGAGGCAGAAGAGAGAAAAATAAATGGGCCAGAAGGTCAGGTTTTAACCTGCTGACTTAGTTCACTGGCTCTTTACACACAGCAAAGGCCTCTATACAACTTCCATTTAAACGCGGTTTCTTAATGATTTAAAATCTCAAAAAGGGAGATCTCAGATAAGTAATATTTTTGGCATATATCGGTATTATTTATCATGCTTTCTTCTTCTGGTACATTCCTTTCAATATAGTCTCTCAAGTTCTAAGAAGTAGGAACCACGTGTCCTATCTGCTTTCCCATTTTATCCATCTCCAGGATTTTCAACTTTATTGACTATTTTATTCAGGACATGTGGCCATTTTTCAAATTATAAATAAAAGTAGTAAAGATATTTAACATTCTAGAACATTTAAGGACTTAGCTTGGGGGGTTAGTAGAAAGGGAATCATATCAGAGTTGTAGGCATGTGGAATGTTACAACTTAGTATGAACTAGTGTAAAGGCGGCTCTGTGCTTGAAATATCAATACATACACTAGAAATGGAAAATGAAATATTAATGAAGAGAAGAAACTGGAGAGTAGCCTCCAATTTTATTCACTTCTATGTGCATAAAGGAAGGTTTGATGAACTAAGAAAAACACCCAGAATTTTAATAAGCTATATGTTGTTTCAAATTTCTAAAAAAAATTGAATAAAGAGGGCATCATGAACCTAAAAACACAGAAGTAAACAGTAACACACAAAGAACCTACATGTCATGGCTAAGCTTTTCATTTCTTTTAAGGTTCTTTTATATTATCATATGTTATTAACTGCTTCTTAATAATACTGATATTTGCTTAATGGTATAAATGGAGTATGATACTTAATAGGTTCATAATGTGGTGAAAGCACGTGTCTGAAAATATCTGATTTACTCCCTATGAGACAAGGTTTGATGGTAATTAGTCAGGCATGTCTGGAGACTTTTGAATAACCCATTTTAAAGACCAGAACTTATTCACACATGAGATACTAAGGTCTGTGCCCTTATGTTTCATTTCATTCAATGGCAGATCAGCCATTTATAGTCCTACAGTCCAGTCTTGAAGAACAAAGAAAATTTGCATTGCACACTATTCTGGTATGAGCTTTAGGGCCTATACAAAAACAAATAGCTTTTGCAAGTAATTATGATTTAACCCATAGTAAACATCTTACAATTATAAACATGCAGAATAAAATCTTACATATATGTATCTCATGGGCCTACCAAATTACACTGTCACTATAATGAAGTACAGAAGGGAAAATTATGATGAAAATCAGCTGATTAATGGACAAATATTACATTATACTCAATATACTCAATATTACACTTATAGATTTAAAAAGCGAACCCTGAAAAAATATTTCAGGTATCGGTTTACTAAGTGGCAGTGGACTCTGTTAGGTGAATACATTGTTTTCTAAGTACATAAATTCCCATTTTGAAGGGGGTATGTTAAATTTGTGGGTCTACTGAAATACCATTTAAAATAACACAAGCCTACATCAGTGCAATTACATTTGTGTATGTTTAATATAATGCTAAGACCAATGAAAGTTCTCATCATTTCAAAGTAATTAATACAGGGCACACTTTTAGAAACAGTCACTCCAAGAACAGAGCCATCTAGTGGCAAGTGCAGAACCATGACTGTTACATCAAATTACCAATGAACATAAAAGCATGAGTAAATATCATCATTAACAACCTAAACTAGGCAGAAATAAATATAAAATCGTTCTGCCTTTCAGAAAAGAAAATGAAGTGAAAAACCCAGCTACAAAAATGTATATACTGTTTATTTAGTAAGGTCCTTATCTGTAAAATTAAAGAGACTAAAACAAGAACTACATACACATGCTCACACACAAAGAATACACACAGACACACACACAATGGAAGGAATTATGGTAGAATATTAACAGTGTCTAGGTCCGGGGTAGTGGGAATAAGTGTGATGTTTTGTCCCCTTCCTGATGCCTTTCTGCATTTTCCTCAGTGAATAAAGGCTACTTTTATAATTAGAAAATATAATATTTCAAAATACTCTGGGCAAGTACTGAAACAAATGTAAAAATTAAAAACAAGAGTAAAGCCATTAACCTTTGAGAATATTTGATGTTTCCCATCATTCATCCCCAACATTCATTAGAATGTTTCCTAATTCTACATATTTGTAGCTCTAGAGATTGTTCACTGACATACATGAACTGCTACCTCTTGATTTATTTATCATAGGCATAGCTGATTCTTCATCTGAGAATAAATTACAATAGGCTTAGAAATAAGGCATAGAGCTTTGAGCCAAAATTTGAGCAAGAGATAAAAATTTAACATATTTATGTGGAGTTTTAAAAACATATATAAATTACTTACCAACATACTTAACACTGCAAATAGCACACTGAGGTAGAAAAGGAAAAGATAATTTTTTTCATTTCACAGATGCAGGAATGGAGATTGAGAAAGATGACATTATTCATCTCCAGCTCTGCCATCAATAAGCTAAAAGTCTTCTGACTCCTAGTCTATGGCTCTGTATACTATAACAATTTTGATGCCTGGAACTTACACTACCTGTAAACTTCTTACATATTTCTTCTCGAAAGGTCTGATTGGAGGCAACAGCAGCTCTTCTCATTCTTATTTTCAGATGGACATAGATAACGTACTATAGCAGAGAAAATTTATCTTGAGTATAATAAGAATACAAATTTTACTCTCCTACCAGAGCTTTTTAACTAAATGAATACCGAATTGTAAGACCGCCTGACAAAAATGTTTAACTAATGTAAATTGAGAATAAGGGGAAATGTTGAAAATTTTTCAAATAATTTTTTAAAACATTAAAAAAAATTTAACCCAAACTAAAATTAATAATGAACCAAAGAAATCAGAATGTTGTGTAGGGCAACCTTGAGGAGAAGGATACACTTCTGATAAGACAACTGATCCTAACTCTAATCTTCATAAACAACCAAAGAGTAGTTTAGTTTTCAAACTTTCCGATGTTCAAAATTGATTTGGGAATTCTGGAGTTAAGTACTTGTCAAGTAATACTTTTAATATATTTTCTACCTAAAATTACAAGTCACAGGTGAGATCCAGGACTGGTGATAACTCTTGTTTAGTGGTGATATAGACTGTATCTTATATACATAGCCCCCAAAGTAGAGAAATGCAGCAGTGAGAAGGCAAAAGTACTTCCTCTCTTTTCCTGCCTTTAACATTCCTTTTATTCCTACTCTAATTGCTACTTTAAAAATCTTCTGATACTATCTATATTTTGATACATTATATTGTAGATAAATAATAATAAATCACTTTGGGAATAAGACACAGTATTAAAAACTTGTAAACTGACATTTTGACACATACCTGCCTTTTGTTCATTTGGTGGACCAACTGGTCAAAGTTAGTTTAAATCTGCTACAAGGTTATCTGAATAGGAATTGTGGTTTTAAGAAATCATTAATCAATAATCATCGTCATCCCTTTTAATTACTGAGTTAAACCCTTTTAATAGGTTACTTATGGAAGAAATTAGGTAAAAATGATGGTTTCACCTTCAAAGCTGCAATCTTTTTTTTTTAAAGCAAGTTTGGGAACAAATACATTTAATGCTTGGTAAATATACAATTCAACTAGTGGGAACTGAAAAAGTACGTGGATGTCTAAAAGAGAAGCTAACAGTTATAGGGTTTCAGTGTGCTGTAGTAATCTTGCTTTTCAAGATAAGTGTATCCTCTTATGCTTTGTATCTTTACATAAAAGTAACTAGAAAGAAGGAAAAGATGGAAGTAAATGTACTATGTGTCACTGTTTCCAAAATTTAAGTTATTCACATAGCAATCACCTTCGTGATTCTACCAGATTATGGACTAACCACCCATAATATAGTACACTTAAGTTGGAATTTTCTTCAATTGAATTTATTTTTTAAAACTTTATATCACTACTTAAATGGAGACTCGGTAACATTTGATATAAGTAGAAATGTGCCATAAAACTAAATTCAATGAGAAACAATGTCAGGCCGTAACATTCCAGCAAGATGCTATTCCCTGAAAAACACTCTCAAGGCCTGTTTACAAAGGGAGATCAGTTAAGTGTTGGAGGCGTACTGAAGGCATACCAGCACCAAACTGAGATCTGCTCCCTTTCTTTAACCAGAAATATTTGAACAGAATTGGAAAGCAAATAACTTATTAAACACATAGTATCTATAAGGATTTCTAGTTGCATCTAAAACAATCTTTTATACGACCGCTGATACGGACTCTATATTTCAAGAAATACCATAGTATATTACACGAGACACGAATTACTGAGATAAAAGTTAAAGTTATAGTTGATCAAGAATGATGATGGTTAAACTAATAACACTCTGGCATTCATCTGCGATCTGAGTGTCTGAGAAAGGACAGTGCTGGAAGTGAAAGGGAGCAGTGAGTCAAAAACAGGTATGAAAACCAAAGAACACCTCTGAGGTCAACTCCCACGACCCTACTTAAACCGACGAGTGATACAGTCTCAAAGTTAATTCGGCCGAAGTCATCTTTTCACGTAGCAGATGTTTTAAAGGGGTGTTGGTAATAATCCTGAGAAAACTACTAAAATTATTTTCCATATCGAAATATGAAAATAGCATTGTTACGTGACTTCTACCCTAACAGTAACAATGTTCGTGTTCCTCCAAAAGCCTGAAGATCTCTCTCATTACCAGGATTTAAATTGTTCTGTATCGCATTCTTCTTACAAACTATGCATGAGGTGCTTCAGAGAAGTACATTTCTCTTTCTTGTTAGCATCCTATTTCTCCAACCGTTCATTCCTAGCAATATTCTGCTTTAATAAATGATTCTGCCAAACGAGGCACTGGTTAGGAATTTGAAGGTGGAAGGAAGGAGAAGTTATTTTTTTGTTTCTATTTCTAAGTGAGAAAACAGCGGCAGAGCGCTCCTGTGAACCACTGCAAGTGACTGGCCTCCAACCTCCTTGCGGCAGAAATGTTAGCAGTTTGGGCTCCTCAGGGCCTACTCGGTGGCATCAGTACTGTTCCAACAGTAGCGGCAAAAGCAGCGGTCCCTCCCCCCAGCAACTCAGTATCAAATGCACTTTCCTGGCCTCTAGCCCTGAGTGGTAACAGCTTTCTGATTTGGGGGCAGCAACCCTTCTCTCCCTTTGGCATCAAGGTAATTGATTCCTTTCATTCAGTCTCTAGCTACTTATATTAAAGTGGGTTCTGACTTTCTGAATGGGCACTACTAATACACAATAAAACCAATGCAATTCAAAGAGATATTCTCTTCCTATCGTGACTGGCATTAAACTGGAAAGTTGTGATGTATATATTTTGGTTAAGGCCACCAAATCTTGGAAACAGTATATATTTATATGTGAATATACGCACAAAGCACATTCAACACAAATATGAAGAACAAACTCTAAAATGTAAAACAATCTATTTATAGTCAAATTATATCGATACATGATCTTTTCTTTATATATTATTTCCCTAATAAGAAAACATTAAAGGGAGAGTTGCTGTATGATCCAGCAATCCCACTCCTGGGCATATATCCAGACAAAACTATTATTCGAAAAGATACATGCACCCCAATGTTCATAGCAGCAGTATTTACAATAGCCAGGACATAGAAACAACCTAAGTGTCCATCCACAGAGGAATGGATAAAGAAGACGTGGTACATATATACACAACAGAGTACTACTCAGCCATAAAAAAGAATGAAATAATGCCATTTGCAGCAACATGGATGGACCTAGAGATTATCACACTAAGTGAGGTCAGAGAAAGACAAGTATCATATGATCTCAATTAAACGTGGAATCTAAAAAGATGATACAAATGAACTTATTTACAAAACAGATATAGACTCAGAAGACAAACTAATGGTTACTAAAGGGGAAAGGGGGGGAGGGATAGATTGGGAGTTTGGGATTAACATATACACACTGCTATATATAAAATAGATAATCAACAAGGACCTACTGTAGAGCACAGGGAACTCTATGCAATACTCCGTAATAACCTACATGGGAAAAGAATCTGAAATATAATAGATATATGTATAATTGAATCACTTTGTTGTACACCTGAAACTAAAACTACACTGTAAATCAACTATACTTCAATATAAAATAAAAATCAAATTAAAAATAAATAATACAAAAAAATTTTAAAGGAAAAGAAAGAGCTGTATGTCTCTGAATCTTAGTAAAGACAGATTGTTTCCTTATTTACTTTCAGACAAGTAGAGCAAAACTGGGGGAAGTACTATGAGTTTCATTCCAGTTCTGTCTTCCTTATAGCTAGTGAAAAATCCTCCCAGATTCAGGCAATAGGTTGAATGTCAATCACAGTTTTCTGCGTATATCTTTTCCTTTGTTTCTCAGGGGGCATTAGCGGGAAAGTGGGAGAAAGATACGGGCCAGATGCCATTTCTAAACTATAACTCAGTTCACTCATGTCTAAATAAACAGATTTTCCCAACATCACATATTCATCCCCAAATATGCTTTGAAGTTAATGTTTATAACAATTGATGAAATTTCAGATAAATCAAAGGACTATTTTTGAAAAAAATTAAAACAGTGGCAACAAATTCAATACTACATTGAACAGAAATGGAAATACCAGGTGGGATCGCTAATATAAAAGGCCACCCATAGAAGGGCTTCCGGAAATATTGACAACCTTGAAACAAAGCTACAAAATCAGCAGGCATTGCCCTTCGGACTTCTGCAACAGCACAGCTAACTGGTTTGTAAATCATAAATCCATCCATGTGAAGATGAACACATACAGGAAGATGAAAATTCACTAACAGATTAAAATATCCAAGTTCCTGCAATCCAGAAGGAAAAGAATATCTGGAAATATTTTTGAAGAAAAAGATGTCAAAGATCACATCTGTGAGTTAGTAAAGTTAATCTCCAACGGCATCACCAGAATAATCATAATACCCAACTGTATAAATGAAGAACACTGTGAAAACGTGTGGAGAAGATGGGGGCAGGAAACAGCAATTTTGGGGAAATGAGAATAGCTCTTCTAAATGGTAATTTATCTGACATGTTTACTCATTAAGTCAGGGCATAGTTTAGAAGTTCGTTTTTAAAAAATTTTACAGCATTGCCATAAACCAACTATGACAAATTTAATGACATTGTAAGTTATTTTTTAACAGATATAAGAACTCAGATAATAAAATGTCCTAACTTTTAACCTGCCAAAAGTAGATTAACCCTTAGAATACCTTGGAATAGAGACATTACATCCTTTTCTTCCAGGTGTGTTGAGAGTTTATGAAACCAGTGTTCCATTCTGGACCTACCACTTAGGTATTATAGAGGACAATATTATAACGTATATATAATTATATAATAATTTATATATAAAGCATATGTATAGAAAATTATAGTATCTCCTAAATGCATGAAACAAAACATACATGAATTAAGGTGTGTATATATATGTAACATGTGTGTTATATGTATGCATGTACACACACACACAAACTCATACATATATACATACATTCCCTTAGTTCATGTACACTTTATTTCAATTCATAAGTGAAATACTGTAAGTATAACACTGTTGGGAGGCCTAAAGAAATCTAGGCTGCCAATATAAATCTAAGGTCTAAATATAGAATTATTATTATTAAAAACAAAAGAAAAGAAATAAAAACATTTCCTCCTCAGAATTAGAAAATAGAATCGTTTCCTTGTAGTGCTCTCCATATCAGGAGGAGGATTCCTTCTTCACTCAAGTCCTTTATCAGAATTTACTTGAGATTTTATCCCTATGTGAATTTCTGGTTTGTTTTTTGCTTTTCTTCTGTTGTTTGTTTTTTTATTGAAAGTAGATGCATCTCTAGGAATGAAGTGATTGAGTAGCTTTTATAAAAGGGATTAAAAGGATGTCCTGGGAAGCAGGCTATGGCATCCATAACTCAGGCCAAGGGAGGACAAAGCAAAAACTAAGTTTAATTGACAAAAGCATCTCCATGCCCAGTCAGGGAGGGAGAACGTTTCCAGAATGGTCTTCAGCTGGAAATCTCATCCAAAGGTACAAATCCTTTGTTTGATTCTAGCTGGCAAATCCATACCTGTGACTAAGTGTGACTCTGTAAAGAAGGGAATTATAAAGGACCATTAAAATTTTATATTAATAAACTGAAATAACTAATACACTAGTTGTTCAACTACCACGCAATGCTGACCAACTCTACCCGTGGACACACATATGGCTAATTGAATTTCCAGTTAAATTTTTGGTAAGGATTCTTTATTACCAATAGATCAACAGTATGGTCCTAAACTTGTCATGTTTTTAATTGCTCCAACTCTGACCTGTTACTTATAAATTGGCTCAGCTGTACAGCTTTCAACTGAGGTCACGTAAGGTTTGTTTCACCTTACAGCACAGAGAAACGTATGTTTTCAAAAAAATTTTGGAAATATATTTTCCTAAGAAATTAACTTAAGGTATAGACATCATGGTTCAAATGTTAAAATGCATATTGTATTAAATCCTCCCCAAATTTGTTTGCAAAATATCTCTTCTTTGATGATGTGATATATTACATAAGCGAACAAACTCCCAGAGAACGGACTACCAAATTTAGAAAAAACACTACTAAATTCAGTGTTTTAAAATTCTACCTGCTTCTGTATTTTAGTTACATGACTTACTGCTGTCACTTAGCGAATTTATATGGGGCAGAACATAGTAAATGTCTCCACTTCTGTCTGTTCAGAAGTGCAGACTCTCTCTCTCTGCCTGTTAGAGAAGATAATCACCTACAGTTTGTCAAGGTGTCCTGAACATACTGTTTAGAGTGGCAGTTAAATTTAAGTTAACCCATAATTTTTCATATTTTCCTCCAAGTGTTTTTCATCACAGGAAAAAAAATCATCTGTTGTGGTCAACTGCCAATTTCTTTATCATTGAAAACGTTACACTGATAGAAATGTTACAGGGATCTATGATGCTTTGATTGAGGAAAGATTTAGGTAAATCACACAGGAAAAGTTTCTAAAATGTGGTCAAGCAGATTCAAGAGGTAACATCTGAATGGATTATTCTACTTTCTATTTCCTTCTTCCAACATTTTCAGCATTTTAAAACACTTGCTCACCCCTTATGCCACAGAAGAAACAGGAGAGCAACAATTCATAAGATGTTTACCTATGTGTTTATAATTAGAAAGCTTACCAGTTTTAGCATAAACATACAGCAATGACAGGGGTTTATTTAAAAGCAGCTTACCATTTCTCAGTAAATGTTGAGTGCCAGAACAAGCAAGATGGCTCACCCATGCATTCTTTCATCTTCATTTATTTGGCAAGCATCGGCCACTTGCCTACTATGTGCTGGGAACCGTGTTAAGCACTGTTCTTAGGCACGAATAAGATAAACCAAGTCTTCCTCTTATTGAGGCTGGAGCAGTTGAAGCCGATGGACAATAACATACGACAAGGGGTAATATGAACAATTCAGAAAACAGAGTCAGGTAAAGACAGAGTAATGAGGGTCAGTGTGTATTAATGGCTTTAAATAAGACAATCTGGGGCAGACCCCACTGATGAGGAAAATTGGAGCAGAGACTTCAAGGAAATCAAAGAATAAACCATGTGAATAATAAAAGGAAGAACTGTCCAGGCGGAAGAAACAGTAAGTGCAAAAACCCTGAGGCAAGGACAGGCTCAGCAAGTTCCAACAAGGGCAAAGAGCTGATGTGAGGAGAGGAGAAATGAGGAAAGTGCTAGGAGAGGAGGTCAAGGACACAGCAGGTAGGCAGGTCACAGCCGAGCTCATTGGCTGCGTGAAGAACACTGCATTTTATTCTGAATGAGAGGTGAGGCAATCACAAGATTGCACAGAAATGACATGATCTGACTCACCTTTCAAAGGATTAGTGCTGGTGCCATGTGATGAATAAACTATAAGGAAGCAAAAGCGGAAGCAGAAACCTTTTAGGAGGCTATTGCAATAACACAGGTAACAGATGATAGTGACTGAGACCAGGGCGGTAACTGTGTAAGTGGTAAGAAGTGGTGAGATTCTAGCTATACTTTGAAGTTGGGTGGAATAGGATTTGCAGATAGATCAGATGTGGGATGTTAAGAGTAACAGAGGTGGGAAGGATGATGCCAAAATTGGTACCCTGAGCAACTGGACAAGTGCAATTGGATAATCAATGTATCAGCAACAGGGTTTCCTGAATATGATCCCGATTTAAATTCCAAACAAGAGCAAAAAGTATCTAACATTTTACAGGCTTTCCTCTCTGGCCTCTTTAACCAAAAAAGTTGAATTTTCTAATTTACTTAGTTCTTAGATACTCTGACAATTCATGATTTCCTCTTTCCATAGTTTCTGTTTCCTATGTATCTTTACTCTAAGTGAAAGGAGGGATGGATGGATGGAGGGAGGGATGGAGAGACAGACAGACAGACAGACAGACAGACATAGAGAGAGATCTATCTATAGTTACAAATTCGGGAAACAAAAGCCCATAAGCCTTCCACCCAACTTTCTTCAGGCTGGCTTTTAAATCCCTTTCATCTGCTGATTCAAACCAATGATGCGGGCAGGCACGGAATAAAAGGACCACAGTATTTTTTCTAAAGGCGCCTGAAGACAGAGGCTGTCACCTCTTTAAAATCTTACCAAGACAGCACCAAGGAAAGCAGGCAGTCCACAGCACTGTGAGAAGAAACAACAGTGTCTTTAGCTGGTGAATAATGTGCGTGCTTCCCTGTTTGGAGCCCATCACCTAAACAAGGTAAACTGGTACAAGCTACCGAGGGAGTGTAAGGTCAGAGGTCATCAGTGGCAGAGGTCAGGCGTGCTTCCTTTCCGTGTGTTTGCTGCTGACGGCTGACGACCGTCATTAAGTTAAAGCCAAACGATCCTGAGCCCTTGATGAGTAGTTTGCTTCTTCCCAGTCTCTCCCAGCATTTCCCCAGGTAAGTTCTGCAGATCATTAACCACATCAGATGCTCTGAGACTAAAAATGATTCTCTGATCAAATATATGTAGGAAATGCTGTGTCCCATAGTCCTCCTGTAGATATTTACAATGCTCCTTCATTAAAGGTATTGTCAAATCCCATGGTAATCAAGCCATGAACTGCTTAACCAGCATCTGCCCAACTTATTTTACCCATGGGCAAAGAAAACAAGGACCTTAATTAGGACACTGAGAAGAGGATGGCCATTCAGAAACATACTGCACAGAAAAAACTGTCAAAACTTGGTGAATGATTTAATGAATGGGTGACAGGAGAGGTAGATATCAAAGTTGACTTCAATTCTAATACCATCAAATTGATGACCAGGTAAGGGAGGGACTTATATATTACAACAATGGATATCCAAATTTTAGTTTTTTGTTTTTTTTTGCGGTACGCGGGCCTCTCACTGTTGTGGCCTCTCCCGTTGCGGAGCACAGGCTCCGGACGCGCAGGCTCAGCGGCCATGGCTCACCGGCCCAGCCGCTCTGCAGCATGTGGGATCTTCCCGGACCGGGGCACGAACCCGTGTCCCCTGCATCGGCAGGCGGACTCTCAACCACTGCGCCACCAGGGAAACCCAACTTCTAAATTTTAAAAAATTATTTTGATTCAATTATACACAGGCATTTATGGATTGCTGCGTTCCATACACGAAACCAGGCACCAAGAACAAGAATAATGAACAAGATAGAGACCGTTCTTGCCTTTGCACAACTTAGTCCGTGTGAACCATTCCAGCTCCGTATGAGAACTCATCTGATAAGCATGGAGGACGCCCATGATTCGGGAGCAATAACGTTCAACTTGAGGCTGGGAATGTGGGAAGCACTCCAAGAGGAAGTAATATCTCAGCTGACCCCTGAAGGAGCACTGTTCACAGGTGATAAGAGAGAAGACTGTTCACACACAGGGAAGGACAAGGCAGATTCAGCAGGGGAAGGGCCCTGTCGGGCAGGTCAGAGCAAGGTAACAAGAAATCGAATACATGTGAGTGTAGCACACAAGAGGAAGGGAAGAGACACAGAATTAAACAGTCTCTGTATTATGTTCAACTGCTAATGCATTATAGGCACAAATTTTCCCCAAAAATACGAACATTTCCAAATGAAGTCCAACACTCTAGGGTTTTTATTCTTTTTTTATCGAAGTATAATTGACTTACAATGCTGTGTTAGTTTCAGATGTACAGCAAAGTGGTTCAGTTTTATATATATATATATATATATATGTATATTTATATATATATATATTCTTCAACACTCTAGTTTTGTATGTGAGGAAAGTCTTCTAGACACCAGGGGGCCATGTAAGTGGTGAAATTAAAGAGAAAGAAATGAATCCCCTTTTGCTTTGGTTACTACTGACATTCAGAAAGGTCACCGGTCCTTTCTTCTAGAAAAGAAATTAAAAGCCAGTCGTAGGTGAATTAGAGACCCCTGAAGAATGCCTAGGAAAGCTGTGAATACACTGAGGTCTGCAAACTCCCTGCGGACTGGAGGTTTGAACCATGTTCTTAAATACCTGATATTTCACAATTACTTCCGCCCTCTACAGCCTTTTTCAAGTATCAAGGCATACTTCCAAATACTAGAATTTTTGCTGACATATTGGAAGGGATAAAAAGGTTTGATTTAAATTCTAGATTTAAACGGCGAGCTCTGTAAAAATGACACACCTCTCTGCAGGTAACTGGGCTCTCCACCTTCATACTCTGACTCAGCTTGAATTAAAAACTGTATCCTGCCTTAAACATGTTCTCAAAGTCCAAGGCGGATACTAATGTACCCAAGTAAACATTCAATCTTCTTCTAGACACCACTTTGCTGTTAGGCTACACTTCTTACCCCCTAGCAAGACCCGACCGGCTCAAAATTTTGACATGCGTCTCCCTTTGAAATAGAAATACATTTGATATATTCACCAAATTACGAGCACATGCCCACCCTTGCCCAGCTACAGTCTATGCTTCACGTTACTCTTCTGAAAAGCAAGTCAGATCATGCCACTCCTCTGAGATCAGAATAAAATCCAAAGGCCTCAACATGGCCTCCAAGGGCCCCCACGGATGTCCCACTGCTTCGTCTATGACCACTTGTCACACCATTCTTGCCTTTGCTCCTAGGCTGCACCCTCACCTGTGACATTTACACTTACCATTTTCTCTGCCTGGAACGCATTACCCTCCCCCAGATGTGCACATGGCTTGTCCCCCTGAGAGAAGCAGCAGTCGCCGTATCAGTTCGATCTTTCTTGAACATCCTATAAAAACAGTACACGTGCTCCATCCCTACCTGGCAAAAAACAACTCAGCCTGCTTGATTTTCCCTCACAGCACTGATTCCACCTGAGACGTGATCTACTAGAATGAAACTGAAAGTGAACAGAGGATTTACCTGTTTGTTAACTGGTTTTTGAAATGCTTAGAATAGTCTGGTACATAGTAGGCACTCAATAAATATTTACTCAAAGAGAGAATTAACGGTCACTAAAAAGTTTTGACAGACCGAAAATCAAGGGATAAATAATTGGGGTCTGGGACACAAACTTAAGGGCACTGTCCCAGCTACTTGCCAATCCTGTTCCCAGCCTTACCCAAAACGTGAGATGATCTCCAGCAATTAACCCTCCTGGGAAGGGCTGGATTCGAGATCAGAGTTTACAAGCAAAACAAATAAGTTGAAGGAGAGCACAGAATAATGTTCCTCCCAGACCCCATCTTAAAACAGTCAATACACTATTCCCCGCTCGGGAGGCACTCCATAATAAATGACTGGATGGATGGATGACCATTTTTATGTTACTGGAGAGGAAAGAGGAATAAGGGACATTTTCTCATGATGGGAGCTTATGTGATTGGACAAAGGAAGAAAGCAGATATGTATTGTCGTAGGGGGAAGGGCAGGCTCTTCAAATTCTCACAAAGTACAAATCCCTTGTTATGCTTTGGATGGAAAGGGCTTCATTTCAGGCATGTCGGGGAGAAGGGGTGGAGAGGAAAATGCTATTTTTAAGCTCTTTGGTAAGAATGGCTGTTTTTCCCTCTGATACTCTTGAGCCACCCATATGGCATGTTTCCACGCACTGCTGTCTGGATGCTATCAGAGGCACTGCTTTGAGTGAGAGGAAGGGGTCATATGCTCATCTTCTCACATGCTGCTACTGCTGCTGATTTTTTTTAAAAGCTTTGTGACCTAGAAAGGAGATGGACGGTATGAATGATGCAGACTGCAGAGAGCATTGGGCGTCATCAGTCTATTTATACCTCCAGGAAGGAAAAAATGAGTACAGGCCAATGACTCCATACTCCATGGTCTGAGTAGGCAAAGATCATCTGGAAGAAACAATAAACAACCCAGCAAGGAAGGCATTTATGCCGTCAGTGAGAAATAAAAGATGAGGCCATATTCACATCTTCCGTGGTCTTTCCAAACCTTGTTGCGTCTAAAGAATTTCAAGTTGATCCCTGATGTTCCCCACTACTGTGGAAAGCATCCTGAGTCTTAGGGAAAGACACTGCCACCCGCGTTTTAAAACCTGGCTTCCCTCCATACGTGCATACATACTCACATTTGGCTGTAATCAGCAGCCACTTGGAAATGCTGTCAGTTTGGGGGAAATGTTTTTCAGGCTTAACAAAGTATTTGGAAGAGCCTTACAGAGACTTGTGTGACTTAACTCTGAAAAGGGGGAAAAAATGGGAAGATTTACACGGATTTGCACAATATGGTAGAGAAATCTTTTTCCCAAGGTATGTCATCAGTTCCTCTGAAATGGTTAAGTATTTCCAGGACAAAGCAGGGGAAAAGCACCCAGGCACAGCTGTTAACACTTTACTCCTGCAACAACTGGAGAATTTAATGCCAGGCTTTACCTCTAGACTTCTAGTTGTTTCTAATGGAAGCAGTGTACTGTGGGGTCCAATGGAAACGATGTTGTATAACTTACCCATTTTGCTCTTTTGTCACCCATTTAGTCGTGCAATTTCTGCCACCTGGATTTGCTTTGGGAGTTATTTTACTAGCTGTGGTGATGGGTTTGCTGACAACTGGCGAGAGCATGAGATGTTTTCTAAGGCTGGAGATTAGGTACTTAGTGTGAAATTTATTGATCCACATGGGCTCCAACCTGGAGCCTAAATTGCTTCGTAGAACATGAACTGATTTACTTTGAATACACTCAAGGCTCATAATAAAACACTTCCTGTTTCTTTTACTATCCAAGTCTTCTCACCATCTCTGAGGCAGACAATTTAAGGCAGGTTTCACCCTTTCCCTTCATTTGCTGAAATCACGTTTGGTTTCTAATTCACTGAGCGCATGCTGTCATTTCATTACAAACACGTCTTCCACAGCCTGACCAGTAAAGGGGGTGAGGCTTGAAGCGTTCAGATCAATGTTTTCATTCTGTAATTTCAAAAACTCACGGGGCAACTTTTGAGCTGGTAAATGTCAATCATTTGTTGCCGAGTCAATGATATTCTTACACCCGCTGCTACATACGGGAAACGTAGTGACTGATGGATAAAGTCAGTGAATTTAGCTAGAATAATAAACTTCCCTGACTGACTAGACTCCTCAGAATGTAAGTGGGCTGATAAAAACCAATACAACCAACCGGTTTTGTTTTTTGTGTGTGTTTCTTTTGCTGTTTGCATGAGCTGGCAAGTTTAAGAGGTATTGCTTACTTATTGTTCACATGTATCTGGTGCCAGAAGAGTGACTGGTGTGAGGCCTATTAGAGAAACGTATTCAATGCACATGGAAAACTGATATTCATGATGCAGAGGTTGGGAGCTGCTGGGGGAGAAGAGAACAGGGAAAGCTGGGCAGAAATGAAAATCTAGCCATAGGGATCTTAAACAAAGAGGTACTTGATAAATATTCGCTGTTCAATTACACAATAGAGATGAAAGGAATTACGGGATGTATCATCTTTGAAATCTCCTCTACTTGCATCCCACTACCAAGAATAAGAACTTAATTTTCATGTACTCAATAATTTTAAAGTTTTCTTGTCCTTTAACTTTCCACTACCTAAACCAATACTGCCAGGTTCTCCCCTCCATCTTTTTCTTCTCTCACACTGTCACCAAGATCCTGCCTCTAAATGGAGATGAACATGGTACATTCAAGATCAGTTCTTCTTTTGGGAGGTTATGGAAATGCAGACCTTCGGGGGAGCACTGAATAATCTGGCAAATGTTCTGTGAGGCAGAAGAATGTTCCATAAGGAAATCTGCTAGGTGAGAAAAGCAGACCAACAATCAATGCCCACTTCTCCTTTAAAAAAAAAAAATTTTTGCTTTCACGGAATATTATGATCTCCACATGAATCCTTAACTTATGCTAAAGTATCTCTTGATAATGGTGACCAATTACTGTGAGAAAAAGAAAGCTAAGGGATCTACTCAGACATATTTAACTTACACACAAGAAATGGAAGGAGATATTCTTGTTGTGCAATAAAAACAAAACACGGGAAAAAGCAATTACTGGCCAAATTTTGTGGATCACACAGATACTGCTTTTGGATTTCCTCATTTTATGTTTGTATCCTTGATCACACTGACAGTCATTATTCATCCCAGAAAATAATGAGGTATTTCCTAAGAAGCTAATATTCACAGATAATTCTGGTATAACTATATTCTTAATTTCTCTTTTCACCCAAGTCCTCTCACATACATATGAAGATAGTCAAGGTAGGGGTGAGGACTTCAGTGGTATACTGTAACAATATCCGTACACAGGATGGAGTAAGATTTCTCTCCGTGTTAAACGCCCGTCAAATCAATTTCTGTATAACTTCTTCTTGCAAAAGGAAATAAACAGCAATTAATGTCTACAATTGCTGGCCGTCAATTAGTGCTGACAACTGAAAACAAACCAAAGGAGAATGAATATTAAGAAAAACGTTATGTTTTTGTAAATTCAACAAATCTCTACAGGAGTACTTCAATGTGGAATTTTGACTCATTCAAACTTGGCTCACTGTCTTTGATGAATTCTAAATGATGATCACGGAAAAGAGGATCCTTCAAGCACGATATATAACCGAGGATAACTCAACCTATTTGCTCTGACACTGCCTTTTTCTTTGACATTATCAGTGGGCAAGATGGTTTTAGCATGTGTTTTTGTTTCCCAGACATTAAGTGCTTACATTTATTAAGTACAAGCATATACGTCAAATTCAATGTTTCCAACTGAAATAATGATTTCGAAAGATGCATAATCACACATCTTAGGATTTTTAAGTTTTAATTTCCGAAGTGCTAGTTTTGACTACATGTTTTCAAACTGCTAATTAACATAGGCTTCAACGGAATTGGCCTACAATTTCTAATTATTAACACTTTGCAGTGCTGTTGACTAAATATTTCCATTTGTCCTCCAACTTTTCCACCATATGGCAGGATTGTACTTCCCTATCTCCTTGATGTTCAGTGAGGCCATGTGAGGTCAGGGAAATGTATTCGCAAGTGGCATAATCAGTCCCAGGATGAAGTGCTAACAGCCATTATGTGATTTACCACGTTCTCTTGCCCTGTGAT
This sequence comes from Delphinus delphis, assembly GCF_949987515.2. Taxonomy (NCBI): domain Eukaryota; kingdom Metazoa; phylum Chordata; class Mammalia; order Artiodactyla; family Delphinidae; genus Delphinus; species Delphinus delphis. The sequence continues at coordinate 16,813,205 of NC_082693.1, read as the reverse complement.
TGGGGAAACACACGGCAGGGGGAGCTTCCTTTGGAAGTAACTGTAATAAGCACAGTCTTCCTGCCAAGACACATGAAAGTAAGAGGAAAGTCTCTTTTGTTATAAGTCATTACAATTTTGGTGATTGTTGTTACCTCAACCTAACTTAGCCTACCCTGACTACTACACATACCTTGTTGTGATGATATCGCACACACTGGAAGTTCGAAAAAAAATTAAAAAGAAAAACAATCTACACTAAACAATTGTAAAAGCCATTTTAATATGGAATATGGAGTGTCGACAGTTAAATTCCATTTTGATGTAGAAATGCATGTCTAGAAATTTTCAAATGTTATATCAACTAGAAAGTTAACAAGTGGTTCAATATTTAATAATAAATGAGAAGAGTGGAAGGGGATGGAGGATCCAGAGGTGAGAAAAGCATCCAGATGGAGGTGCTAACCTAGGAAAATAAAGAAATGAGAAGACAAGGAGATTTCAGAGAATGGAAAATAGTTCCAAATGGAGCTATGCAGATTGGCAGGGCCTCGTACACCACGGGAAAGAGCAGGAAACATATGCTGTAGACCTGCAAACACTGTAAGCTTGTAAGAAAATGCACTAGATGATCAGATCTATAATTCTCAAAGGTTTCTCTCTGTAGTTTGAAAGCAGGGTTTGAAGACAGGAGTGGGTGGAAATAGGAGGATGAAATGAGGCAAAAAGAATAATTGAGAAGAACACATTACTCAACCTGCTCAAAAATATCCCGTGAGTGACGACAGTCCTCATGTGGTACCAAACATCCTCCAACATCATGAAATAGAGGTCAGTGGTCAAGGCCCCAGTCTCTAGCTTCAAGTTCAACTTCTGCCAAATACCAGTTGTACGGTGTCGTAGTTTCTCTCCCTATAAAATTCTACTTCTTGGGCTTATCATGAAGATTTAAATAAAATAATAATATATGTAAATGCTTATTTTAGCAAAGTACCTGGTTCTTAGTAAGGATTAACAGGTTAATCCTTTTTATGACCATAACATAAGTAAGCCATTATTGCCTGATACCATATTTTTTCATTCTTCCTCTACTAATGATGTTGCCTTTGACTGTGTCTTTCCCCAGCCTGCACCTGCCAAATTCCACTCACCCTTCGGGATCCAACTCAAATACCATCTGCTCCACAAAGATTTTTCTGAATGAATGCTCCCCATCTCTAGGAAATAAAAGATTCCAGTTCTGAGCTAGAACATATTTTCTAACTGCTTCATGGCACTTAATTATAACCTATCTGCTGGATAAAAGATACATAAAATAAAACTTATTTTTCTCAGGTATATTATATTTTTCTTTAGCTAGTAGTACTTCTTATCTATCCAGGTATATTATATTTTTCTTTAGCTAGTATTACTTCTTATCTATCCATGTATATTTCCAAAGGTACTTAGTTGTAATGCCTTGAACGTATTGATCTTCACTGTTGAATAATTTAAGGAATTAGATCCAATTCTAACATAACCTGATTAAGTTTAACAGAACAATATATAATATTTTTATTCACAAAGTTCAGAAACAACAACTATTTCACAAAACTGGTAATTTTCTCCTTCCTTTTATCTATAAATAATCAAAGGTTAGATAGGTTGACTGTTCTAAAATCCCGTGGCATGTTGATGATAAATCCTAAAGGAAAATTCACAATCTCTGATGGAAAATCCCTAATTCCTATACTCCAGGAGCAGAAAAGGAAGAAAGCTAATCTTCCACAACAGTACAAATAGCATTCTTCACTCGCATAGCCCTCAAGATGTCATCAGGCAGAGAGGGATCTTCATAAACAACTAGCCATTGAAAAACAGTTTGTTTTTCCCCCGGATTCCACCAACAAATAAACTCTTGATACCCTTTGTGTCTGCTGTGATAAACAAGCATTCAAGAGGTGTTGTGTAAGTGATGGGAATTATTGAGAAATAGATTTGCACTTGAAAAGCAACCAGCCCAATAGTTTGATCATTGCATCCTGAAAAATATACAGCCTGGCCCAGGCCTCTTTGGTTAAGTGATCAAATAAAATCCAGGTGGGAGGGAGGGAGATGCAAGAGGGAAGAGATATGGGAACATATGTATATGTATAACTGATTCACTTTGTTATAAAGCAGAAACCAACACACCACTGTACAGCAATTATACTCCAATAAATATGTTAAAAAATAATAATAATAAAAAATAAAATAAAATCCAAAGGGATTTAGGGAACAGCTCCTGCTTACCACCCTGACTGCAAATTTTCTAAAATAGACTTTGACCTTTAATCTCCACCCCATGAACTTTTTTTAGAGCCAGCCAAGTAACCTGTGGGATTATAGAGCCATCTAACCAATTTCTTTTCCATTACAAATGACTTTGGAATTTAAATCTTTTGGAAAGTAAAGCTTAAAAATGAAGTCCTAAATACTCCTTGTAAAACATAAAAACCGGGCAGTATCACAGACACATACATCACTTTAACTTTTCATACCTCACCATACATGTTAACTCTTTCAAATGTCCCTTGTGTAGGTACTCACATATTCATGAGAGTCAAAGCTTAACTGGATTTCTTTGGATCTTACACTATACTATGATTTTTAAATTTTTGTTATTTTTACAGAATGCCCAAATAAAAATAATCAAAAACAACTAAGCAAAAAACAATTGATTTTGAAAGCATATCCAAAAAACTAGGAAAATTATATTTTATGTATAGTTAATTTAGCAAAAAAAAAATGTTGTCACAAAGCAGAGTTCTATTAGACAGTGCTAGCTGTCTGTCCCGATTTTTTCCAGGCTGACTTATGCAACATCCTGATGTTTAAAACTATCCTGTCATGGAAAATCTGTCTCAGGGGTGCGGGGCGGAGAGGAAGGGAGTCCCATTTTCTTTTTAAAGTTATAATTCGAAACAGATAGTTAAACGATATAATAAACTTCTTGTACTTTGCAAAAACTTTAAATTATGCACTGCGATACATACTGCAGTTATTTAAAATAAATAACCAACAAGGTCCTACTGTATAGCACAGGGAACTCTGCTCAATATTCTGTAATAACCTAAATGGGAAAAGAATTTGAAAAAGAATAGATACATCTACACACATGTATAACTGAATCACTTTGCTGTATACCTGAAACTAACACAACATTTTTAATCAACTATACTCCAGTATAAAATAAAAATTTTTTTAAAAGACTACAAGGTAAAGACAGTAATATGCATTTGAAAGTAAAAACTCAGCAGATGCTCCTTTTGCCCACAGCATTTACAATACTGTAATATCAAACTATTTTGCTTTGCAAGATAAGCAATCGACACTACTCAGTGATCTGAATATTTTTTAAGTGTAATACTTTATACATCCAATAGAGTTTTTCTTTGGTTTTCTCCCAATGTTACTGTAAAAAATTAATGATTATTAAGAGATGAAAAGAATTTGCCTTTCCATTAATGTAAGGACTCACTACTGTGGGTATAATAAAACTCCATTCATGCTTCACCTCTTGCTATTGACTAGAAGATAAGCTGACATAAATAGATGAAATTCATATTGGATGTCATATATAAATGTTAGGACAAAAATACGTTTCAAGTATTTTTCCAGTTTGATCTTGGTCTCTCCAACAATTAAATCTTACTGCTCTTAACCCTTTCCTTCCAAAACTACCCGAGACGGATAAAGCTTTTAAAGTCATATCGTCATTTTATGGACGATTATAGAAAAATTACATTTTCAAACTACGGGGAGACTTTAATTTTTTAACTTTTGCAGCTGACTTAAAGGCAAAACATATTAAGTGACAAGACAGAATACAAGAATCGGGGTCTGGCTCAGTGATTAAAAGCAGTAACTCAGCTGCAAGCAAAGCACATCATGTCTGGACTGTAGTTGCGTTAACAGGAAACATGCTAACTCAGTTCATATCCTATGTTAAGAAGATATGACAGAAAGCTAAATCACTCTACGATTTCTACACCATAGTACGTGTCTGAATGCACACCATATTTATCCGTACTGAATTCTGCATTGCCTTTGAGATGAATGACTTTGGAACCGTATTTTCTTATATTACTAACACACTAAGTGCAATGTCAACATCTGAAGATAATTATTTCTGTGTCTTCACATAACCTTGGAATGTTGAGAAATGTATTTGGCTTCAAACACAGCACAACAGCCATGACAACTCCGCCTTAACAATATGTACAGCAGACTTCTTTAAGGGAGAATTATTCCATGGTTAAAACCTTTATAGTAAACACTCAAGAGCAGGTTGTGCTAAAGAGAAACTGAAATTTTAGGAAGGCTTAACACCTGTGGAGAGTTAGGAGCTTCCTTAAAAGAGAAACAGGAGTAACTTGGTGAACTCTGGAAAACATGAAACTAATTCTTTCTAGCAACATTCTACACATCCAATAATAGGACGCCTTCATGACTACGTGGAATCAGCTATAGGAGAACTTAAGAAAAGTCTTCATGGGAGCAATACTCTTGCACGGGTCTGCTTTGGAAGACAACTATAATAAAATAATTACCCGTTTGACTGGTAGTCTTACTGGGGAAAACAATCCTTTTTCTTTAAATAAAGGAGGGTTAGCTAAAACTGAAACAAAAAGCTTTAATATAAGCAACAGAGTGCTAACCCTCAATTTAGTTCACTTCAAACTTTTGAGTTGTGGGCTCTTTCAAAAGGATATCCACCATGATAAAACGTAAGCTGTGTGACAGTGTAAACCTCCATTTTCTACACTGAGCCTACCACCTGTAATCTTACTAGCATACAGTAAGGACACGATCAGTATTTGTTGAATAAATGAGTGAAGGCTGAGTGAGGTACAGGACTGGTTCCCAAATGCAGGCCATGACAATATTTCACTCAGGTGTAGCAAAATTAGAAAAATAAGGCCTGAAATTTTGTCATCAGGCATCTATCCATCTCCAATATTAAAGCTGATTGACCTCGCCTCACCCAACACTCTCAATTTTTGTTTTCAAAGTCCAGACCTGGAATCAACACACAAAAGAATCACACAGCATCTAGCTCAAAAAAATGTCATAAATTTCACCCAGGGCCCCAGGCAGAAAAGAAAGAAAAAGGGGAAGAAAAGAGCAAAGTTGCAACACTGTAATTACAGAAGGGGAAAGATTAAAAATTATTTCATCTACCCTGCAAAGAAATGTGCTGTTCTAAGGGAAGAGCTTATTCGATTCTATTTCATCCTAAACCTTGGTAAGACTGGAAGTGAAGATTAATTTGCAATTATATAGAAAAAGTCTGAATATTCATATAGACTCTGAAGAACTAGTTCCTGTTTACAAACATGCATGTGATCTTTATCGAGAATTTAAGCCACTCTTGGTCTCAATCAATTTCATTCTTCCCTTTATAATAGAATAAGATATATTTTTTTTTCTGCAAAATACCGAGTCGCTGAGAATGTGTGCCTCATGGAACTTAGACCAGGCAGAGTAAAGCAGCACTTACTCACCGTCCTCAGGGAGCAAAGGTGACTAGAAACCAAATCCCAGTGATGAAATCATACAGCTCTCCTGATAAATGCCCAGTTCCTCTGACTAAATATTTCCCTCCTTAATCCCAGCCACTATAACTGCCAGTCATTTTGGGTCTGTTATTCCAATACGAAAAATCTGACTTAAGCACCATAAAAGTCTTGGGAAAAAAACATTTTTGAACACTGGTGGGCTCAGGGGACTGATAATGGAATATGAACCTTTGACCCCTAAGATGGTTTCTTGGGAACAGAAAGCAGCCTATTTTTTCTGTCATAACCCTCCTGCGCCCCCCATTCTCCCAGGTGGTGCTGAAGCATTCAGCAGCTGCCGGCTGCCAGTGTCACTACATAGTCCTGAAGTCTTCTGAACGATCAGGATAGACTAAGAAAGAAATCTGTCCACCCCAGTGCTTGAGGAAATTTGCATATAATCACCTGGAGATTTGTTTAAAATGCAGAGTTTGATTCAGTGATCGAGGGCAGGGACTGGGAGTCTGCATTTTTAGCAGCTCCCAGGTAACGCTGATACTGCTGACCCATGAACCTACCTTTGAGGAGCTGGCATCTATCCCACGTTTACCTACATCATGGGATTTGAGGGACACCACAAAAAACCCTCTGCACCAAAAATCTCAATCTTGGGGCTTCCCTGGTGGCGCAGTGGTTGAGAATCTGCCTGCTAATGCAGGGGACAGGGGTTCGAGCCCTGGTCTGGGAGGATCCCACATGCCGCGGAGCGCCTGGGCCCGTGAGCCATGGCCGCTGAGCCTGCGCGTCCGGAGCCTGTGCTCCGCAGCGGTAGAGGCCACAACAGTGAGAGGTCCGCGTACCGTAAAAAAAAAAAAAAAAAAGTTCAAAAAAACACCATACTTGTGTCCTGAAATCTGACCCTTTCTAGCTTTGCACCTACACTACAATAGAAAAGCATCTGCAGTTCTCACGGGATCCTTACAACAGCTACAAGCTGAGCAGAGAACATATATGTAATTACTCTTTCAGAAAAGGAGAAAATAGATTGATCAAGTTAAGCAACTGACTGATGACAACTCATAACTAGTAGGAGTCAGATCCAGGAATCATACTCAGATTTTGTGACCCTCCCCCAAGTCTAGAGTCTAACCAATTTAACATTGCCTTTCACATCGCCCGTCCTCCCTACGTCCCAGCCAAGTTTTCTTTGATGTTTTTTATTACACTATTGTTCCCCTAGTTGTAGAACAAACAAAAAAGTTGTATCAGTGATGTATGGGGTTGTTTGGGGTTCACTATTTCAGAACAATCTGCGGCCTAAATGACTTTTTTTTTAATCTGGAAAAGAAGCCTGGATTCTGCTGGACAATAGAGCTGAAGAGACAAAAAGAATTAGGATTCTCAAGATTTGATTTAACAGCGGAGTGATATTTTTGATCAAGCTGAATACACATGCCAGCCACAGATCATCCATGTTAGTAACTGAGTGAAAATGCTCCACGATCAAGAATCTCACAGTGACTCCCCAGTAATAGACAAGGCAACTGGGATTCGCTCTGAAAGAATGAGAAATGAACAGTACCGCCTGCCTGTCCAGGCAACTCTCAGAGGGACGCTCTCTCTGGAGAGTAAGTTTAATAGCCCGGGCCGTTTCTGCTTTGTTAGCTGCTGGACCCCAGCACCCAGAACAGCGCCTGGTATATAGAAGATGCTCCATAAACATTCTTTAAATCAAATGAAGAACTGAAGTCTTATGATAACAATACACAATGTAATAAATATTAAAACGTGTTTCAAAATGCTACTCCTTTCTTTCTTTCATATTAATGTGAACTGAAAGTTGTTTTAAATATTTTAATCCTTTGGACAACTAGAGACACTCTGCTCTGCGTCACCGGATGAAAAAGTACTCTTTGCTATCTAAAAGATGTAATCTCAGTGCAATATATCCCATACCACATAAATACTATATCTAATCAAGTAAGAGAAAGATAGCAAATGGCTTATATTTATTTCAAGCCTACTCTTCATGTTATCGTGGGAATGTAATTTCTGATCTTCCTTTAGATCTTGGCTCAATCAGCATTTCGTGAAAGAAATCTATCATAGGCTCTTCAGAGCATGACGTACCTCCCTTTCCCAAACATCACATTTTATATGTATTTACTTTACCTGTGTTTGCCGCTGGGCTACCCTCTCTCTGAGGACAGGGATTGTGCCTGGTTTTGCACACAACTATATCCATCGCCTCTGCCTGCTCGTGATCCTTACCAGACTAAAAACTAGCAAATATCCTCTATAAACAATTCTCAACAGCCTCTCTGGCCCTTCCCTCACATAAAGATGAGTATAGAGGTTTCTTCGAAAGTTTCAATAGGACCACACAAATTCAAAGCCTCTAGGGAAGTTTGATGGAAACACATTATAAACTTACAACATCACAAAGGCATGTTCCCCTCCTGGTCCATGGACAATTTGGGGCACATGCCCTAGTCATGAACAAGAATGGGTAACAGATAGTCAAGGCTGGAGTATGAGACAGAAACTCAGCTGAAATGCAGAAAAGGAAAAGGTCACATTAATATTCAATATTCCTTTGCTGAGTTAACAAATCAACAGAGATGAGGTACTTTATTGACACTTCACAAGAACATCAAAGCTCTACATTCTTTTAACAATGTAGGAACCTCGAACTTCCTACGTGAGACATACTGAGTTTAAGGAAGAACAAATCAAATTCAAGTTAAATGAGAACAGAGCTGAGGGTGAAAAAAATAATTGATCGCCCAATTTTTCTACAAGCAACTCTTATGCAAGGATTGCTTATAGAGTGGAGGTCAGAGTGGAGGAGACAACCATACTTATTAAAGCACTGCGACTGTCTAGGATTTCATCTGTACACAACCCATCTGTGAAAAATTCCATTATCTGTTATGTCATTAAATAGAAAACATTGTTTTCATGAACAATGAATTTGAAGGCAAAACTGTAACAGAGAAGACATATATTTTATCTAGGTAGACAGAGAAATCTTTCTTTCCAGCAGCCATTCACCTAAATTGTCTTTCCGGTAGCCCATACTTTCCTCAACCTTACTAAAATTACATTTTGTGTACTTATTTTTTAAAACTTTTTATGCTGTTCTTAGAATTCTGGCATTGAAATATGGTACAATATTTATTAAAAGTTTATTTAATTGGGTTTTGGATTTATTAAAAACCGAATTCCAGGCTAAATACATTGGAAATAAACAGCTATCCTGAGAAAGCAGTGTTGTTTATCAAAAGTTTCATAATACTATTTTTCTAAAGTCATCCTGCATATAGAGACCCTCTTCAAGCAGAACCAGAAGGTAATAATATATCACCACAATTGATATAATTTCTAAGACTGTATGCCACTGATGTACCCTATATATTCCAACCTTCTTTTTCCTGCTTCATAATGGACGCTCAGACTTGCACACCTGCCTCTTTTAATATTAGGAATGCAAAATCTCCGATGTTTCTAAGGTGCAAGGTTTCTCGTCTGTCCATCACGGCCCCCACCCACTTCCTCCTCCTTCAGAGAGTCCCAATTTGTTGAGGCATCTACCACTTTCTCACGTAACCCAAGTGTCCCAAGTCTGCTCTGTCCCACCAAAGGTCAGGTTGGTCAGAGAGTGATTCCATTGCCCTTTCAGGGAATGGTTCAAAAGAGGTTATTCCAACTAATACGGTAAGAGGATGCTTTTTGGGGCTAGTTGGGAAAGTTCTGCCTCATCCACACCTCATCCTCACTGTGCTTGGATATGAGGCCCCAGAAACACATCAGCTCCATTGCTGCCCACCAGAGGTGGGCAAAGTTAGAGAATCCCAGGGAAAATGGAACCAGAACTCATTGATGAGGTCAACCATGGCAGCTTCTAGACTTCCATTTGTGAGACAATATACTTTTGTTATTATCACATATATCATTTTGGGGTTTTCTACTTCCTGTACACAAAAGCATACTAAAAGATATATTTTAATTATTTAATAACCATTCAACTAAATTTCAAAAACAATTTTAACTAGCAAATGGCAGAGTACCAAATTGAATATGGCTTTTGGAATATAATGTGGGTTTTGGTTTTTTTTTTATAAAAAGTGTGGTTTAGAAAGTAGGTTAAATAAACCAAGGAATTAGCCGTCTGAATTTTTATGATAACATGGAAAAGGGGAAGAAGAGAAAGATAATTGAAGCTCTTCCTTTATTTTCTTTAAGAAATTTCCCAGCATCTCATATAATTCCAAAACCATAGTGAGACTTCGACAGCTGTTTGGAGAGTAAATTCTTAGATTTTTATCACAGAAAAGAGTACCTAAGTATCTGGTGAGCTGGGAAATTGGACAGATCTGCCTCTGTGTGACTTTGGGCAAATCATTCAACCACCTAGTCCTTAGCTTGTTCATCTGTAAATAAAAACATCTCTTCTAAGTTCACATGTTTCATCAACATTGGCACATTATCACTGCTTTTGGGGAAAAAAAAATTGCCAAGAAAAAAGACACTGAGCTCATAAGTGACTGCATGTTAACAGTGCTTGCAGATTAATACTTGAAGTCAGATCACCAGGCCACATAATTTCATGTGTCTTAAAAGTTTGCTTTACTTCTCAGCAAACGGCAACTTATGAACCTTACAGCAGTTGCATAATGTGTTATTAAACTAATGTATAAAATAGAAACACTTCCTTTCAAAAGGTTTATCTACAACTGAAAAGATAAGGCATATAGATGATCTTTGATTTCATGATTTCTCTTAGTTTACTTTATGCTCTTCAAGTGAATTTCAAAGACCTGAAATATAATCTAATATCATGGAAAATGTAGACCTATTATAGCTACTTATATGTCCAAATAGTGGTGGTGTTTTGTTTTGTTCTTCCCTGCCCAGTCACTATCTGACAGGCACAGTGTCCTAACACTGAGTTTATCTGATTTAAATTAATCCTCGGGACTTCCCTGGTGGTCCGACTGCAGGGGGCCCGGGTTCGATCCCTGGTCAGGGAACTAGATCCCTCATGCCGCAACTAAAAGATCCCGCCTGCTGCAACTAAGACCTGGCACAGACAAATAAATAATATATATTTTTTTAAAGTTAGTAGCATGCTCTTTAAAAACAATTAATTAATTAATCCTCACAACTCAAGTGTCCCCATCTTAAACAAAAAGAAATAGTCTCAGAAAGACTAAGTAAATTACTTTACAGTTATGGATATTCAAAAATCTTTCATCTCTACCATGATATAGACCATCCTCATCCTCTCAAATGATAAGAACTTTTTTCTAACCCCACACGAACCTACCTGGCAGAACAAGACTTCAGTGAACAACCACAAAAATATCATCTTAAAGACTTTTATGGAGGGGCTTCCCTGGTGGCGCAGTGGTTGAGAGCCCGCCTGCCGATGCAGGGGACACGGGTTCGTGCCCCGGTCTGGGAAGATCCCACATGCCGCGGAGCGGCTGGGCCCGTGAGCCACGGCCGCTGAGCTTGCGCATCCGGAGCCTGTGCTCCGCAACGGGAAAGGCCACAACAGTGAGAGGCCCGCGTACCGTAAAAAAAAAAAAAAAAAATTTATGGAGTAACTATTTTCAGAAAATAAACAAAACTTTTTTTTTTTGGTTCACTGATTTTGCTTCTGTGAGCCTAGTGCCTTATATTATGTGTGAAGGGCCAGGCTTAGCTATAGAGAGAATCTCCATGCAGCCTCATTTCATTCTGTATCTTCTGTTTTCAAAACGTAAAATCAATCTACCTGGTTTAGACAGAATTACAGAATGGCAAGCAAACCAACATGCCAACTTTTGTATTAGGGTGGCAATGTGGACGGGTAGATGATGTTTCCTTCCACAAATGAGACAATCTGAGGGAGACATTATTACTGAGAATTAAAAGGACAGAGTAGAGATGTAAATAAAAACTTCCGATGAATCCGGAATGTTTTTTAAGTATCGTGGCAACAAGAACAGCACCGAAAGCATGACTTGCCTAGCATCAAGGAGTAAATCTGCTTCAGTCCTGGACAAGAACACAGATATAAGGTAGTTTTCCCACCATAATTATCCCTGCCCACTGAGCAACCATAGAAAAAGGCCATAAATATTAACTTTGCTACAACACAATTCTTTCAATAATTGTGCTTATATACATATTAAAAGTAGGGAACAGAGGTGCCTAGGGACTCAGCAGCGGCCTATGCTTATATATATACAACAGGGACCTATTTTTTTTCAAAATACCATATTTTAGAATAAAATGTTAAGTTTCTATGAGTAGCCCATTGCAACTGTGTTCACTTCCATGGTTTGGCAGCTCAGTGCTTTCTGACTTTTGCTCTCATGCAGTAAAGTAACACACCGTGACCCCAAAACAAAGGATGAAAAATTGGAGTGACACTTCTCCAAAACAAAATGGACAATTTTCTTTCAAACAAAAGAAAATCTTGTAAAAAAGGCAGAAGCTCATTTAAGGCATGGTGTGTATCAAGAACTAGGGGATTACATCAAGTGATTATTATCAAAAAGTCCCTTGATTCAAAAAATATCTGCCTAAATGATGTAGTTTGTGAATCTGCCACACAAAGGAACCATGAGTACTTCCTTCCTCCTAGAACAGGTACCGCCATGGCACAGAAGAGAAGATGAGCATTCATTTGATACATTCAAAGTGTTCTTGAATAAAGACATCTTTGCTGGTGTCTCAGTGTACGTGGGCATAGACTCTGATGCATTAGGAGAGGCAGTAAAAACACAAACCATAAAAGGATCTTCCTCGTATAACATTTAACTGTTAGCAGTAAAAGTTCCCCATTGTATTCTCTTTATTCACTCATCATTGGTATGAATACCATCTCCTAAATTTTCAGCAAAATCGCCCTCTTCTGTCTTTTAAAGGAGGTTTTCGTTAGAACCTCTGCCCAAAAGTAATCGAGTAACTAAATTATATCAGTGTAAGGTCTACCTTCAGCCCATTTTTCCCCAGCATCAGGACAATAAGGGGTCCAAAATTCCTCAGTGTATTTTTTTACAGTCCCTTAAACGAAAATACGTATGTGTTTTCTGTTCCTCTTCAGATAATTTGCTCTTTTCATAAAGAAGGAATAAAAGCAGGCGTGAAGGGTAGCTTGGCAGGTAACCACACATTCAATTAACAGGCCCTGTTACTGTTATCTCTGAGTCAGACATGGAAATTTCCAAGACTGTAACATCAGCCAGGCCCATTAGAGGGAGCTACAGGGAACATTAGTTTCAGGACTTGGTATTCAGATGAGCCATTGACAGAAAATGCAAGTGCCCCAAGAATACTAATGTAGGGTATGGAAAGTCTCAAGCCTCTGGGATCTTGACTCCAAAACACCCATAGATCACCATATCCCTGCATGGCCAAGACCCATTTGTGCTCATCTGTACCCATTTGTGGTAGAGCTTAAACATGGGAGACTATTGGGGCATCTGTTTTGAAAGCAGCGATGTAAATTGCTTACCGGGATCTGGAACACCTGGATATTCCCTGACAGTTTCCTGAGAGCTTTTGCTGCCTTTCAAACTATGCAAGATCATGCCACCCAGTGTACACAGAAGAAATCCAGAATGATGTAGGAATGGGTGGCATCACTAACTGAAATCTTGACATACAAGAATTGTTATTAGTTTTCTCCTATATTAATAAGTAGTTCATCCTGTGTGAAATGCTTAAACATCTAGAAAACCAATTTCTTAAACTAGTAGCTTTTTTTTTTAGTTTCCATATTTGAAATGATTTAATCACGTTCTGCTTTCCAAACCTTGAAAGCAGACCTTGCGTTAAACATTAAACAAATGCTCACATCGTCTTGCAAAGAAATCAGATTCTGCCTTTTACTGAAGACAGTTAACTGATGTTGAAGCAAAACAACATCTTCCTAAACATTACATAAACTTTTCCATTTAGGGGGAAAAAAATCCGTTCTTGATAATAGCCAAGGAATTGTATTAAAAATTTCAAAGCTGTGACAAAGTGAGAGAGTGGCATGGACATATATACACTACCAAATGTAAAATAGATAGCTAGTGGGAAGCAGCCGCGTAGCACAGGGAGATCAGCTCGGTGCTTTGTGACCACCTACAGGGGTGGGATAGGGAGGGTGGGAGACGCAAGAGGGAAGACATATGGGAACATACGTATATGTATAACTGATTCACTTTGTTATAAAGCAGAAACTCACACACCATTGTAAAGCAATTATACTCCAATAAAGATGTTAAAAAAAACAATTTCAACGTGAATCACACTATCACTTCTCCAAATGTTTTAGTGTGCTTTAGTTTTCTGTTTCTTTGATTTTCTTGATGGTGAAAGTTGCCCCATTTAAAGATAAGTCACTGTAAGGCTAATAAATTGTCTATGGAGTTCTCATTATCGCATATGCTAAAATTACCTCATGATTCTAGCAGAATTTTAACAAATGACTTCACATATTGAGATGATTTAAATCATCACTTCCTTCCCCCTTTCAGGAGAAGCTGTGGTTGATGTCACTTTTTAAAAAAATTGATGCTACACCAACCCCGGTGCTGGATACTTTACCTACAGCATCTCAAACGTTTCCCAAAACATTAAAGACACTACAACCATTTTGCATCTTATAGATGAAGAAATCAGGGCTTTGGGAGTTTAAATGCTCTGCCCCAAGGCCACAATTCTAGTAACCTGCAGAGCCAAGATTAAGTCCGTCTCAATCCAAGACCACATGAGAACCCACGCTCTAGCCATACGACCATTTTGCTACTCGTCCCATAAGCACAAACATGCACATTACCCTGGATCATTTTAACCACTAAACTGGAGGTACAGATTCTACTAACGACGACACATCCTTCATCAAGTTTTGAAATTTTCGTTGTATAGATTTTTTTATGGCTGAAAAGATGAGAGTTTGCCCACCTGTTTGATTATTGCACATGGGGTACGATCACCTGATTTCCTGGGAAAAGCACTAAGACCACTGTACTAGAAAGGCCGGGCCATGATCATGACCTGCCCATTGATTATGTGCATGTTTTGGAGCAAGTCTCCAAATTACCCTGTGACGAGTATCTCTGATTTACAAGTGATATCCATAATCACCCTCTAGATGTTTGCAGCTGTGTTTATGATTCAGCTAGCAAGCCTAACACCACACAGAAGCCCTCCCAGAAGCCACACTGGGAATAGCGAATATGCATTCCAATATTAGTATGATTTGTTGTTGCAGGGCTGACAATATAGAAAAATGCTAGAGGCCCTTTCTTTGTGATAATATGACAGGTAAAAGATGTGAGAATTCGGGGCTTCCCTGGTGGCGCAGTGGTTTAGAGTCCGCCTGCCGATGCAGCGGACGCGGGTCCGGGCCCCGGTCCGGGAAGATCCCACATGCCGCGGAGCGTCCGGGCCCGTGAGCCATGGCCGCTGAGCCTGCGCGTCCGGAGCCTGTGCTCCGCAACGGGAGAGGCCACAGCAGTGAGAGGCCCGCGTACCGCAAAAAAAAAAAAACAACAACAACAGCAAAAAGATGTGAGAATTCAGTGGGTTATTTAAAAACAAGGAAAAATGACACCAGGGGCACAATTTATGGAAAGCAAGCATAGTCTATTAGGTCAGAAAATTCCAATCCTAGATCTATGTTTGATTATGTTTTCAAATTGTATGCAATAGATGTTTTTTGAAGTGCAGGGTCAATACTGGTTGGCTGCAATGACAACTGATTTGCTTCTCTTCTGTTAGAGGCAAATACTTCAGGATGAAATGTCAGAAAGGTTATTTTGGTTGCAAAAATTGTAAATGCTTATTCCTTCCCAAAGGCCAGATATTATAATGAATCTTGAAAGACAATGAAACAGCGTGCTAAGCCATAAATATTTTAATTTTCAAACCCATGTTTAAGCAATCAGGTCACCTTCAAGGAGTTCCTCTTTTTAACTGTAATGCTCTTTTGAAATGCTTTTGTACAAATATGTTTACTTGAGGAAAGCCACCCTAGCAAACAGTTAAATACCATATGCTACAAGTCATGGAAAAAAAAGAGTTTAACAACAGTTCACATAAAACTGACCTCAAAGGAAGGTTATTTTGAAAATGTACACAAATAAATTTTAAAAACATTTGGGGGCATTTTGGAGTTCAAGCCCATAACCATGAGCCAAGAGGCAGCAGAGCTGGCATTTTGGATGCTGTGTGGATGCCGGACTAACATAAGAGAATCAGCGTCTAGGATACATGGAACACGGATTTGATGCTTCAGTATTTGAAACAAAATGAGAAATTGAAATGATAGAGATAAAAGTCAAAAAACAAAACATCAACAATGACACTCACAAAAAAAGTAAACACAAGAGGGCTTCCCTGGTGGCGCAGTGGTTGAGAGTCTGCCTGCCGATGCAGGGGACACGGGTTCGTGCCCCGGGCCGGGAAGATCCCACATGCCGCGGAGCGGCTGGGCCCGTGGGCCGTGGCCGCTGAGCCTGCACGTCCGGAGCCTGTGCTCCGCAACGGGAGAGGCCACAACAGTGAGAGGGCCGCGTACCGCAAAAAAAAAAAAAAAAAAAAAAGTAAACGCAAGAGAAATAACGACCTATACCACAGAAATACAGATACCATAAGAAAATATTATGAACAGTTATATGCCAACAAAATGGACAAGCTAGAAGAAATGGACAAGTTTTTAGAAGAATATAACCTGCCAAAACTGAAACAAGAAGAAATGATAATATGAATAGACCAATCGCTGGAAGTGAAATAGAGTCTGTAATTTTAAAAACTTCCTGCAAACAAAAGTTCAGGACCCGATAGCTTCACTGGGGAATCTTACCAAATGTACAAAGAAGAACTCACACTGATCCTTCTCAAACTCTACTGGCCAAATATGTCAACTTCCTCTTTTACAATCCCTCCCTACCAAAGCATCTTGCATGTAGTAGGTGCTCAGCAAAGTGTTCTCTATTTTCTCATTTAAAATGAGCCTATTACATTACTCAGGATAGTCTTCCCACCCCACACGGTTAGTTGGCTTAGAAGAGCGCTTCTCAAACACAGACATGACCAATACAATATTTACAACTAAACCGTCTTACACTCAAAATGCTCTTCATCTCAGAAGGCCCATACTTCTATTCTCTCAAATTTTTAACCAATTTTTTAAAAGGGCTGTTACGTTGCAGCCAAGGAATAATTTGAGACAATGGATAAAAATAAGATAAAACAGCCCAAAAAGTAACCATTTAAAGAAAAAAGAAAGAAATGGGAAGTCAAACTCCCGTATTCTATTTTTCTGACCTATATTCGTTGAAGACAATATTAAGAAATAAAACTTAATTATACTCAAAACCATTACTTAATGAAATGCTTATTCGTACTATCAACGAAAGTCATTTTTCTCAAAGGTCCTAATGGAGGATACAAGTGGCAGAATTATAACCGGAGGAGAAGAAAAGGTTTCTAGCATCAATGTTATTTAGACTCAACCAATTCCACAAATCCCAGTTACAACGTTTGCCTATTAATCTTTTCATTTTATAGATGAGATTACATTTTTTAAAGTTTTTTTTTAATATTCCAGTAATTAAACCCCTTTTGATGATGCTCATTCGACTACTTTTGAAGCAGAGGAACAGACGAATCAATTTGCAATCTGAACTCTTAAATGCACAATAACCTCACTCCTTTTGCACATATCTGGTCCCATGCTTTGGAACATTAAAAAAAAAAAAGACCTCCAAAAATGTACGGATTGTAATTAATATACATATCAATTATATCCATCTTCTCGTCTGTATTAAAAAGCAAAATATGCATCAAAATTTTAATAATAAACATTCAAACAAGATGCTTTGATTTGTGATGTTTCTTCACAATTGAACAGATTACAACCAGAAGCCAAAATTCTATGGCGAGGACACAGTCCCTCACCAAGTGCTTAGTAATTCAGAGTTAAGAATATAAGTAGATGAGACCGAGACCACTGATAGGATGTGGAAATAGTTCCTCAGATGCATCCATTTCTGTTTCAAGAAGATGAAGAAGTTCTTTCTCTGAAGAGTTTGGGAGGATTACAGAATATTCTAGATTATAAAAAACTCATGTTATCTAATACGGCAAAAGAAAAACATATGAACGTGACTTTTTAATTTTCTATTTAGATAATCTTTCTTTACTTTTTAGTTATTCTACCCAATGTGGAAATATATACATTAGATGGTTAAATTTATTAAATGAAATTTTTAAATACCTGTCTTCTATGAGAAAAATGTAAAATTACTAAAACTATTTTATTGTTTTTTCAAAAAAATTATAACAAAATTGCTGAAACCAAACAATCTAATGTCTGGGACTTGGTAGTATAAATACAACAAGGGCAAACATTGTGACAAAACGAGTTGAAAGGAAAGCTAACATCTAGGACACACCTAACCAGAAGAAAAGCATATATCGGAAGTCACAATAATGAGATATCACAGGAGAAACATGCCTGTAAAATATAAAGTCAGTTCCCAAGGCTACACCATAGCTATCTTCTATTATATTTTCCAGTAATATTCACTTCACTCATCCTTAAAGAGAACCTTTAGTGTACTGGTATGAACCTCAAATACTGTTCGTATATGAAATTCAAAGGGAAACAACATTTCCACCCTTCTTAATATTTCCACCCAGCTAGAGATCAGGGAACTCTACAGATTTCCTCTAGAGGTTTTCTAGAGGTTTTCTCTGATCAGAAAGAACTATAGGTTTTCTCTGATCAGATCCCAAAACCATACAATACTCAACCGGTCTTTACCAACTATTTTTGTTGGCCTACATATAAAGAATTCTTAATAAGTAATTTGATAAGTGCAAATAGATGTGGAGGAACATATGTAAATTGCTGACTTTCTAAGCTAAGAATTTGAACATATGCTTAGGAGTTAAAGGAATTTATGAAATTTGGGAAAATACCCTATCACCCAGTGTTCCTTGATCCCTTACTTAAATAAGATTTCAAAACCAGCCTGAATAAAAGTAAACCAATTATATAGATGTTTTTTACTCCATGCAGTCAAATAACAGCTTTAAAAATCTTAACGAATTTTCCAGGGGTTGTCACTGCCCAAGCCCTGTGACGATATGAATGCAAAAATTTGATTTTAGTGAATGTGAGTAATGGAATCTAATCTCTGACCACATACAGTAATTCTTCGTACAGCACTCCTGCAAGACCCAGCACCAGTACCCATCATTAAGGGGAGCAAAGTACCGTAGACCCTTGAACACAGGGGTTAGGGGTACAGACGCTCCGCACAGCTGGAAGTCTGTGTATAACTTAGAGCCAGCCCTCTGCAGATTCAACCAACTGCTGATCACGTGATACTGCAGTATTTACTGTTTTAAAAATCTGCGTATAAGTGGGCACAAGCACTTCAAACCTGTGTTGTTCAAGGGTCAACTGTACTCCCATTATTGGACTCTCTAGTTGTTATAAAGTTTTCTCCCTTAACATAGAGTTAAAATATGCATGAGACTTTCATTCTATTGATTCCACTTTTGCATTCTAGAGCAATATACAAATGTGTCCTTTTTTTTTTTAATGGCAACCTTGTGAATAATTGAAGACAGGTGTCTTAGTTCCCTCAGTCTTCTCTTTTCTAGGCTACACAGTCCCACTTCCTCTGTTTTCTATATGATTTCCAGACTTCTGTCTCTCCAGTTTGTCAATGCCTTTCGTAAAATTATGGTGTCTTGGACAGAAAACAGTATTCCAACTGTGATCTGGCCAGTGTTAAGTACATCAAAGATATGACTTCCCATGATGCAGACACTTCTATTTATACTGCCTAAGGAAGGCTTAAGGGTTTTTTCTTTTTCTTCTTTTTTCTTTTAAACAACTGCATCGTACAGTTGGCTCATATTAAATTTGTAGTCAAGTAAAAGCTGCAGATGTTTTTCACAAGCTGGAAATTTTCGTGTTCCGTTCTCACTTGCAGCCAGCAGCCACTTACTCCAGTGAGAAGCAGAGAATTCATAGGTAGAGCTGTCTGACAGAGGGATCAATATCTGGATAATCCGCTGTATTTTGTTACAAAACCTCTTCCAGTTGCCATTCTCATTGCTTAAGTTTTTATCAACTGAATTAAGTATCTTCCCTTTGGGAATGTCTTGAGTATTCAAATACATATTTATATATATTATTACTTATGTCATATTTAATATGTGCTGGTCACTGTTCTAAGTGCTTTAAAAATTTTAACTCATTTCATCTGGATAACAACTCTCTCAAGTTGGTACCATTATTATACACATTTAACAAAGGAAGAAACTGAAGGGCAGACAATTGAAGTAACTTGCCCCAAATCACAAAGTAAGTAGCAGTAAGAAGCAGAGCTGGGATTCAAAACCAGGTAGTCTAGAACCAGACTGGGGCTCATAATCATTATATTATGCTGCCTCTTAACCCTACATACATGCTTAGAAAAGCAGGCACTGCGTCAGACACTTGGGAAGCAAACAAAATAATATATCACCATATTCCTATGCGTCTGTCTTTAGCTCCATTAAATAGATAATAGATAGATAAATAGACAGACAGATAGAACAACAATAAGCAACATAGAAATAGGTCATAGACATTCTGAACATAACTTTACAATGAACCCAAAATATAAAGGTCTCTTTTAGGGCTGTTGAAAGGTTTACATAAATTAATATCTATAAAGCATTTAGAGTAATATCTGGCTCAACCTGATTGCTAGCAATTATATTATATTTATATTATTTTGTTAATAAAATAAATGTCAATTTTATAAATGTATTTTAATACAAATATACATATATAAACTCATATTTATAAATTACAAAGTTCCTTAGGGCAAGGAAAAACAGATTTTTAATTAAATCATAATGGGACTTTATTTTAAAAAGTGAAATATTCTCTTAAATAAGGAAGAGAAGTATGGTGAAAATTAAAGCAGGCAGGCTATCAGAAACACTGAATGATAAAAAAAAAAAATCCATTTCTTTAGCACCCACCCTCTGCTGGAAAGAACTCCACTAGCATTATGTATGTCACCAACTTGTTTGAGGTTTAAAGATAAAACTACGCTAAAAACATGCATTACCACCAGACATTATGGGTCACCTAAACCAATCTAGGAGCTTACCTCTTTAAGTATTCTAAATTGATATTTTTTGGCAACTCGTGTACGTTCCTGCTAATCCAAGGTTATCTAAAACATGTGGTTTTTTAAAAATTTATTTTCTTTCTTTCTTTTGGCTGCATCGAGTCTTAGTTGCAGCATGCGGGATCTTTCTTTTTTTTTTTTTTTTTTTTTCTACTAAACAGTTTTTATTTTTTTTTTTTTATTTTTTTTTTTGAAGTATGGAAGGATTTATTAAATAGCCACAAAAATCACTAATAAAATATTGATAAATTCAACTGCATTAAAATTAAGAACACCTGGTTCATCAATAATACCATAAACAGAGTAAGAATCTAAATTAGGTTGGTAGAAAATATTTTCATACCATATTAATCTACAAAGGACTACAATACAGGATTCGCAAAGCATTCTGATAACTCGGTTTGAAAAACAAGATGAACAATGGGAAAATGGGCAAAATAAATGTATAGTAATTTCACAGAAAAACAGGTATATGCTGTATGAATAAATAAAAAGATGCTCAATTCTATGAGTCTTCAGGGAAAGGCAAAAATCAAATTATATTCAGAAACTATTTCATAGCCATGAAATTGACAAAAAGTGATATGAAAAGATAGAAAAACTCCAGGCTTTGTAAAAGCTATGGAAAAATAGTAATTCTTTTTTTTTTTTTTTTTTTTTTTCTTTGTGGCGCGGGTTCTTTGTTTCTGTGTGCTGGCTTCTCTCTGGTTGTGGCCTGCGGGCTCCAGGGCGCGTGGGCGCTGTAGTTTGCGGCACATAGACTCTCTCGTTGAGGCATGCGAGCTCAGTATCTGTGGCACACAGGCCTAGTTGCCCCACGGCACGCATGCGGGATCCTAGTTCCCGGACCAGGGATCAAACCTGCATCCCCTGCGTTGGAAGGCAGACTCTTTACCCCTGGGCCACCAGGGAAGTCCCTACAACGTGTTCTTTTGCTAGTGCTTTCGAATGATGAACACAGGATCCCCTACAGACTGTCATTTTTGCTTAGGACTAAGGGCTACATACCAGTAAAACTTGAAGTATCTCATCAGTAGAATTTCCTGAGCAAACTAGTCCTCATTTGGCTTTGAAGTGTGGTTGCTGTGCTGTGTAAGGAGTCAGAGCAGAACACGGAGGCCACGATGGACAGGATTCAGGATGGAATTCTACCGTCATCACATCACGATCCACCGTCTTGATACGGCTATTCTGTTGTTGGTATTCTGGGGGTTTTTTTAGTTACAATCATTGTTAATATTTATCAAAGTTTGTTACTGGCTGTTTGGTAGATGAAAACTTGCTTATTTTTTCTATGATTTTCCAGTTAATAGATAGTCTATTCATAGCAGTTTCCATGTAAAGCATCCACAAGGCAGCTGTAAACATTATTCCACATCACCCCACAAGCAATTTTTATTTTGGCATAGGTAGGAGAACGTCCACGTTGATTCATCCGCGGGTTTATGATAGTAATTGACAACGGTAGGATTTTTTAATACAACAAACTCCTAAGCATATGCTCAAATTCTTAGCTTAGAAGGTCAGAAATTTACATTTGTTCCTCCACATCTATGTGCACTTATCAAATTACTTTCCTAGGGAGATAGAAACTTGTGATCAGGCAAATCAATTAAAAGGGGAAAGGAGGGAGAAAAAGAGACAGAAAAAGCAAGAGGTCTACTTATGTAAATTATCCCCCCAAACGCAAAAGGGACAAGATGCTTTGCTCCACTCCTGTCGACTGATCGCTACCTACCTGTTCCTTTCTCATCTCTGTCCTTGCCCTTCCTAATAACTAAGAATGGACCACCTCGTTTTACAGTCATTCTGTAATACAGCAAGAACTACTGTAACACTCTTAAGAATTTCAAGCATACAGAGTGAAGTCAGTCAGAAAGAGAAAAACAAACATCGCATATTAACTCATGTATGTGGAACCTAGAAAAGTGGTACAGATGAACCGGTTTGCAGGGCAGAAATAGAGGCACAGCTGTAGAGAACAAACGTATGGACACCAAAGGGGGAAAGCGGCGGGGGTGGGGTGGGGTGGGATGAATGGGGAGATTGGGATTGACATGTATACGCTAATATGTATAAAATAGATAACTAATAAGAACCTACTGTATAAAAAAATAAATAAAATTCAAAACTTAAAAAAAAAGAATTTCAAGCAAAAAAAAATTATCCTTTCAAAGTTTTACTTTGGTAATACCTATTGTCCCTGAATTCTGTGTTTACAATTATGCTAAAAAATGCAAAAATACAACATTTTCTACTGCTAGTTTGTTTCATCTGTCACCAGCTTCCCCCTCACTGAAAGACACTGTCATTTCACCCTTAAAACAAACACAATGTCTCCACTCACATCTTAGTTATTTCTTACTAGGTTATGATGATAGGTACTGTCTGCCCTTTCTACACTGTTAGCACCCAGAGGAACCAAAAACCCACCTTCTTCCCCCACTTTTACCAGCACTAGCCTTACCTCAGCATGTGTTCGGGCAGAAGTGCTTATTATCTCAGCCAGTGGGCCCAGCATATCTCCAGGAGGTTACGAAAAGCTGAAGGGCTGTTTTTGGCCCACTTGCTACAAATGGAATCAGATTTGTAACAGAAGACACATGCATGCAGGTGTCACAGGGAATATGCAGGCAAGGGAGAGGCAAAACACAGATCAGCCACTCACCGGCACTGAAACCTTACGCATGAGAGTCCACTTAACCTTTATAATTATTTCTAAACCAGAATTAATGATTCTGAAAGTCTGTTTTGGAAGGAACACCTCTGTTTGTCCAGGTGCATGAGGTTGTTTCCCTTTGCCACAGAAAAACAAGTTCAAGACATTATGAAAAGTGTGCACTTAAAAAGAACACTTTCATCTCAGCTGCCTGTGTGCTAGGAAACATTTCAGGATTAAAGTCTCAAGAAAGAAGTCAATCAAGGAAGATATGGGCATAGGAGCGTGTACACTGTGTCTATGGGAGGGAGGGAAGGAGGGATATTGGGATGGGGGGGAGTGGAGTTCCTGAGAGAGGTGTAACATCTAATCATCATTATTTTCTGTAACTTTCATATCTATGATAATACAAAAATTTACAGGGCTCTATCTTTTTTTCTGGCTGCACCACACAGCATGCAGGATCTGAGCTCCCCAATCAGGGATCGAACCCTTGCCCCCCTGCAGTGGAAGCTCGGAGCCCTAACCACTGGAAGGGCAGGGGAGTCCCAGGGCTCTATTTTAAATATGTGTATATTTCACATGTATGTATACTTTACTAAAAATTTGATAAATTTGTATAAATACATTTTGATAAATACAAAGGCCACTTTTTTTTTTTAAGAAACCTGAATATAGAGAGTGGCATTATAATTTGGTACTGTATGAAACCAAACATAACTAAAATCAACCCAGGCTTCACTGGATATATATACCAGTGATTTCTAGCATTCCAAGACTAATTATCATGCAACAAAAATTTTAAACTATTACTGTTAATTATATAACAAATTAGATAGAGTATCAGTATTGCAAAATTACGATCTCTAAAAATGTATTATATTCTGACAGTCATAACTGTAAAAGACAGGAAAATTTTAAAAGGTAAGCACTAGACTATTAAATCAGATTTCAAAAGTCTATAGTAATTTAAACTTAATCATCTTTACAGTTTTAAGAATTGTCTCCAAGGCAGGAGATAAATATGCTAGTAACTCAGACTGGCGTTTAAAATGCATATACTCCCAAACATATAAAAATATTCATATATGTCTTCCCTTTGGGACAACTTAGCAAAATCGGCCTGTTTTTCTTTTCTTGGAGGAGGAGATAATAGCATTGGTAAATGGGATATTCTCTCAGTATTCACAAAAGTCTAGCTGGAGCTACTGTTATGTCCTTCTATACACATATACATTTTACAACATGACCTTGGTGAAAATAGTCTTTATTAAATTATGTGGGGTTTTTCCTGACAGAAAATATTTTCTAAAACAGGACATAGTACATATTATAATGGGTACCCTCATCGATAATATGCAGTAGGACAAAAGGTTTATCTTTATTAAATGTATTAGTTCAGTGTTTAACCTAAAATTTACATTAGAATTCTCTCTTCTAATACTATGTCTAATTACCAAAAAAGGCACTCAGGGGCTGGACTGTCATTTTAATACACTGGCCAAGAAATTATTGCTGCCCTAAAATCTAAAAATAAATACAGCAATAGCTCTATCTAAAAACACAAGTCGAGACTTTTCAATGATTGTTACTTGGGAAACACATGCTATTATATTAGTAAAACTTTATAGTTTAGGTGGGGAAGGAAAACACAGCTATGACAAAATCTGAACCAAATTATCCTAGACTGGCTATTCTCAGAGCTTGGATTTTCCAAATATTTGCCCACTCTTGATTTTATGTTGCCCATTACCAATCTATGTTTTTAGGACTTCAAAGGCCAGCTATTCCAAGGAGCAAGAAGCTAGACAGACATGAAACTTGGATGCCACGCTTAGGAACACAGAGTGCTCTGGCCCGGCCACAAAACCAAGCCTCATTTCACCTCTCCCACTTCCTGTTAATAGCAAAGGTTAGAAACAGATTCTGTTCCCAAGCACAAAAGTCAGCATGTCTTTTTTTTTTTTTTATTACCAATAAAACTGAGCAGCGCACACAGGTACAAGTGTTTTATGCTATTTGCTTATTCTCTACCAGAGTTATAAACCCTTAAGACAGATGGCAGTATAATTGTTAAATTCTACAGATTAACTTGGCCGCAATTAAAGCAACAAACCTCACAGCCAATAGAATATTCTCGGTCTTGAGTTGTTATACCTGGTGTGAACACAGATTTACATCTGATAGTGACATGTATAAAAACATTAACTAATTTGATCACCAACATTAGAGCTACTATTAGTAGAGAATGTTTCCTGAACAACGAAACATGAAAATTATATTTACACAAAGGCAAAATAAATGGTGGAAAGGTCAACTTTTGAAAAAAAATACAAATATATGTGTCTAAAAATCAACGCCATAAAATTTTAAGGTGGGTAATTTAACACTTTGACAATTTCTCAACCAGTGGAGCACATAAGTTCATCTAATATAACTATTCTACTGAACATATCATTACTATTATGGTTTTACCATTTCAACATCCTCTATTTTATCCTGACCAAACACAGTTTCCACTTATGCTTAAACGTCTCCCATGATCAGAAGAGCATTTATTTTTGTCCCTAGCTCTAGTACTTGTGACAATATTAAACAAGTCTATCACTCATATACCTGCCCTTCCCCTATTCCTATTAAAGGAGAGTCCCAATGCCTGTCAGATTTAGGACATATGAATGAAGGGTGAGACAGTCATGCTTCTATTGCCTGATAACTTATCTGGAATCTGATAGCAAAGTGGAATGACTAAACCTTAACCCAGAAGGATCCAGAAGCTTATATGTCTAAAGATAAACCTGAAGGCATCCAGCATGGGGACTTGCTTTAGCACCAGGGCAGCCAATCTTCAGGGACTCTGCTTCATATAACAGTGAAAAGCAGAGCTTGTGCTCTGACCTCAGCAGTGCTTATGAAAACTCCTGTAACTGAGCCTTCACCTGGCATCCCCCAGGGCCCTGGGATACAAGAAAAATTGCCTTGGATGCCCCCAAATTCAAGTCAGACCTTTACGCTTGACTAAGATTCCAATTGCTTATAATTATCAGTTGAGTTTTCAATCTTCTTGGACATTAGTTTATTCCAGGGTTGCCTCTATCCCACATCATGTCAACCTCAGCATGAAGCTCAGACCATGCTTGTGTGTTAAAAATAATGTAAAACTTGCAAGCAAGCATGCATGAATTTATGAGACTTGATTGAGCTTAGGGGATGGAGCTCTGAGGGATTTACACATTGCAGTTTACTGCCAACTCCTGATCCTGTCCTTTCTCCTTCTCTTACTCTTTTGCAAGTTGCCAAGAAGATTCCAAAATATTCTCTATCACAGTTTTTCCTCTCTTCTCTGAAGCCCTAGCTCCCTCTGACATCCAAGCCCTTTGGGGACGAGTGGAATGAGAATAGAGTGATATTTTCTCCATACTTGCAACAGTATCTAAATATTTTTCCATACTTTTTTGTAAGAGAAATTTTGGTGACAGTTGTCAAGTTGGTAAAATATTCTTCACCTGATTTTAAAAAGTTCCTAAAACTACCCTCATGCCACTATCTTTCTTCATTAATATTAACCAGATTGCTGAAATTTAATTTCAAAGAAATCATTTATGAAATATGGTATTTAGGATATAAGTGTTCAAAATAAACCTTTCATATTTCATCATAAACATGAAACAAAAACACATGACTTTAATTTTTGTCAAATCTGACATTTTGAAAGTGCATCCGTTTCACTTGCTATAAGAAAAACACATGAGGGATTTCCCTGCTGGTCCAGTGGTTAAGACTGCGCTCCCAATGCAGCGGGCCCGGGTTCAATCCCTGGTCAGGGTACCAGATCTCACATGCCACAACTAAGATCCCACATGCCACAACTAAAGATCCCGCATGCCGCAACGAAAAGATCCCAAGCGACGTAACTAAGACTCGGTGCAGCCAAATTAATTAATTAATTAATTAATTTAAAAAAAGAAAGAAAGAGACATGAAAAAAGTTACCTTCAGGGTATAGCTCTTCCCTCTCAATAGCAACCCCAAAGGAGATGTCACAGAGTACTTTAAAAACGACTGCTCTCGGATTTTTAAAAGAAAATTCCTTCTAATTTTAATTATATACTGTAAACCATTACTTTAAAATACAGAATACTTAGTTTCTTTAATCCATAATCCCATATATAGAAATGTACCTGGAAGAAATAATCAGAAAAGCAAACCAGGGTTTATAAAAATATTTACTTCAGTATCATTTACCCCGACAAAATCTAGAGATAATCGACCAGTCCAACAAGAGAGAACTACTTAAATGATACATTCACACAGTGACTATTAAGAAGTGTACAAGTGATAAAAGTGATGCAAATTGATACAAGTATAAAAGTGATAAAGTTTTCATACTTTTAACGTTGTAGAAGATGGTCAGAAAATACCATTAATTTAAACATATAGAAAACCAATCAATAAAAACATTACAGGGACTTCCTGTTGGTCCAGTGGTTAAGAATCCGCCTTCCACTGCAGGGGATGCTGATTCAATCCTTGGTCCGGGAACTAAGATCTCACATGCCTTTGGGGCAACTAAGCCAGTGCACCACAACTACTGAGCTCACACACCTCAATGAGACAGCCCGCATGCCACAAACTACAGAGCCCACGCACCCTGCAGCCCACGCGCCACAACTAGAGAGAAGCCTGTGTACTACAACGAAGAGCCTGTGCGCCACAACGAAAGATCCCACATGCCTCAACGAAGAACCCAAGTGCCCCAACTAAGACCCGACGCAGCCAAAAAAAAACATTACAATCCTAATTATATAAACTATGAAAACACTGAAAAAAGGAATCGGAGGGACTGATAAAATATTAATGATGGTCATTTTCATTTTGTGGTTGTCTATTTCAGAAAGGATTTAAGCTAATGAACCTTTTTCAAATGTTACTGCATTAAATAAAACATAGACAAAATGTATCAGGAAAGTGGACAACCAGAAGACAAGCAGAGGAATACCAAGGTGCTGCCAGAGGTGAAGTTAGTTCACAAAAGTGTACTGCTCAAGTTTGGTGCCCAGGACCCAGGGAGACCACAGCCAATGCAATCAGTTACACGATGCACACTCCTCAAAGCATCAACAACAGTTAACCTTTAGTGGGTGCCTATTATGTGACAAGCTTTGTGCTCAGCAATTGACATGCATTACCGCAGTTAATTCTCCCAGTGCCTCTCTAATTGGTATTATCAACCCCACTGTGCAGAAAGAGATATTTTGGAGGGTTAAAAAAAATATGCTATTAACCTTATCAGCAATCCTGTAAGGCTTGATCTTTAGGATCAAAAAGTAATGAACATTGCAGAATCAATTTTCAGTTTCAGGTGCACCTGAAACCCACACCGATAAAGAATTAAGTTGTTTTAAACAGCATGTACAAGGGTACCCCTAAATTTGGAGGAAAACCTGTAACTTTAGAAAATGTTATTTAGTCTACTATTCCTGGTACATAATGGCTGCTTAATAAATGCTTTTTGAATGTTTAATTCTGGCCTTATTTTAAATCATAACCATTTAATCATATACACACCCACAAATTCAACACACACAAAAGGGGGTTGTATGCATTTTTTCTTAAATTTCTGAATTTGGCTTAAATGCATTTATTATTTCATTTATTGATTGAACCACTATTGATTCTTCCCTGAACACGTAAAATGTATTAAGTAGCTCTTGGGAATAAGGGCAATAAAGATAGCTCACAAGGAAGCAATTCAATCTAGTTATCAAGTATTCTGCAAAGGAAAACAAACCTAATGACAGGGCGGTTTTTGTTTTTGTTTTTAATATAATTTAGACCACTTACTATCAGATCCTGAAATTCAAAGGGGCTGATATTCACAAGACTTTCAATCCCTCATTTTTTGAGTCCCTCATTCCTTCTGTGTCCACCCACGATTTCACATACATTCACACGTCACCTTGGGAAATGTTTCTGCAACTAAAATTCAGACTGTGCTATGGGTACGGTTGAGCCATGGATGTATACCTTAGATGAGCAACTGTGATTTTATATTTATAAACGGAATAGTGATGGGGCCCATTGCATATTGGTTTGAAATCTACCCAAATGACTCCTTCTGGATCAGATTTCCAAGGGCAGGTAGTTATTACTTGCTTTTATACATGAGGAGGTTAAAACCCCCAGATATTGAATATTATATCCACAAGCTAGTATGTGTCCGAGTTTGAACTAAACCTCACTTTGTCTAACGCTGAAGCCCATGTTGCCTCTCTCTGTGTCCCCAGCTCTCTTCCCATCTCACAAGCTTCACTCACACTGAGTTTACAGAATCTCAGAGTCATCTGTCACCATGTCACCAAGGAATGAGGAATTCAGTGAGGAAGCTGAAGGCTTATTCAGAGTGAACTCAATACTTTATCATAAAAGGATCCCTGGTTTGGGGGTAAAATAAGCATAATCACCCCTATGGGAAACCTGATGGATTGTGGCTTGGCCGTAACTACTATTCGAACACGTGTTTTACTTGTCAAACTAAGGATCAATGCCAAACAAGAGCCGTAAAAGGAGCGTGGGAAAGCCTGTGGGCTGGGTTAAGGGTTAGGGAAACAGCTGCTATGGGCATGATACAAAAAAAAGGGAAAAATAGCAAGAGAGAAATTAGCAATAAATAGAACATAACTATCTCTACATTCTGTGGTTTAAAGAGAAGGTCTTTAAAGAAAAGATATTTTGGAGGGTTAAAAAAATATGCTATTAACCTCATCGGCAACCCTGTAATGTTTGATCTTCAGGATTGAAGAGTAATGAGTATTTTATAATCAGAATTTTATTATGTTTGACATACTTTTATATATGGTTCATATTTGCTTATGAGACTCATTTTTTTTTAAGCCAAACTTTTGCTCTTAAAAAGAACAACGGCTGCCCTCAATTCAAACCATGAGAAAAGACAGCTACTGGAAAAAAAGAACATTAGCTTAATTGTGTCTCTGCTACCTACAAATATCTATACTTGATCCAAAAGTAAAATGATTAATAAGTGAATATCTTTTAAAAATGTATAGTCTCTGAAATCTGCATGGTTCATTCATTCAGCAAATATTACCTATATTTTGCCAGGCACTGTGTTTCTCTGTATTCAGTGAATAAAAGAGAAGGTCCACCTAGAGTCCAAACAAATAAGGCTTATGAAAGCAAGTACCTGATACACTTCTAAGCTCACAGAAGAACCGGGCTGAGCAACCAGGGAAAACAATCTAGAAGAGATGTCCAGGGAATTATTTTATTTGATAAGTTTTTTATAAGCAGGGACAATGTATATACTTAAATTTGATTACCTGAGAGAGATCTTAAATTCTGCTACCCCTAAAGGGTGTTAAGTGTAAACATAGGGAAGAAATTGATACACTCTCACAATTTATAATTCAACGCAGACAAAATGCCAGTATGAGGCTGAAGTGGACTTTAAAAACCTACACTAGAAAGGCAAACTTGAGACTTTTACGCCATGACTTACAGAAACTGTATCACTGAGGCTAACAGGACCTCTTTGACTCTCTTTACTTATTTATTTATTTTATTTATTTATTTATTTTGGCATGGTGCGCGGCAGGCAGGATCTTAGCTCCTGGACCAGGGATCGAACCCGTGCCCCCTGCAGTGGAAACACAGGGTCTTAAGCACTGGACCACCAGGGAAGTCCCAATTCATCTTTATTTTGACTACATCAGATCAGAAGATGTACAAGATATTTTCCAGTTATGTGATTTTAAATCTATACTTATCCCCCCAAACGTACCTCTACCCTCTCTCTAGATATTTGTGTTTTCAAGAGTACTTCTTTTCTACAAATCCCCAAGAAATTGTATCCAGCTCCATGGCCATCTGTAGAAGGATGATTCCAAAATCTGTACTCTAGCTTCAGTTTGGTGTCTCATCTACGGCCTATATCCCAGTTATTTTCTGAACCCTTACTCAGTATGACAGGCATATAGTTCCATATATATAGTTGACCATTGACCAATGTGGGGGGCTAGGGGTATTGTCCCCATGCAGTCAAAAATGGGCTATCCCTACCTCAAAAAACAAAGGAATTGATAAATGACTCACCACCCAAAGGCAGGAAGCTCAGTTTGGATAGCATCATTTCTTTTGATTCCACATAGTCAAACACAAACTTTTTCCCACACTTAGTTAACTGAGAGATCTGTAAACTGAAAATACAGGTACTGTATTTATTTTTTTTTAAATCCAAGTATAAGTAGACCTGCACAGTTTAAACCCGTGTTGTTCAAGGGTCAACTGTATTTACCTTCAGTACTTTCAGTAGTTTAGCAGGTGCTCAAGCAGCGCTCATTATTCTAACTTTGGGATTTTTGCTATCAGCCCAGGTTTCCCCACACAGCACTTTGAAACCAGTAGCTCTATCAGGTCAGGAGAATACTTGCACAAGATACAGTTACCGTAACAACTGTGTTGGAGTTGGACTGTAGTTTGTTCTACAAGAGGAATAGATCAGCTGTCATTGACTCCTTCTGTGTTCCTGTTAATAAAGCTTCTACAAATGAGGAAGCCTGGGACAGGTGTGAAAACGAAACCAAATTCAAAACAGAAGCAGTATATTGGGCTTACGATTTCTGACCTACTCCATACTCCTGGACTGCACTTCTGGGCCTTATTTTATGTCTTGTTTTCTTCACATCAGGAATGAGACCAATGCCTTGGACCATGAATTCTGAAATATATTCCCTTTGGGTAAGAGGTACAGGAAATGCATGTTCATCTGGAATAAACTGGATTTTCAATGCTCTGGTTCCACTATCATTTTTACACACGGCAGAGTATCTTGTATACTACGCTGGGCAAGGCAGGAATTACTGTCCCCGCTGGACAGATCAGCAAACCAAGGTCAAGAGAATTTACGAAACTGCCCAAGGGTTCAGCTTGGCTTGCTTTGTGACTTTCAGACCCACATTCTCTACACGGCCATGGTGTCTTCCTCTCACTGTAACACTTGGCCACGCAACCCAGATGACCTAGTATTATTTTCTGATTATTTCCCCGATTATCATTTTATGGATAAGACATTAAAAAAGCTTGTAGTAAGTGTTTAATGTGAACCAAACTGAAATGAAATAAAGGATCCCTATATTTGTAAAAGATAAATATATATATTTATAAAATAAAAAACACTTTCTCAAAGGCCCGCACCAACCCCATAAACAAGGTATAAATCCCTTGCTATTCTCTCCCACAGCAATCAGTATTCTACATACCTTTAATCACATTCACATACTTGTAATTACTTAAGATATTCCTACTAAACTATAAAATCCACCAGGGCAACATGGTGTTCTTTTGTTCGTCATTGTATTCCTAGCGTGAGATGCAACTGGTGATTCAATGCAGTATTACTGAACTGAATTGTGTCATATCTACTTGATGCCACATAGGTAGTACGAGTTAATATATTTACAGACTTTAAACATGTACTCCCTCAAATTACAGCATTTGATCTTTACAGCTATTACGATATTGTTTAATATTAACAGAAAGAAGGGAAATCAAGGCCAAAATGATAAATCCCATTCACCTGAGCTGGAGGAAAAGGATGAGTAATATTCCTTCTCACTCAACAATGACCTTGAGTTTAAGCTTCAGAAAAGGAATATGAGAGTTAAGGAAGACAGAATAGTCAAAAGAAACAAAAAGCAAAAGGACTAAACAAGATTCTTTACACAATATCCCATTTTCCACCTACATAGGAGGTCGAGCATTCAAATGCTCTAATAGCAGTCTGTTTCCTAGTGCCAACATTATTGTTCAGGTAGGTTTTTGTTTGTTTTTTCCCTCTCTTGTATATGTATCTAATGATAATCACCTACAGATATATCAAATACTTCTCATTTTGGAACGATGCTGGGCTAAACATCAATTAAATCAAATAAGTCGCCTGTGGAGAAAAAGGAACACTAATAATTGTCTTAAATGTTTTCAAACTTAAAAGCACTTGCAAGTCAATTAAGCGTGGGTGGTTTAGAAACAAGAGTGAAATAGAAAGTGAAAGCTTTTATAGCACGCCTATAATGTGTTCTATTATTGTCCTACTAACATGAAAACGCCACTAACACAACAAATACTTATTGCCCACTTAATGCCTATTTGCACCCTGCTTGCTAAAGTGGAGCTAGGAAAAACAAGCATCAGGCTTCAAGAAACTGAAATCTAGTTAGCAAACTACTAACCGGTACAGCACAATCTACAGTGATGTATTTAAGGGTAAGAATGTAACTAGGTGAACTATAAATAGGGAGGGTTGTAGCAGTTGTGAAGTTTTCATGAAGAAAGTGAGCTACACAGAATATATGGTATTTGGATAGGTCATGAAAGTAAGTTGAAATTTTCATATGAAAGGAATAAAAGGCAAAAAGAGGAAGAGACAAGTATAAACACTGAATTCTGTAGAGGAAGTTAAATGACCACCTGACAGAAATGCAGGTCCTTGGCGAATAACAGTGATACATAAATTAAAACACAGGGTAAAGAGATCATTAAAAAAACGGAATCTGAGTAGATTATGAAGGACTCAGAAATTAAGTAGAAGGGGCTAGACTACATGGGGAATATCAGAAGGGAAACTGTAATGCTTTTAGCAAGAAGGGGCTATTCAGAGCCTCTGTGTTGCACCAACCCATCCATGGGGCTCCATTCATGGTAACCCTGTGGTCAACGACCAGATGAAAACCACGCTTTCAAAGATGACTCAGACATCACAGCTTATGGCTGTAAGCAGGGGGAGGATCACCAGAGACTTGTTAAGACATTATTTCAGGAACTCAGGGGCAAAGTGATAAAGGCTCGGACCCCCTAGTTGTCAAAGAGGAAAGAAGACAAAGGTTACGTCAAAGAATAACATCGGCATGAGAAATGCCAATTTCTGACACATGCTACAACATGGATGAAACTTGAGGACATTATGCTAAATGAAATAAGCCAATCACAAAAAAGACAAATACAAATACTGCGTGGTTCCATTTATATGAGGTACCTAGAGTAGTCAGATGCACAGACACAGCTAGTAGATGGTGGTTATCAGGGGTTGGTGGAGGAGAAAACGAGGAGTTATTGTTTAACGGGTACTGTTTCAGTTTTTCAAATGAAAAAAGTTCTGGAGACTGGATAGTGGTGATGGTTGCCCAACAATGTGAATACACTTAATATCATTAAACTGCATGTTTAAAACTGGTCAAGATGCCGGGGCTTCCCTGGTGGCGCAGTGGTTGAGAGTCCGCCTGCCGATGCAGGGGACACGGGTTCGTGCCCCGGTCCAGGAAGATCCCACATGCCGCAGAGCAGCTGGGCCCGTGAGCCATGGCCGCTGAGCCTGCGTGTCCGGAGCCTGTGCTCCACAACGGGAGAGGCCACAGCAGTGAGAGGCCCGCGTACCGCAAAAAAAAAAAAAAAAAAAAAAAAAAAAAGGTCAAGATGGTAAATTTTATATTATGTGCATTATACCACAATTTAAAATAATAATTAAAAGAAAAAGAAATTCCAAAATTTTGTGTCAGATTGAGATTAAGGGAAGAAGGAGCAAAGAATTCCAAATTACTCTTAGATCACTAACTTAGAAGAGGGAGGAAAACTGGAATAAAATAAGGGGATCCAGGCTGACAGAGGGGAAGAGAGTCATAATTGTCAAATATGTTTGATAGGACCATCTAAATGGAAATGCTACACAGGCAGCTGGAGACAATAGATAAGGCTCTGTGGATGGAACAGGAAATATGCTGGGTTTTATTTTCGTGTCCCCATGTTGATGGGTGAGGAGAGGAAGGGCTTGGAATCAATCATCAGGTTCAATTCTGAGCCCTAGAATTTAACAGAGATGTTTTTAAAATATAATGTTATGTTACATTTTTTCACATTTTGATATCTTTGAATTAGGGTGGTCTTACAATGAAGTGTCTTTTTCTTTTTTTAACATCTTTATTGGAGTATAATTGCTTTACAATGGTGTGTGTTTCTGCTTTATAACAAACTAAATCAGCTATACATATATATATATATATATATGTATATATATATATATATACCCATATCTCCTCCCTCTTGCGTCTCCCTCCCACCCTCCTTACTCCACCCCTCTAGGTGGTCACAAAGCACTGAATAGATCTCCCTGTGCTATGCAGCTGCTTCCCACTAGCTATCTATTTTACATTTGGTAGTGGATATATGTCCATGCCACTCTCTCACTTCGTCCCAGCTTACCCTTCCCCCTCCCTGTGTCCTCCAGTCCATTCTTGAAATTGAGTTATTTATAGTGAGGTGGATGGACCCAGAGTCATACAGAGTGAAGTAAGTCAGAAAGAGAAAAACAAATACCGTATGCTAGCACATATATATGGAATCTAAAAAAAAAAAAAAATGGTTCTGAAGAACCTAGGTGCAGGACAGGAATAAAGACGCAGATGTAGAGAACAGTGTCTTTTGATGAAAAACCAGGGATGCAATAACAGAAACTAATTCGATATAGCTTAGGGCAGGGTTATTCACAGAATGGGGGGCAGGAACACAGTGCAGCCTCAGGGAAGAAGGAGAATCAGAGTCAAGAAAGCCCTGAGGAGATTCAGCTCTCTCTCCCTTTCCCGCACTCTCTGTATCTGCTTCATTCTTTCCACAAACTGATTTTTCTCCGCTCCTTCGCCCTTAGGGGTTTTGGAAAGGGGCTTTTACATTGTGGAAAAGACTGACTTAACTTATACTTGGTCCCAATACCAAATTACTGGATCAGAATTTCACTGCCCAGCTTGAGCCCCATCGAGTCCAGTCAAGATAACAGGGTCATGCCAAACAAGTGTGGCTTCCAGAGGATAGCTACTGTAAGTGCAGCCTGATACCCCAGTAGGCATCAAGTACCACTGCATCTCAGGGAAGAGGAAAGATGGTAACAGGACAATTGAATTATATGGACACCTTTAGTCAGGGGAGAAGACTTGAGAGTCCTAAGAGGCAAATGACAATGGTCTTTCACTATTTAACTTTATCACATAAAATAGTAAATAAATATTAAGAAAAAGGGGTCAAAGTTACAACAGGGCAGTTTTTGACTCAAAATAACCATCCTATAGCAATATTTTATTAAATGTTTTGTATTAGACATAATCAATTTACATTATCACTCAACAAACCTGCAGAGCTGGGATTTAGTTTTTCATTTAATAGATGGAAAACCAAAACTAAGAAATTCACTAATTTGCCCACAATTTGCACCAACGTTCCTTTGGATTCAAAGCCCTTCTCTTTCTTTTTTTTCTTCCCCAGCTTTATGAACATATGATTGAGTAATAAAAACTGTATATCTTTAAGGTACACAACTCGATGTCTTGATATATATATATACATTGTGAAATGACTACCATAACCAAACTAATTAAATATCTATCACCTACCATTTTTTTCCCCTTCTCTTTCTATTACACCCATCTCTTTGTATTGATTTGAATGTGGCGTGCTTTCTTTCATTCAGGTATTCAAGTAGTGGCTAAATAAACATTTGTCACAAAACTACTATAGGAATAATCATTGTTTTGGGTAAGAAATTTATCTGGCCTCTCTGATGATTTCCAACTGTAATAATTCATAAGTTTACTATTTTGGATTCAGTGACCTCATTTTGAAAGCATTCATTATAAGCAAATATGAATACTTTTCCCATCTATTAAAGGTTTTGCAATCTTGATAATTTCCAAAAAGAAAACATATTCCATCTATTGCATTAAAACTGTTGGTAAGCATTTTTTAAGGAAAAGAGATCTGGTTCATCTTTAAGTAAGAAAGCTAGTAATAGTAAATATATTCAAATCTGACAAACAACATTTTCTAGGAAGAGCTGTAGAAGTGACCACAGTTGGTGAAATAGAGAATTTTTTTAAATTATAAACTATTTTTCACAGAACTAGAACAAATAATCCTCAGATATACATGGAACCATAAAAGACCCAAAATTGCCAAAGCAATCCTGAGGAAAAAGAATAAAGCAGGAGGCATAACCCTCCCAGACTTCAGACAATAATACAAAGCTACAGTAATCAAAACAGTGTGGTACTGGCAGAAAAACAGACGTATGGATCAGTGGAACAGAAGAGAGAGCCCAGAAATAAACCCACACACCTATGGTCAATTAATCTTTGACAATAGGTAAGAAAATACAGTGGAAACAGGACAGTCTCTTCAGCAAGTGGTGCTGGGAAAACTGGACAGCCGCATGTAAATCAATGAAGTTAGAAGACATCCTCACACCATACACAGAAGATCTAAATAAACATTTCTGAAAAAATGACATATAGATGGCCAATAGGCACATGAAAAGATGCTTAACATTGCTAATTATTAGAGAAATGAAAATCAAAACTACAATGAAGTACCACCTCACACCGGTCAGAATGGCCATCATCAAAAAGCCTACAAATAATATACTAGAGCGGGTGTAAAGGGAGCCCTCCTACACTGTGGGTGGGAATGTACATTGGTGCAGCCACTACGGAAAACAGTATGGAGGTTCCTCAGAAAACTAGATTCACCACATGATCCAGCAATCCCACTCCTGGGCATATATCCAGACAAAGCAATAATTCGAAAAGATACATGCTCCCCAATGCTCACTGCAGCACTATTCACAATAGCCAAGACATGGAAACCACCTAAATGTCTATGACAGATGAGTGGATAAAGATGATATGGCACATATACACAATGGAATATTACTGAGTAATATTCCATTGTGTATATAGAATATGGCCATTTGCAGCAACATGGATGGACCTAGAGATTATCAATATTAAGTGAAGTAAGTCAGAAAGAGAAAGACAAATACCACATGATATCACTTTTAAGTAGAATCTAAAATATGACACAAATGAACCTATCTAGGAAATAGAAACAGACTCACAGACATAGACTTGTGATTGCCGGGGTGGGGGGGGGCAGGGATGGACTGGGAGTTGGGGGTTAGCAGATGCAAACTATTACATATAGAATGGATAAACAACAAGGTCCTACAGGGAACTATATTCAATATCCTGAGATAAACCATAATGGAAAAGAATATTTTTTAAATGTATATATATTTATATGTATAATTGAATCACTTTGCTATTAAGCAGAACTTAATACAACACTGTAAATCAATTTTAACAGAGACAAATTATTCAAGGTAGAATGTTGCTTGTGGCTTCAAGCTGGGTAATTCACTTATAAACCTGACAACCATTTAGACTTCAAATGATGAGAAAAAGGCTGGTGCTCTGGGTCCCCACATCCTTCAGTGGTTGGATCTGGTTGGTTGGTTTTAATCTATCGCTCATTGGATTTACATAGGATTTCA
This sequence comes from Delphinus delphis, assembly GCF_949987515.2. Classification (NCBI taxonomy): domain Eukaryota; kingdom Metazoa; phylum Chordata; class Mammalia; order Artiodactyla; family Delphinidae; genus Delphinus; species Delphinus delphis. Next base: position 16,774,470 of record NC_082693.1, on the reverse strand, counting down.
TAAGAAACAAATGTTCCATTTCCAGAAGAAAGGGAGGGAGGAAGGGGTGGGGGAGGGAGAGGGGACAAGGAAGAAGGGAGAGAGGGAAGGGAGAAAGGAAGAAGGAAGAAAAATATATGTCACATTTTTAGAACTTTCCAGAGTCCTCACTCTCAATGGACTCATCACTCCACTTTGAGAAATTATGCAGCAGAAATTAGATATGTACACATAATTAACATTATCACAGATTTTAAATTTTTTGTGGCATTTAGAAAACTCTTTTCTAAATGTACAATGAGAAATGTATTTAATAAAATGAATATTGTGATAAGAAAAAGAATGGTAATAAATTATATAATCATTAAGGATTGCATATTTTCCTTTAAAACATATTTGTATAGCTTACAGAATAAAAACATGGCATATTTCAGGCCGGTACCCGTGTGGACGGTGTGGGCCGTGGCCACGGGTTCTGCAGTTCTCCCCCACCCCTACTCTCCTCCCTCCCTCCCTTTCCCTTCCTCGACGGCTGTCGGTCGTCTGGTCGTCCATGGCAGACTCCCTGACCCGTCCCTAACCCCTTTCTGACCTGGGGCCACCAGATTGGCCTTCTCCCGTTTCCCGACCCAACCCCAGAGTCAGGGCGGGGGCCTTGAGGAGGCGGAGGCGGTGCCACGGAGGAGAGAAAAGACCAGACGACCCTCAGCTCCCCCACCCCACCCCCACCGGATCGCACGGCTAGCAGCCGCCATGGCAATGAGGTAGACGCCGCTCTCCTGCTCGGGCCACACGCGGCCCGTGGTGGATCTGGCCTTCAATGGCATCACGCCTTACTGCTATTTCCTGATGGGCGCTTGCAAAGATGGTAAACCTATGCTACTCCAGGGAGATACAGGAGACTGGATTGGAACATTTTTGGGTCATAAGGGTGCTGTTTGGGGTGCAACATTAAATAAGCACGCCACCAAAGCAGCTACAGCAGCTACAGATTTCACAGCCAAAAAGTGTGGGATGCTGTCTCAGGAGATGAATGGATGACCCTGGCCCATAAACACATCGTCAAGACTGTGGATTTTACACAGGACAGTAATTACTTGTTAACCGGGGGACAGGATAAACTGTTACACATATACGACTTGAACAAACCTGAAGCAGAACCTAAGGAAATCAGTGGTCATACCTCTGGTATTAAAAAGGCTCTATGGTGCAGTGAGGATAAACAGATCCTTTCAGCTGATGATAAAACTGTTCGCCTTTGGGATCATGCTACTATGACAGAAGTGAAATCTCTGAATTTTGATATGTCTGTTAGCAGTATGGAATATATTCCTGAGGGAGAGATATTGGTAATAACTTATGGACGATCTACTGCTTTTCATAGTGCAGTAAGTTTGGACCCAATTAAGTCTTTTGAAGCTCCTGCAACCAACAATTCTGCATCTCTTCATCCTGAGAAAGAATTTCTTGTTGCAGGGGGTGAAGATTTTAAACTTTATAAGTATGATTATAATAGTGAAGAAGAATTAGGATCCTACAAAGGACACTCAGGTCCCATTCTCTGTGTGAGGTTTAGTCCTGATGGAGAACTCTATGCTAGTGGTTCTGAGGATGGAACATTGAGACTATGGCAGACTGTGGTAGGAAAAACATACGGCCTTTGGAAATGTGTGCTTCCTGAAGAAGATAGTGGTGAGCTGGCAAAGCCGAAGATCAGTTTTCCAGAGACAGCAGAAGAGGAGCTAGAAGAAATTGCTTCAGAGAATTCAGATTCCATCGATAGTTCAACTCCTGAGGTTAAGGCCTGAGCATCAGGCAGATGTACACAACTTATGGACTAAAACAAACAGAGAAAAGCATCAGCCTCCAGAGTTACTCTCTGCTTAAGGCAAACATGAGCAGTAAATAATGAGGAATATGAATGAGCTCCAGTGCTGGAACTAACTAACGTGGTGATACCTGTAAGTGAAAACACAGGAGTATCAGCTGAAGGCGGATGGAGTGATACTCTTGTAGTACGATAGTCTGTTGTCTTTTTCATGAATATGTGCAAACCAACATCCAATTTCTCTTATTACAGGTAGATTTCTTGTAGCTGTTTATGTTATTATGAAGAGGGAAAATATATTGGCCTATTTTTCTGACTTTTCCCTTAAAGCAGAAAGCCATTTTTTTTTGCTTTAGTTATAAAGAAGAGGGGGAATACATGATAAAGTAACTGGTTTGATTTCTCTTTCATTGTACACTGCTTCTGAGCATCTAATTGTTTTTAGCTGTCTAAATAAAATCCCTCTAAAACAAAACAACAACAACAAAAGGCATATTTCAGAAGAAAATTCTAAATAGGAGAAAAATAAGAACAGATGCTACTTTAAAACAGTTATTTATAAATCCATTTAATCTTTGAAATAAGAAAAATGACCCTCATGAAAAGCAACTCTAACAAAAGCTATCTGCAAATTAAAATCAGCTTGAGCCAATTTTCCACAAAAAATGTGGAAATAATTAATAATTATTATTAATAATGAGAGTTTTCTCACATCTATAAAGCCAAACAACAGTGTAAATACCACAGTAATACAACATCATTAAGAATATTAATTTTTTGACTATAATATCAGTTTTCACTTAAGGTATATAGGTGCTATACCAGTATCTTATAAAGGGAGACACATACACATGTTTAATTTTTTAAATGTCATCCCTACTGTTTTATAGATTTCTAAAGTATTAAGTTATACATGTGATTTTTCTAATCAAGTTTTACTCGTAAGAAAATACATTTTACTGTACTTCAGTACCAGAGGAGTCAGAAACACTGAAATTCCACAAAAAATTAAAATATTTTTTATATTTACTATTTGCTTTCCTTCATGTATTGAATAGTTACTAAGAATATAGATATAATGCTAGGCACATGGAAATCACGTGGAAGCAATTTTTAAACAACTGTAATTTTACAAAAACTAAAACTCTAAACTTAAGTACTCCAAAAGCAATTAAAAATTTAATTCCGAGCAACAGAGTCTTTGAGTTGTAAGCAACGGGGAAGTGCAGGAATATCTTCCTTCATGTATCCAATCTAACAAATTAGGCCCAATAACACTGCCAACCCCTTTCTTCACATGGGAACCTTGGCAACCAGGTACAGGACATAACAACAGACCTCATCTTGCTAGATTTAGAGCTACTACATTTATAGACTAAGAATACCTACTACCTTTGCAGATTAAGAATACAAACTAGGGCTTCCCTGGTGGCACAGTGGTTGAGAGTCCGCCTGCCGATGCAGGGGACACGGGTTTGTGCCCCGGTCTGGGAAGATCCCACATGCCGCAGAGCGGCTGGGCCCGTGAGCCATGGCCGCTGAGCCTGCGCGTCCGGAGCCTGTGCTCCACAACGGGAGAGGCCACAGCAGTGAGAGGCCCGCGTACCGCAAAAAAAAAAAAAAAAAAAAAAAAAAAAAAAAAAAAAAAGAATACAAACTAATCCTATCTCCTGCCTCTATCGCCTTTCTAAAAATTCGTCCATTTAATTGGAGTATAATTACTTAGTTGCCAAAAAAAAGCTGTCAGTGAATACGTATTCTGAGCCCAGCCATGTGCGAATAAAAAAAAAGGAAACAAGATTAAGTGTCTGCTAGACACTTGGCACTTTGGTAGATACTGTAAGCAACTTATCTTAAAACTAAATAATAACCTTATGAAGTAGGACCTGCAATCCCCACTCCACAGATGAAGAAAAAGTTTCAGAGTTGCTAAACAACTTCCCCTAAGTCACACAGACGGCGATCAGCACCTGCCTTGACCCCAAACCTTGTGTTATAACAGCGTAACTCCTGACACCGGTAAGGCAGAGAAGATGCTTAAGACAGGATGTCTGTGACGTGGTCAGGGAAAGAAGACCACACGACAGAGCAAGGAAATGCTAAAGTGTGAGGGGCTAGGAAGGCGAGTTCCAGTAAATGAGAATGAGCTGCAGAGGTTCAGGAGGTTTTGGGAAAGAGGTGGGTCTGGAACTAGGGCATGAAGGATGAACAGGCTTTTAGGAAATGCAGGCTAGAAATTAGGTCATCCTGAGGGCTGGCAGAGGATAAAGGTGGGAAGGAAGCTGGCGGGTTCCCAGGAAACGGCGTGGACACCGACCACAGTGTACACAAAGAGAGCGAGCGAGGCCTGAACAACCCCAGTAGACCCTCCCGCGAGAGAATCGACAAAAATGATGTAACAAAGATGGAGAGAAAATTCCTGCAGAAACAAGGAAGGATTAATAAGAAGTCGTGGTTTAAGGAGCCGGGATCATACTTCCTGTTTCTCTTCTCCCATTTCCTCGATCACTTGTCTCTCCTTCGCTCCAAATTCAAAGCTTTACACAGAAAACCTAACTGTATATTCATCCTCTGAATAAAAGTTTGTCAGAATAAGAAGTGTTGGGGAAAGAGATGAAGGAAGCCAGCAGAAAACTTCGTCTGTGAATCAGCAAGCAGTAGGAGCCCATTAGCAATTCTTCGTCAGGCATTAACCAGTAGACAAATACATATTCTTCAGAAAGGATGTATGTACTAGTTCCCAACACCCACCCACCCCTGCAAAAAAATGTATAGGCTACACGGACGTGGACGAGCAATGGTGCTTGGCAGGGAGCCAACAGCTCAAGGCATATGAACCATGCCTCTTAAGGAAAATAATTTAGATATACACAAATAAGGTGATCTGAGGTTGACAGGTCAAAGAGTTAAACCTTTAAGCATGGCGATTTCCATTAAAGAAATACTAGTCAAGCTAAATTAGTATTTCTCCGTAAGACAAACAGTACATTTCCATACATTTATTTTGTAACCAATAAATCAGTAAAAACTATGTAATGAGTGTCTATCATGTATGTTAGTACTTTATTAGGTTCAATTCAGGATAAAGAAAAAATTAAGAGATGTGGTTCCTACCTCAAGGAACCTACAGTATTATATTTTTAACTTGGAAATCACCCAAGCTGTCTCATTCCTGTTCTGTACGTACAATTATATGGCTTCCTACCTAAGTGTGGTTTTATTAAGTCCCGGACCCAATTAGTTTTAAGCAGGATGAAGCTCCAAAATTATAATTAGGTCACTTTTGCCAAAAGTTAACTCAGTAAAAGTGGGGGAGAAAATATTTCCCCTCTGAAACAAAGTAATAAACCTAATGAACTTATTAAAAGAAACAAAAAGTGTTATTAAATTATCACTGGAGTTTAAGAAAATAACACGTATTCCTATTAATATGGCATACGAGTTCTCTAGTTCAGTTTCTCCGAAAATTCTACCACTAGAATGCTCAGCCACCCTACATTTTTCTGTCTCTTAAATTATTCTTTTGCAGGAATCCAGCCAAATGATGTCATGTTAGATATGCAAACTTACCTGCCAAAAAGGGAGACATTCCAGGAAAAGCCTTTGAAGGGAAATAATTCATTAGGGAGTTCAAGGAGAAAGCTAAATATTGAACTTTGACTAAATTATTAAATTTCAGAGTTAGAAAATGAAAATTAAAATTAGAGTGCCTACCATGTATCTGGTATCTCTCTTGAAATAGATATATCTAAAAACAGTTACATATTTATATAATTGAGATTAAATTTCTGATTATCTCAAAAAATATAAATAAAAAATTATTAGAATTGATAGTCCTCACTTCTTTTGTTGTTATTTAAAGCTCAGATTTGAAATAGCCCTGAAATAAAAATGACAAGTGGTATTTTTTTGTCTTATAAAAAAAGACAAAATTTAGGTTGTCATACTTCTAATTTCTTTCTTTATCACAGAATTATCATTTTGAGCGTTCTGATGTTGTGTCTTCATTTCCTTAAGGAAACAACTCCAACAAACTCTTCCACTCATAACACAGTTGGAAATCCAGCTGTAATGGAGAAAAGGCCCCTGAATGGTTAAGTACAGCTGCGGTCACAGATCCTAAACTCTGTCCTACATGGGAAGGATGTCTGTTCACCCTCAGGCCTCCATCTAGAGCTCACTGACTACAATTGTGAATAAATAAGGCCATCAAAGTTAACAAGCGTGGTTAAGTGCTCTCCCTGCAAACTTACAATTCTTCCTTGCAGCAGAATCAAAGATACCTGCTAAACACTTAGGATAGCTAACTATCAGGGAGGGAATAAAAGTTTAAAGAGGCACCCATAACAATATGGAAGCACGGCAGGTTAAGCCATTCACCATCAAGAAAATATCTCTAGAAACATTTTAATGGTCTCTGAGGATGTTATTGTACTGCTGCATTTTAAAATAATTCAAGTTGATAATGAAGACCTTGAGCTTGCAAGAAAAATTTTAATTGAAGTCAGTGCGCACTACGTACACACCCACACACTAAGAAAATGAAATAAATAAATTTGGTTCCCACTTTACAGCAACAATAAAAATCCAAGTGATGGCATTCCTTAAGAAGAGAGAAAACTAAGTCATTACTCTACAGTGAGTAGGAGTTACATGTTATCTCTCTATTCCTATATAACTTTCTTTCAACAAATAATTTGCATTAATATATAAAACGTTTTTCCTTTTTGGGGTTTTAAATATAATATTTAAAGCTTGTACTTCCCAAAAAATGTGCTGACCCAGAGTGTCACATTATAAAGTGCTTAACTCTGATAGCTCAGAGTTAGGATTATATCAGCGTAAATCTGTGCCTCTGAAGAGTTATTCTCTTACAACTGGGACATAGACCTATTTTTCAAGTCAGCATCAGAAAATACTTAATTTTTATATCCAGAAAAAACAAAATCTCTAATTCGAAAAGATACATGCACCCCAATGTTCACAGCAGCTCTATTTACAATAGCCAAGATGTGGAAATAACCCAAGCGCCCATCACAGACAACTGGTTTAAGAAGATGTGTTATAGAAATACAGTGGAATATTACTCAACCGTGAAAAGAATAATGCCATTTGCAGCAACATGGATGGACCTAGAGAAATTATACTTAGTGAAGTATGTCAGACAAAGACAAATACTATATGGTATCATTTACATGTGGAATCTAAAAAATAATACAAATGAATCTATATACAAAACAGAAATAGACTTAGACATAGAAAAACTTACGGTTATCAAAGGGGAAAGGAAGGGAGAGACAAATTAGGAATGTGGGATTAACAGATACAAACTACTATACATAAAATAGATAAGCAGGGCTCCCCTGGTGGCACAGTGGTTGAGATTCCGCCTGCCGATGCAGGGGACACAGGTTCGTGCCCCGGTCCGGGAAGATCCCACATGCCGTGGAGCGGCTGGGCCCGTAAGCCATGGCCGCTGAGCCTGCGCGTCCAGAGCCTGTGCTCCGCAATGGGAGACACCACAACGGTGAGAGGCCCGCATACCGCAAAAAAAAAAAAATAAATAGATAAGCAACAAGGATTTACTGTATAGCACAGGGAACTATATTCAATATCTTGTAATAATCTACAATAGAATATAATCAGAAAAAATATATATACATCTACATAACTGAATCACTTTTTGCTGTACACCTGAAACTAACACAATATTGTAAATCAATTATACTTCAATAAAAAAAGAAAATACTTAATTTTTGATAATACTGTAGAAATTAAGGGAAAATGGAATATCCATTTTATAAAAAGAAAAACAGGTCAACTATGAATGATTGGGTCAAAATTTTTTAATGTGTTCATAATAGAAATTATTAATCTCTATCATAAATTTCTTCCATAAATTTGGAATGATGAAATATTTTTCAAAATCATCACATTTAAAAATAAAAATACCAGTGTCTGGGTACCAACTCAGACCATCAGATCAGAATCTTTGGAGATGGGGCTTGCTTGGTAAATAATTTATCTTTAATTTCCTGAAGGTGAGTCCAAGGCACAAACAGGGTCCAGAAACCCTGAATTCAGTTGCCCTGGAGGTCCTTTTAGCTCCAAACTGCTTAACTCAGAATCCTATCTTGCCAGTCTCCCAAGAGTAGCACTGACGCAAAACTCCATAGACACTTCCTGAGCCTATCTCTGTAAACTTCCAAATGCCATCCATAAAATGCAGATAACCACCAAATTCCACCCTATTGTTGTCAAATTTAATAAGGAAAATGTACACTTCTCTAAATTTCCAAGCACTGCCTACATGTAACTTATGATACGCTCTCATTTGTTGACCCTCTCCATGGCTCTACGATAAACACTGTGGCACACGGGACAAGTGGGCTCAATTCTACACCAACATCCCCCCCCATGCCAAGGACCTCAATCTCACTTATAAAAATATTTACAATCCAAGGTGGAAAATATAAGTGCCATTAGAAAGTAATTGGTACAGTGCTCTGGAGACTCAGGAAGGAGAAAGAACTTTCAACTGGGATCATCAGAAAATGCATCAGGAAGCAGGTAGAAGATGGGTAAATTTTTCATTTACATTGATTGAAGATCAGGTTAGAGAGATGGGCATAATGTGATAACAGGAATAGAATCAAAAAATAGAGATTCCCCCTATCCACTGATATCTCTAAAGAAAAAAGAAAAAATAGAGATCTATATACCTATGGGAAGAGAAGGAGAGAGAGGGAGAGAGAAGGTGGCAGGGCGGGAGGGAGAGTGAGAGGATGCAAGATTACACTGTAGGCAATTCAAATAAGCTAGAAAATTGATGTGACAAAGGAAGCAAGCAGTTTGAAAAGGCTGAAGGGTACGACGGGCGATGAGAGAGGGTCATGAATGCCAAATTTAGAGGTGCTCACTTTATTTGAAAGGCAACTAAGAATTACAAACTGCTTTTTATCAAAGGACTGATGTGATTTTTACATTAGCGTTCGACAAAACTACTGTCGTGAGTAGAGTTGACCATGGTGAAGATACGGTGCAACAGTGCAGCAGTGCAAGGGATGAATTAATATTCAGAAAGCAAGGGGGTGGGAAGATCAGTTCAGAAGCTTCCACAATAGTCCATTCAAGTATGTTGTGCCCATAAACCAGGACAGCAAGAGTAGAAAAGGAAGGGAAGGGCTTGACATAATGATTATCACTTTGAAGAAAGTTATACCCTGGAAATTCCGGTGATGCCTTTGCTGTCTAGTGCAATGGAAACAGGAAGCCTTCAGAGCCAGACAGAACTGGACTCAAATCAAGGCTCTGCATCTGATAAACGGTAAAATCTTGGGTAAGCTACTTAACCTCCATGAGCTTCAGACAGGAACAGTAATAGGTATCTCTAATGCTGTAATGAGAATGAGTTGTGATATCTGAAAAATGCTTAGCATATTGGGGGGAAATTAACAATAGGGAAGACAGCAAACCCGTAAAAGAAACAAAAATGGGGATTAAGATATTAACAATTTTAAGGAGTCAATGAGCTTTTATACCAGAACTCAGCTACCATCCTCCACATTCATTAGCATCTGGCTGTCCCTCTCCTTCAGATAGCAGGAGACATTCTCCAGTATCTCCCTGGTTCCAGGTACCAACTCCTTATTTTAAAAACAGAGTTCAGGCAGACACATGACAGAACACAGAAACAGTTCTCCAGAAGGTAAAATGATACCTACAAGCTTGCTCTTGATTTCACTTGTGTTTGGGACAGAGAAAGGATCAGTGTTCAAAGTATCTACTGATGAACGTCTCAAAGCAGAAGTGAACATGATGGGACTCAGGGAGAACTGTGCAGAGAATGCAAGTGGAGGATTTCTGACAAAGCTTTTAAACTAGACGAAGAATGTGCTCTTCCCTTTGTGCAATTCAATCACTGTTAAACAAAACTTTGGCCTCATTTGGAATGACAAGACTGAAAATTAAGATGAATACACCATTGAGTGTTTAAAGCAGCCTTCAAAGAATATTTGTAACAGGTTTGCCAAATACGGTGACGCCATCTTTACAAGAGTTATGAACTCAGAATACTGGTACACTGGTTTTATAGATGAAAAATTTAATTTATCTCCTCCTGTTGGAAAACAATAGAGAAAAGCAAAGCACTGAATGCTCTTGAAACAAACGTGCTATTTCTGTCCATAGTTTTATTTATTAAGAGAGGTTTCTTTGCTTCTCTAGTAGAAAACAACTAAAATCATAGTATTTTGCAGCTTTCTGAATCAACTATTAAAGTAGTCTGAATCCTATATGTAACGACCAGCCAAGCAATACAATTTCAATTTTAACCCCAAGTTTACAGCTTCTAATTACTGTGCTAAAACTGTCTCATGTATGCATTTTATTCTCTTCCTATAATCTTTCATCGTTCCATGAGGAGACGACTGATTAGGATCAGTTTGGGAAAAGTGTCCTCGTTAAATAAATGCAGTTAGGTCACCCACATTTGCTGTAGCCCCTTTGTCAGCTTGATGGTTTTACATAAAAGGTTTATGTTACTACCATTTTTTTTTTTTTTTTTTTTTTTTTTTGCGGTACGCGGGCCTCTCACTGTCGTGGCCCCTCCCGCTGCGGAGCACAGGCTCCGGACGTTCAGGCTCAGCGGCCATGGCTCACGGGCCCAGCCGCTCCGCGGCATGTGGGATCTTCCCGGACCGGGGCACGAACCCGTGTCCCCTGCATCGGCAGGCGGACTCCCAGTCACTGCGCCACCGCATTATTCCTAATAGCCAAAAAGTGGAAGCAGTCCAGCTATCTAGCAATGGATAAGCGAAATGCTATCTACACATGAAATATTATTTAGCCTTAAAAAAGAATGAAATTCTGACACATGCTACATTAGATGTATATTGAAGACTATAGGCTCAGTGGGATAGGCCAATCCAAAAAAAAAAAAAACAGACACACACAAATACTCTATGATTCCACTTATATGAGGTACCTAGAGTAGTCAAATTCGTAGACACAGAAAGAAAAATGGTGGTTACCACGGGGGCTAGGGGGAGATGGGAATGGGGAAGAGTTATTATTTAATGCATAGAGAGTTTCAGTTTGGGAAGATAAAAAAAGTCTGGAGATGGATGGCGCTGACGGCTGCACAACACGTGAATGTACTTAATGCCATCGACTGTACAACTAAAAATGTTTAAAATGGTAAATTTATGTGATGTCTATGTCACCAAAATTTTTCAAAATACAATAAGATCTTCCTCTAGCTAGCACTGAAACTTCTTAGAGATATTGGAGCTCTAAGAATGAACGAGTAAAGAAAAGTTTGGGTTCCAGAATAGTATGTCCAATCACTGATGCTAAACAAACTTGTCCACATGTCTACTTTCATTCCCATTAATTTATGCATTTAAGAATCATTGTTCTCTCATAGACTTGGAATGAAGACCACTAAGAGAAAAGGCTTTTAGCAGCCTACATCATTTTAGGGAATGCAGAGAAACCTAGAGTACAAAGTAAGTACAGTTCTCTAGATGGCCCTCTTTCTTCTTTTACAAAAACATTAGGCTTTTTAGAACTCAGAGACTCAGTACAGATTTTCAAAACAGTATTGGCAGGATTATCAGAATAAAAGTTTTGGAGGTAGACATAAACTAATCAACTGATGACACGGAGTAAGGCACCTGAGATGTCTAAATTAAGAAAATAAAATGACGTATTTTTATTACCATACTACCACTAACGGAAAAAAAAAAAAATGAAATAACAGTAAAGGTTTTGCAAGTGGGCTCCTCCAGAAAAATACTAAGTTCCTCCTCCCAGGCTCCCCGCCCTCCTTCTTTACCCATAGGCTACCAGGTATTTTCTTACTTCCTTCTAAGTTGGTTCAGCCTTAGTAATTACTCATTTAGAAAGAGACGTCAGAGTTTCTGCTCTGGTCAAAACAACAACAACAAAAATTGTTAGAATTGGATGGAGATGGCTGGCACTCCTGAAAAAATGGGCATTCTCACAGACAAATGGATATCAGTAAGTTTCTATAGAACGAATTAAAGATTTGATTAAAGTTCAATAAGTATTCACCAAATCCTCTACTTGTTCTAGACCTCCCCATACTTAATCAACATGCTTGTGAACAACATTCCTTCACTGGCATTCATTTGAAACCTCATCTTTTCCAGAAGTGTTAAAATTAGCTTTGTTGGCATTTAAGAAAATGGGCTGATTCTCCTTTTCACTGAATTGCCTATTTTAATCATTTTGAATTAATGAGTACAGTTTACAGGCCATCTTTAAAATAAATACCCAGTACGCAATTATCTCTCAGTCAATTCCTAAAACACCTCTACGGGGTAGTTTCTTTTTACATTATTTTTATATAACAAAACCTAAACTTTAGAGATTCGGCATTATAATTTACCCAAAGCCAGACAGTTAATACATGGCAGAGCAGGGATTTGAATAATTCTAGGCTTTCTGACCACTTTCTAGTAGTCAATATTCCTTTTAAACTACAGCAAGCAGAACTGGTCAAAATGCTACAAATGCAGGAGGAGAATTCTGGAAATTATGCTACCGAAACCACATCTCACAAGACAGCTCATAAGAGGCAGACAACTCACTGAACTTAGAGGCACTCAACCCTTTGTGTTTATTCTTTATTTTAACAGGAATTAGATAATGGTCTAAACTCCCTCATCACAAAATTATATAATTATTTCTAAAACCAAATTTATAGGAACTTATAATTTCTCCTGTTAAATTTAATATTCTTATTTTTTCCCACTGTCTAAATCTAGCACAGCTTGAAATTTATATCCAATCACCCAAACTATGATCTATACCTTCCAGTTTCAGACAACTAGAAATTTAATAAATACGCTTCCTATGTATTTTATTCAAGACCTTAATAAACTGCTGAAGAAGATCAGGAAAGGAAAGCATCCTGGCTTTAGAGATTCAAGTTATAAATTCTCCTGTCCTCTTTTTTACTCACCACCCAGACCAAATTTCACTGGCTTCACTGACAGCACCACATGCCAAAACAGGAGATAAAGCCATCAATATGACCAGCTTTATCACGCCAGTAAAATTTTAATGGGTCCTACAGCTTCACCACTTTTAGAAAGGTGACTACAGGGGAAAACCAACTAACAGAGATAAATTAGCAAAATGGGAAACTCTGTAAATTAGAAGAGGTATGTTTTAACAAGTATATTTTTCAACTTTTATATTGGGAAACTCTGAGGGGTTTGTTATAATGTTTGCAATGCTTGCTTTCTTAATTACAAAAGGAGTATAGGCTTTTTGAGAACACTATTTAATAGAAGAAGGTATTTTTTTTTAAGAAAGAGAAAAGATCCTTTTTTCTTTTTAATAAATCCCACTGGTAATTTGTGTTATTAATTTGGCATTTTTAAATGTTTGTTTCTTGTCTTGAAGATTGCATTATTATAGATCTTTCAGGTTGTCAAATATTCTTTTCTAGTTCTTCAGATACACAGAGATAGAGATATACAGACAGGGATTCATATATTTAAAGACTACATTGCTTCATTAAATTGAAGAGAAATCCTTATGATTCATTCCCCAAAAATCATCTCTATTGATAATATCTCTACTATCTCATTCCCTATAAAACCATATAAATACTACACTACCAATCCCAAATTACTTTCTAAACGTAACAGTGGCTACCATTTACTAAATGTGTCATATCTTCCAGGTTACAAATAGCATTTCATTTACCAGATCAAGCCTGTAAGGTAGATTTTATTATCCATATTTTACAAATGAATATATTCAGTCTCAGAAGGATTAATCATTTTATGATTGCTTATAAATATTTAAGGTCAGACAGCTAATAAGTGGCTGAAGTAAATATTGGAACACAAATATGACAAGAAATCCTGCATCTTAATCACTGTACTGTACTTGAATCCCTCCATCAATAGATCTTGCTATCTGGCTATTTTCACACTTAGAATAAAAAAAATTAAAATTCAACCTTCATTTATTTCATCCACCTGTCCATATGGAGTATTAATAAAAAATAAATGCACAATACTCTAAAGTTTTTCTCAATCTGGGCACTATTGACATTTTGGGTTAGATAATTCTTTGTTTGGGGGACTGTCCTGTGTATTGTAGGATGATTAACAACATTCCTGGACTCTGCCTACTACGTGCACCTTGGTAGCACTACCCTCCTCAAAGTCCTGAAAACTAAAAATACCTTCAGATTTGGCCAAATGTCCCCGTGGGGCAAAATTAGCCCCCGTTGATAACCAATGCAATACTCTATTTAAAACTTTGGAAACCCAGAGTAAGCAGAATAACGGACTCAAGTTCTGATATATTTACAAGTATTTCTTCCACGAAGATTATAATTATAGAATTCGGCACTTCTGGAGGAATATGTAGAGTTCTACACAATCAAAGTGCTTTTCTGAGAGCTCATATGTTACACAAATCAATATTTAACTAAATTAGGTAAAAATACTTCAGGTGCAACTCTTTAGCGGTCCATTTCATTCCAATGTTAAATAAAGTAAACCTTCATTTATTGCCCAAAGTGGCACAAAGAGGTTTATTATTTATTCCAACTCATGAAAAAGTAATTCATACCATCTCTAATGAAGAGATATCCTTTTAGAACATTCAATGTTCTAGCTACTCTCTGCCCCATTTTTTATGATTTCCCTGTAAGTTACAAGCATGAACTCATAAACTATAGAAAATAAATAATGAAGCATAACTTTATGGGAAAAAAATTATGAAAATAGTCTGCCGTTCAAGGTTAGAAAACCAGTAATTAAAGTCAAAAGTAAAACCAAATGACCTGTAAAAATCAAGGCAAACATTGCCTCTTGCAAGAATATTTCACTGATGTCAAATGAAACTCCTGAAAAAGGCCCTTCCTCTAAACTATATTTATTTAAATCTCTCCTAACAGGAGCTTTGTACAGGAAAGTCAATGCTCACTTGGTCCACAAATTAGGTTCATGCCCTTCTTGGATTAAGTCTATAGAGCTGTGATTTGCAAACTTTTTTTTTTTCTCACTTCAACATACCTGATGGATGTGACACACACATCAGTAACTGTGGCTCACTACAGCATTGATTCAGGATGTGGGGTGTTCTCCCTAGAGAGAACGTAGCAGAAACAAGGGCAGGTTAGAGTTTGAAAGCACCTACCCTGTGATAATCACCTTTGTAGAAGACAAAGGGCCATTGTTTCTGCCATCTCAAAGAGCAGGCCTAGGATGAAAAGTTCATTTCACCATTGACAGTACCATCTTATGTGGATAATATTTCCAAAAGCACCCATAATTTGGTGCATCTAATCTCCAGCCTTCCTTTGCCAGCTATATTTTAGACCTATATGGGGTGATAGTTATAAATCTGTCAAATTGTTTTAATATTTGTATTAAGTATTATGTACAAAATCATGTCATATTGCCGTACTGGTTCTTTTCCTACCTATGTGTGTTGTTTTTCCTTTTTTAGCTAGACAAGTTAGTTTTTTTTAATTTTTATTTTATGTTGGAGTATAACTGATTTACAATGTTGTGTTAGTTTCAGGTATACAACCAAAGTGATTCTAGCTATGGTTTTGTTCTAAGGAGAACCTTAGGCATTATTAAACTTGCTTCAGATTTCTATTGTGTTAAAGATCTATTTTGAATGAAGACCATGTAGGTAAATGGAACTACTTAATTCCCTAAAAACTGACCAAGTTTGTTTTGTTTTGTTTTGTTTTGCTTTTGCGGTACGCGGGCCTCTCACTGTGTGGCCTCTCCTGTTGCAGAGCACAGGCTCCGGACGCACAGGCTCAGCGGCCATGGCTCACGGGCCCAGCCGCTCCGCGGCATGTGCGATCTTCCCGGACCAGGGCACGAACCCATGTCCCCTGCATCAGCAGGCAGACTCTCAACCACTGCACCACCAGGGAAGCCCTGACCAAGTTTTATATATGTGTTTCTTCCTCGCACTTTCCACTATTCTAGCCATACATAAATCACCAAAAGATATTTAACACAGCAAAAATGTTGGTTTTTTTCCTTGTTTTCATCTGAATCAAACAAGAGGAGAGGGTTCAACGTATCAAACATACAACACAGATAGAGCTTCATGTTAACTCATGTGATGGTCTTCAAAGTTTTAGCTGACCAAAAATTAAATATATAGATTATTTTACTGACAAAAAAAAACAAGTTCAGTATTAGTATGTGTTAAGGGTCTTCCTATCAAGGTGAGTGGTGTGTAGGTAGGTCTGTGACAGAATCACACAGCTTCCTCCTGATCACCCACAGTTTGATAAGGTTTAGGTTTAGGACTGGTGTTTGGGCACGTACATGCTGCAAAAAAAAAAAAAAAAAGATGCACAAATTATTTTGGTACAAAAAGGTGACAGTCACACTCTGCTTTGTTCCAGTTAGACCACATCTAAACTACTGTACAAGGTTCTGGACTTCTCCAAAAAAGAGAGGAGCAGAGGGGAGGGAGGGAGAGGTGAAATGGCATGGAAGGGAACTTAGCTCCCCATCAGGGTAGTGACTAAGCAAAAGCATAATGAGGACCATTTGTTAGGGATTTCATAAATTTGGCTCTCCCTTCAATTTCCCTCCAACGCTGTAACAGCAGCAATGCTTTCTAGGAAAAGGAACACATAGAGAAGCAAACGAATTCCTCCAAAAACCCACTATGATATATAAGGACAAGTTTAGAAGAATACTGGGAGTGATGAAAATTTTACCAGGTGGGAATCTACACGAAGTGGGCAAAGGCTAGAAATCACATTGCAGTTATAGAAACTTGACCTAGAGTGTGTAGCCTTATTTATGTATGTGTAATTATATATAAATTATATTAAATAGAAATACATGCTTACATACGTTAGTTATAGATCTATAAATTACATACATGCAATTATATATTATATAAATATAATGTATAAATTATATATGTTATATATTATATACAGAGACAAACCATTTATATATATATATAAACAAATCATTATAAGCATCTGGAATAACCCAAGAAAAACATCAAAGTGGAACCCAACCTGATAATTTCACAAGATTAACTGCTCTCGTCTATCTAGATTGTCTCAACTGACAAAATAATTTTTAACTAGTCATAATGATCCAGTATCCACTTGTTTCAAGGAGAAGAATCTTGCCCTTGTAGTTTTAAAATGTGATGGGGTTATGACAGTCTACCGTGCCAGGGATTCCCATGAATCCCTCCCATGAGGGTCACCCAGAAGCTGCGGTCTGTACTGACTCTGATCGGTCTATTTCCTTGGTAAGATCAGCACCAGTAGGGCAAAGCTGTCTGCCCTGTAAAGACTGAGGACCCTATTTAAAGTCGAATCTGAAATAGGGTGACAGCCTTTGTGCTTATTAAAATGGCCAAGGCTACAACCTTTCTGTGTTTGCAGTTGTAGACTGAACACAGGAGGCTTCTGATTCTAAAACGCCACGTACATACAGAGCAAGGGAACGTGGCGAGCAAATCTAACTCTGATACTAATATTTTTGTGAACGAATGAAATTGGGTGCCTTCAAGCAAACAAAAATCACATGAGGTTGTGAAAGTAACACACACAAATATGTCCAAATCAAACCCACACTTCATCCTCCCTTCCTCACTCAGAACCTAAAACAGACAAAAACTGCTCTTCTGATGCTTTTTCTCTCAAAGAACCGACAAGGGATTAACCTCCAAAATATACAAACAACTCATGCAGCTTAATATCAAAAAAACAAACAACCTAATCAAAAAACGGGGGGAAGATCTAAATAGACATTTCTCCAAAGAAGACATAGATGGCCAAAAAGCACATGAAAAGATGCTCAACATCACTAATTATTAGAGAAATGCAAATCAGAACTACAATGAGGTATCACCTCACACCGGTCAGAATGGCATTCATCAAAAAATCTACAAACCATAAATGCTAGAGAGAGTGTGGAGAAAAGGGAACCCTCCTACACTGTTGCTGGGAATGTAAATTGGTACAGCCATTTTTGGAGAACAGTATGGAGGTTCCTTAAAAAACTAAAAATAGAACTACCATACGACCCAGCAATCCCACTACTGGGCATATATCCAGAGAAAACCATAATCCAAAAAGATACATGCACCCCAGTGTTCATTGCAGCACTATTTACAAGAGCCAAGACATGGAAGCAACCTAAATGTCCATCAACAGAGGAATGGATAAAGAAGATGTTGTACACATAAACAATGGAATATTCTCAGCCACAAAAAAAGAACAAAATAATGCCATTTGCAGCAACATGATGGACCTAGAGATTATCACAGTAAGTGAAGTAAATCAGAGAAAGACAAATATCATATGATATCACTTATATGTGGAATCTAATTTAAAAAATGATACAAGTGAACTTATTTACAAAACAGAAACAGACTCACATATCTCGAAATCAAATTTATGGTTACCAACGGGGAAACGTGGGGGGAAGTGATAAACTAGGAGATTGGGATTAACATATACACACTATATATAAAATAGATAATAAGGACCTACTATATAGCACAGGGAACTCTACTCAATATTCTGTAATAACCTATATGGGAAGAGAATCTGAAAAAGAGTGGAGACATATATATACATATAAAACTGATTCACTTTGCTGTACACCTGAAACTAACCTAACACTGTAAATCAACTATACTCCAAAAACAATTTTAAAAAGAACAGCATTCACAATCTTTCCAGTTTCCCGGATTCACAACATTAAGGACTGTTCATGCCCTTTGTTCACACCAGCCACCATCAGTCACTGAGTAATCCTGCCGATTACAGCTCTTCATTTTCTCTTCAATCACCTTTCCTTTCCACCACCACCGTCCTAAGAAATCTTCAACGTCTGTAACCAGGACTTTTCCAACAGCCTCTTAAATGTCTCCTGTGTCCAGTTTGCCCCCATCTGATCCACTGTTATCAAAATCATGTTTAATCTGTTCACAGTAGTCTCTGGCTAAAACCCTTTTAATAACTTTCGGTGCCGACAAATAATGTTCATCTTCCCCAGCCTAATTCTGAAGACATTTCCCGTTTTTCATTCCCCACGCCCAGCCTTGTCTTTCTTCTCTCTTAAAAACGTCCTACCACCCCCTTCCCTCTTCCCACCACAAAGGCTAGGCTATCTGTTCCACGTGTTGTTTCCAGAACACAACATTGCTCCACACCTGGCATCCAGCTCCAAAACAGGCTTTACCCTATCCCTCCCTCCTTCCCTCTGGAAGTCACACCCACAGGAGAAAGATAGCAAAACATTCTTTTAAAGATCCATTCTTATTTTCTTTTCTAGATATATTTTTTGTATTGTACTAAAGTTCATTATAGTGAGCTTACTATCAACATAAACACATGAAAAAAGTTAAACATAAATCAAAAAGAGAAGTCAGGAAGAAAAGGAAGACAGAACATTACCAGAAATCCATGTGAAGAGGGTGATGGTATTTGAGCAATAAATTTAGCTATGACCTCTCTGGAGGGCAAAGTTCTCAGGACTTTCTGTATTTTAAAGCATTTATCACTTGCCGCTGGAATCATTTGTTAATGTAGTATCTTTATTATAAGCTCAGGGAGGGGATGCAAGGGCAGTCCCTTTTGAACCCTCCCCCCAATAATCCCACCCTCTTCAGCATGTTATGGGCACTCTTCAAACTTCCTAGAATAAAAAACATGAACAGTGTAATGTTTCCAAGGGGAATTCTCATAAACCAGAGATCCGCAGTCCCGTCCTAGGAAATAACCATGCTAAAGGTGACTTTCCCACTAGGAACAAGAAGCATTTACCAGTAACTATTGGCACTCTGGTCTTCCTTAGAGCTAAGTTCCCCAGTGTAAATGAATAACCTGACATTGATTGATGAGTTACAGTTTTATTATTAGTGTTTCTCAGCAACTGATAACCCCTGGTTCTATGGAAAAAGTGCATCTCTGGCCTGCAAGGCTGAGAGATGAACTGCAGGCAAATGCAAACTTCAGTGCCAAACCCCCTCTCCACAGTCCCACCTCAGCCCCTGCCCCGCCAGCATCCACCAACCCACAGACACTCAGCAGAGAAATGCCTACCAGTCTCTGTCGCCTTAACTCAACCATCTCAAACAGAATCTGCTAGTGCTCATCTGCTAACTCTCTTTGGATAGAACAGTAAAGACAGGGTACAATGCTTGAGTAAAGGTTATGTTGTTCTGTTTAACTACTTTCTCTGATTCTATCATATTTATTTCCGAAAACTTTTTTTTTGGGAGGGGTTAAGTGAGACCCACAGTCTCTTTATTTTTTTAGGTAATTATAGAAACTGATATTCTCAAATTTATTTCCACAGAAATGTACAGTTCTTCAAACGAGAAGACATGTTAATCCTAGATGTGGAAGTGATTTGTTACACACTGCTTTCTTTTCCTATTCATTTATTTAAACAAGCAAAAACAAATGGAACGCACAAAGTTCCTCAGTCTTAGACAGGAAATGCAAAGAATAATCAACAAATCCTGACAAGCAAGACTGAAATTAATCAATATTATACACAGAGTAGCTCAGATGCAGAAAAAGCAAAATACAGAAGCAACTCATTATATGTCTGCATATGAATTATGGATAAAATTTTAAACTATCCTAAAATTAAAATGCTTATATTTTATTTACATTTATAGACGATGCATAAACTATTAGAAAAATCATACTATGTATTAACAAGTATTTTGGAACACAGACTTCTTTCAAGCCAAAAAAAATTTTTTTAATATTTATTACTTTGAAAAACAATCATTATGAAGTTGGTTTCTATTTGCAACTCTACTGGTCTAATAATCAGCAAGGTAGGCTCAATACACTGCTTATATATGTTTTATAAAGAATTTCCCCTCCTTGGGCTCCCCTGGTGGCGCAGTGGTTAAGAATCCGCCTGCCAATGCAGGGGACAACAAGACAAGCCACCATAATGAGAAGCCTGCGCACCACAATGAAGTGTAGCCCCCGCTCACCGCAACTAGAGAAAAGCCCGAGGGCAGCAACAAAGACCCAAGGCAGCCACAAATTAATTAATTAAAAAAAAATTTTCCCTCCTTATAGAACCCAATTCATTTTCACGTTCATCTCAACATATCACAGTCATGATTAGTTTTGTTTCCACTTTTTAAACAAAAATAGGCCCAAAATCCTTTGTAAAAATTGAAGCATGTTTCAGTACATGTGTACATATTTCAGCACACATGTGTATTTTTTCATAAAACCTTACTTTCAGGTAAAGTTGCAAATATTGTGTGTATGCCAATCTATAACTACAGGGACACATTTTTCAGGATCACATGCCAACTGAGCCTCCAATCTTATAAGAAACTTACACCTTTCCAGCCACCTGGGTGAAGAATTGGGAATGCACATGGACTATACTTCTGAACATGTTCTACCCAGTACCGAACATCACATTACCATTCATAATCATAAAACCACCTGGAGTTCCTATTTCCATGTCTGCAAGTCCAACAACTAGTCAGTGGGTAAGTGGCCCTCAAAGCACTCTGTGAATGTACGCAGGGGAACAGTGTCAGATGACTACATTTCTTTATAAAGTTTTGTTTTTCTGATTATAAAAGAAGTATGCAGGGTTGAAAACGGAGACTCTACAGAATAGAAAAATAAACAAAAATCACCCACGATGCCCTCATACAAACAACAAGAAACATGTTGACTGCTTTCCTTTCTGCTATGCATTTGATTGTTGAGGTGAAAACATGCCATATACTCCATTTTATTTCCCGATTTCCCTCTCCATTCATCAAAATATTTTCCCATGTGATTAAAAACTCTTCATTCTACAGGCTTGAAAATTCCTTATCTTTTGTGGCTTCCAAGCAGCATGGAAAATATTTCATAATCAGATACTAGCCACAATGTAGAGTTAAGCAAACTCTGAAAAGTTACAGTGCAATCAAGCTATCGTAATTTAAATATTTATATAGCACCTATCACTGAAGTGCTCTGTAGGTTGACAAATGGTCTGAGTTAATACGAAAACAAAATAGAAGCATTTCCTCTATAGGAAGGTCTGGGAAATACTGGCAACAGGGCTTTAGATAAAAATGGGATTTGTCAGACTACTGCAAGACTAATAAAAAGAGAAAGCCTTGCATTTTCTTTGAACGGTCTAATTGTTTGCCATATTAAACCTTAGGATATTATAGCATGAGTTATAAAGGTATGTGTTTAAAAGACAGAGTGTGAGGATGACACTTAAATGTGTTAAAATTATATTTTATTCAAATTTATTTTAAAATTTAAAAGATATTTATATAAGAATACAATTTCAAAACTAAGTTTTATCAGACCAAATGTTATAAAACCCAGCAAACTAACACTTTATGCAGAGTTTAAGATACTTGATTAGAGTTTCAACATAAGGAGATCTGATGGTTTTCTGGAAACGCTCACAATTTGAACATCCTCTGAAAGGCAAAGACAGAAGGTAAAATTGAAAAGAAGAAAAAAAAAAAAGGTCAACCCAATCAGATTTTTTTTAAAGCAAGAAATGCTTAATATTAGGCCCCTAAATAAAAGAGGAGACATTAAAGGAACTCTCTCCCTACCTTCCAGGAGATCACCCAGTCAATGCCAATCTTGGTGGCATTGCCTTCAATAGATATTTACAATCTCTCTAACACTACCTCCTGGTATCATCCCCAATCCTCCTTGGATTACTTCAATAGTCTTCTAACTGATCTCCCTTCTTCCATCCTACCACCTATTTTCACTCAGCACAGATTGCTTGAGAGATCCTACTGAATGTAAGTTTGATCACATCCCTTCTTCACTTAACCCTTCAATGAATGGCTTCCCATTCTGCTTGGAGCACCAGTCCTGCAATTACCTCCACAGCCTATTGATCTACTGGCCCTCCTCATCACCTTTCTGACATCTCCTCCTGTATCACAGAAGTGAAAACCAAAAAACTTCCTTTGATCAAGTTGGAGAATAACATGATTACCCCAAGCAGAATTTCTAAATTGAAACCAATGGTGGTAGAGTGAGATGATACAGGATTCCTGCTCCTGTGGAGGTCAATCCAAAACAAGCACCTCACTCAAGGCTCAAAAATCATTCAATGGGTGGGAAAATCTGGAAGAAAAGTGGTCTGAGTGTTGAGGCCCTGTGGAAGCTGGTAAAGAGAGAGAGTAGCTACAGGAATATGCTAATGTGGTGAAATCAACACTCACTGAGGGCCACTGCTGAACTAGCACTGAACTAGCTGCTTTCCACAGATTATAAGCAGGAAGTCCCTATTATTTGAGAACAATGATCTCATTGGCAAGCAAAAAAGAAGGGTATGACGAGAATGCCGCCACAAAAACTTAAGCTAAAAATTTTGAGAAATAACTTTGTTTCTCAGAACCAAATATGGCGCATAATGGCAGCAAGAGCACAAATCACGTTGCTGATGGGGTTATATGATACATGATTGCACAGCTGACTCAAAGGAGCCATCAGCTATTTTTACAAACATGTTCAATTCCATCAATTTTCCTAAATATCCTCCTTCATCCTTTGTCACTTCACATCTTTTTCTTCTGAAGCACCTGTCACCATCTTTGTCAAATGTTTCTTCTTCCACTGTGAGCTTGTCTGAATCTCCAGGCTCTTCTGTAATTTAACTGTAATTTAAGCAACCGTCTAATATCATTTAACTTAAGAAAACCTGCATCTTTTGTAGACCTGCAAGTCTATTTTTTTTATCAAATGCAAAACTGTTTGCGTTGTTTTGCGTTATACTTTCTGACATTTACCAACAGCCTTCAATGACATGGCCCTAATGGGTAGGAATATTCTTGTTCAGTCACGGGGCGGGGGGAATGTTTGACAAGAACCGATGTCCATTCTTTCTATTAATTTCATCTTCACCCCTTAAGAAGTAGGCTGTAGTATTCCTATGTTACAGACAGGATTATTCAAGTTCAGAAAGTTGAAGGAACTTTACATTATAAAGCTTCAGCCTGTCTCTGTCGAGTGCACATACTCTTTCTACTTAACATTTGTAGGGCAATATATTTTTATTTAAGCTTCGTAACAGCGTATGAGATAAGTGAAGAAATTGTTACTCCTTTCTCACAGAAGAAGAAATTGATCTGCAGAGTGTCGAATAACTTCTCTGAGGTATCCTCAATGGGGAAATCAAAGTGAAAATTTTATGAATGTCATAGGTTGATTCACTATAATCTCTCTGTGTGTCTACGTACGTACGTATACGTGTGTGTTTACATAAATAAATAAGTTTTCCCCATGATACCAAGCCAAGTACTTTTTAACTATTTGCTTAATCAGATTGCAAAAGTCCCAACTTTCTGTCTAGTTTTAGTAGACAGAAGTTTATAGTCCTGTGTTTCTTCACTGAGGCAACCAAAATGCTCTAAAACTCGATTTCTGGACCCTGCTCTACACATAAGTAAATCAGAGTATCTGACCTTAGGACCTAGGAATTTGCATTTTAATAGGCTTCCCAGATCACTTTTATTCACACTAAAATTCGAGAACTATAGCATTGAAGACGTATAGCAGCTCTATTTAGAAAGTGCCAGATAATGTGTAATGATCAGTAGGTGAGGTCAGGCCATCTCCTACAAATTCTGAAAGCATCTGAAGGAAGTCTATAAATCTACTAATCAGAGGCGTTTACAGTTAGAATTCATAAACAAGGGTTTGATTAATATGGCATTATAATAATTACATAAGATTAATTGGTCCCAGGGAAAAAGAAGATAAGAAGCCAGGCATATTGAAATACTTAGAAGGTAACAAAGAATCAGTGTGATATAGAGAGAGTGGATCTTAAATAAGATATATTTACTTGCTGGCATTTTTCACCGATCTGGTCGCATAAGAGGTAAAAGTTCACACAAGACTGCCCTAACGGTACAGTTATAAGTCAAAGTGATAAATGTGCTAAAGAACTAAAATGTAAGAATCGACGACTTGGAAAATAATGAATGCCAGGAAAGTTCAGGAATAGCATTATGACCTCTGGAAAATGATCGAAGTGTTTTTGGTCTAAGCACAGATCCTAAGCTAACGCATGGCTGGACATCCTGCCCAGCGTCCAGGAGTGACGCCCGCAGGGTCTCCTCTTTCCAAATCATAAGGAGTTCTAGATTTTAAGGGCACCGACATTATGCCCCCAAAAGACCATACAATAAATATATGTTTTTTAAACTGAGGAATTCTTTTGATTTTGATCTAGTCTTCTTCTAGCAGAATACTAGCATTCACTTCTTTCACTTATTTATTGTGGGCAGTTTCCATTTCTGAATGCCACTTTATTTTTTAGATAATTTACTTAATCAGTGTTAAGTTATATCTGGATCCAACATTCCCAACCGAATTCTCACACTTTTCATTGAGGACTAGTTAATGGCTTCAGAAGGTCCACTGAAAAGGTTTAAAAGCTCTCGCTGTCATTCTCTGAAGGGGTGAAGAAGAGCTAATCCCATTATTATTCAAGTAAAAAGGAATGAGAAGTGGACAAAATGAGGCTACTGCCTTAATAACTGTGCTATAATTTAGGT
Source organism: Delphinus delphis (assembly GCF_949987515.2). Taxonomy (NCBI): domain Eukaryota; kingdom Metazoa; phylum Chordata; class Mammalia; order Artiodactyla; family Delphinidae; genus Delphinus; species Delphinus delphis. The sequence continues at coordinate 16,749,068 of NC_082693.1, read as the reverse complement.
CCTGTTTATCTAGCAAAAACAATTTCCATGTAGCCAAAACAAGTCATTAAGAGGAAAAACAGACACTCTTCAAATGGTAAAGACATACAGTTAGCTTCCTGTCTCAAAATGAAAATAGAGTGGAAGGTTTTGCTCCTAAATTTTTTATTTTATTTTACATTTGACAAAAATGTCAAATAAGTTTAGAAATGGCTCCTTTACCAAAAGAATATACCTTGCTTATTTCAAAAGATGAATTAATTTACAACTAAATTCTCAGTTTGTAATTTATGTTTTCAAAGAGAAACAACATTCAGATTTTTTTAAAATAATATATTCAAAGATATCTCAAACTCTCAAAGGGTTCAGTAATGGCAGCCTTTCTAAAAGATCTATCTATGATAACATTTGACATCCACAAACTAAAAGAAACTTATTCCCAGAAAACAAAGTTGGAAATAACTTTTATTTCTAAACTGTACTCCTAGTTTATTTAAAGGCAGGATAATCTGCCTAACATAACTCAGAAGAGAAATGTCTGATTTCAGTGAGAGGAGATGACAATATCTCTATTAAGAATTATAACTACAGCAACAAAATATTCTTATTTGACTTAAAACTTTCTATTTTAACAAGTCAAGTTCTATTAAAAACTAGATGGACCAAAAAAAAAAAAATTGACTAGATAAACTAAAACCTGTCATTTCAATAAAACCTTGTGAACTGTTGATTCTTAAATTCCTCTGGACTCTGAAGTATGCTACCAAACTTCTAGATTATTCAGCACAATTGGACTAGCGCTACAGTTGGATGACATTTGAAATAAGCTAATTTCACAAAGTCATCTCTGGACGCAACAGGCTCAAATTATATTTTGTAACTGAGCACAATTAAAAGGTTAAAAAAAGAGATAGTATTTACTTTACATTAGACTTTTCAGAAAATGCAGCGATTGAGTAAGAACCTCTAATAGGATACAGACTGACTGTGAAAAGGGTGTAGCTGAACACCTGCCAACACTTTGTGGAAAGTGACAGCACAAATAACGTCAAAGTTGATACTTTCTCAATTAATGTATTAGTTGCACGTGAAAGACTTGAATTTTTATTTTTCTGAAAAATGTACCCTAATTTCAGAGACCTTTCTAAAGTTCACACCACAGTGATCTTGGTGGTGGCTTTGGTTATTTTCAGTTGGAAGTGAGCTAAAAATAAATATCTAGGACTCATGCTGAACGTGGGATTTCCTACCATGAAAGGCACAGGCAAATTCAGCCCCTTATCTGACACATGGCAGAGAATATTTTTAAAGTAATAAAAGTACAAACATTCAAAATGTAAGTTCACAGACTAGTGAATAGGCTATTTCTTTTCTTCTCTATAGAAGTTTACTTCAATGGGTTTAATCACTAGCTCAATCTCAGGAGATTAGGGGGATAAATATTTCAGATTAAAATCATTTCTTTCTTTTCTATCCATTTATTCCGCCAGTTAGCGCCTACTGCAAGCAAGGCACTGGGCTGAAATTTTCTAAAGCAAATACTTATGGCTGATACAAGGAGGCCAAAAATGTTGATTCCTTTTATAATGAGAACCGTTGTGATGTGAATCTGACTTCTTCAGTTCTTGAGCCTAGAAAGCAAATGTTCAAGGAAGCCTAGGCAACTCAGGGTGCCTCTCCCAACTTCCTGGGAGACTGCTGCTGAGTCGGGACCCCAAAATACTAACTCCCAAACAAGGGGATGTTTCATATCACAAGGAGTAGCACTGCCTCCTGAAGACCATTTCCTAAGCGGACCTGTTAATTCCATCCTCTAAAATACTTAGTTTAAAAATAAGAACGATTTCCTTTCCCTGTGCTCAACCTAGTTTAACAATGTCCAAAGGAGGCTGACTTCACAGGAGTCACCACAAAATAAAACGTCCTCCCCAAATAATACTGCTCTGACTTCAAACTTCCATTAGGTTTATTTAAGTGGATTATACCTGAAGAGGAGGAAATACCTGCCACAAACATAGCATAAATATTCAGTTATTTCAACTTACTTCAGAAGGTGGAAAATTTCTATTCAAATCCTATTAAATCAAAACCACAAGCTTTTTGCATAAAATTATTTCAATATTCTGACAAGGTACTATGGGGTGTAGGGGATAGAAAGGCATTCCTTAAATTTTTAAACACACTCTGACTGAGAAGAATCTATTATGTTAAAAAATAAACGTGAAATAAAATGCATTTCTTGGAAAAAAATATATACATACACACACATACAGTACATTGTCAGAAGAGAAGACTGGCCAAAAAAAAAATTACAAGACCAACCTCTACATTAATTTAAAGCAATTTCAAAATTAGCCAGGGCAAATGACTAGTTACTTTCAAATACAAACTCTTTCAAGTAACAGTTACGATTACTATGGCATTTTACTCTCCAGCTAGCTACTTCAAGAAGTCTAAATGAATCCAGCTTCACCAGGAGTGAGACTGAGTCCACATTATTTCATTTTAGACCAATGTGCTTCTTTGTATATCTAGATTCTATTACCTTTGCTCTTTCTAGATTATTTCCTAAGGGATACGTAAAAACCTATGTATCCCACTATTTTTATTCTCTAATGCAAAGATACATAATAGATCTCGCTTTAAAAGGGAGAAATTTGTGAATCAAAAGTCATCATAAAGTCATTTATAAGTTTTGATTTATAAGTCAAAAGCCATGATAAACATCACAGATATAAACCAATAAATGCAAAATAAATGCATACTTTAAAAAATAATTCTATACATCTGTGTATATAAAGGAACATGCTATATTTAAAAATTGTTTTCTCATCACTTCTCGATGCAATATTGGAACTATGACTACAGTTCTGAATTCATAGAGCTTGGGGAAAGGAGATGGAAGGAAGGTGACATTTAAAAGTTCTTCTTTTCCATCTGTACATTTTTTTGAGTTTACCCGGCAGTTTGAAATCACACAGAGCTTCAAAAGCCACCTAATCTCAATTCCTACTTTAGAATTCCACACTATCAAAATCTCCAGTCCTCTCTATACACAAAATGGAAGCATTTTCCTTTTGTATATCCATGAGAGTGGTGTTTACATAAGCAATAGTGAAGAATCATCAGCCCTTTACAGACACTGTTAGAATTTTCATCCATTAAAGCTACTAGCCAGTTTGCGGCTTTAGTTTCCTAAGTTACCAAGATACGACCTGCATTACAAACATAAGCACTTTCATTTCTAAAGAGACATTAGATAACCCAATTACAGACTAATCACCATGAACAAGGCTGATCACGTGTTCACACTGTATATATAAGCCATCGCTGTTAACTAATCACACTTCAAAAAGCAAATTCATAATTAGCTGGAAAACCTGATTCTGTGTTACAAATCAAGTGAACAAAAAGCTTCCTTATTTAAGGGCTCTGTTAAACTCCCGCTCCAATTAAAATCAACATATTTTAAAATATGTGCAATAATGAGAAATGAAGAGAAGAGGGAGAACAGACTAACGTGCCAACTATTAGAGTGGTAAGTGGTACAAAAATGCACTATCAAGACTACATACAAATGTGAACAGTTGTATATTAAGTGATATCATTAAATCTACATGGATTTTCCATCAGACCAGAAGAGATGACATTAGTATTCAAGCACTTCACCTCTTTAAAAATGTCCCAAAAGGTAGCCATTAGCCACATGTGTCTACCAAGTACTTGAAATGTGGCTGCACCAGACTGAGATGTGCTGTAAGTGGAAAACACACACCACATACTTAGACTTTAGCACAAAAAGCAGAAAACAAAATACCTTGCTTTTTTATGTTGATTTTCTGTTGACAGGATATAATGGATTAAGTTCAACAGTTATTATCATGCATTTCACCTGTTTTTTTTTTTTTTACTTTTTTATAAGGCTACTAGAAAATATAAAATTCAGTACTTCGTTATATTTCTATTGGACAGCGCTTATCTATAATGTTTACAGGACTGTTTTCATCAAAGCCACTGGGTGACACTGTTTCTCCACTAAATTGATGCAACCAAAGCAATTTCCTGGCAGAGGAAAAAGTCTTGCACATACACGTACACACACACCAACGGACATCATGTGCTCTTATAACTATTCATATTCTTAGGATGAAAAAACATGAATACATGTAAGTAACTTCATCACTATCTTAGCAGGACTGGCAACACTTAAAATCTGTAATAATCCTTCCGATTCCTCAATAATAAATGACAGCTCTAATCAAATCAAACAGACAGAAGCTGTTTCGTTTGTGACTTTTCCCAAATAGCTTTCCATCTTCTAGATGGTAATGTTCTTCATGACTTCTAATATTACACTCTATTTACTTACATTTTAACAGATTCCTACAGAAACCATGCAAAATAATTTAGGTGCACAAAAACCACCAGCTGTTTTTGCTAACAAAGAAATGCTTTACCCATGTGCAGATGACTTTTCAAACTGAAGTCTGAAATCCTGAACATTTTTAAATCAATTTATTGATAAACTAAAATGAAAACCGAAATCAATATTTACACCACCATCACACACTCTTCTTTGATGAGATAAAGAGTCTACAAAGTAGGACTCTGCAATGCAATTGGCATTCGTTTCTGGGACAAAGTCCTGATTAATACATTCTGAAGGCTGCCTGGTAGGTGACCAGAAAATTCACTGTAAGGGCTCCAAAGAGTTTTGTGATATGTGTCTTCTAAATGGGTTTTACTCAATCTTCGAATTCTGAATGAGAATTTAGAGTTGAAAATTACAAATGAAACGTAGGCTTAAAATGATCTGCCTTACTCCTTTCCTACTCTGTTCCCCCAGCGGCAGATTCAAGTCCAAGAGAGAATTGGATAAAAGCCAACATTTTGCCGCAGGCGGCCACATACTTTTAACGGGCTCTCCCTCAGTTTCCTTTTCTCTAAAATCAGACTAATTCTAGTCTCCTAACTACAGCCTGCACAGAATTAAGCATTTTAAGATCGCATTACAACAAGTTCCTTACAGCCATAGACTACCTCAGGCTAGGAGAACCATCGTTGTGGTACCTTGAGGTATAACATGTCCTAAATCCTATCATACTTTTACCTGTATTTCAGAAGTCCTATTAGTGTATACTAAATTAATTTCCACTTCAAAGAAACAATTCTCCCTTGTCTTCAAAACCTAAACCTGCTCAAAATCTAAATAAAACATTTATATTTAACCATTATGTATTGAGGACCTTCTGAAAATCTGTGAAAATATCAACATTTTCCCCAGAAAAATGAACAGATGAAGTTTTACATAAAATTTCACAGAAGCGATGAACAGTTCTGGATCTAGATTTAAAACCTGCTCTAAGCTATTGTATGCATTCCTTCAACGATTAGCTAAGAGGTCATTTAGATATTTTCCTGTGATTTCCCCTTTTCTTATGTTGATGTCTCATTACCCTAACTAGGCTCTAAGCTCTGCAGAGCTAAGGTGCTGCATCATACCTGTATGCAATCTGTATGCTTTCTAGCACAAGGCTTAACACATAGACAAAAATATGTTGATACGACTTTTTATAGGTTCACTGACCAAAAACTTTTATGAATAACATTAGCTAAGGATAGCATCTTTTAAAATAGTGTACATTTTGGGTGAACACGTATGACTAATATTTTCAACAACTGCTATCTGACAGATCTTTCTCTGAACTACAACTTCTGCATATCTTTAAGCATTTTCCCCCCAGAGATCAAACCTGTGTATCTTACGTTGACAACAGTGCAAACGCACATTCTCAAGTGCAAAGTTAAGACCATGCCCCAGGAAAGCCTTACGGAAAACAAAAACAAACAAAAAATACTCCTTTCAAAAATACTACCAATAGTAAAAGTATATACTGATAGGTAATTCCTACAAGGATTTAAATTTCTATGTAAAGGAAGTAACGGTCATTTGAATATTAACAGAGCACAGATTTAGGTGCAAGAATATGGAGGTGTCTGACCGGCTCATTCTGAATTCTTTGATAGAGCTTCGCTGAAAACATGAATGTAGAAAATAAACGCAAATTGAGTTTTCAATCTAATATACTTGAGGCTTTTTTTTTTCAAGACACAATTATAAATATCACACTCAGAAGAGAAAGGGGAGGCGGAGACTCCATGGAATAGGAGACACATGGCCAATGAAAACGATTCACCAGAAACACGCAGGATTATGTCTAATTTCGCGAAGCTCAAGAAACTTGCCCCATGCAAAAAAGGTTTTCTGAAAAGTCCAACTCCCACCCCTAAACCCCAAATAAACTCATTCTTTTGCTAGATTAAACATGCCAAGCTTTCAAGGAAGTCCACATAGACTCTGCTGGGCTGTTACTGGCACAAACCCTATTAACTGAAAATCTTAAAATGTAACATATATTCTAATTTTGAGGCGCATAAACCTCCTACTTCAACATAATAAATGAGAACGTATTGAAAAGGGAAGTGAGATTAAATCTGGTGAGGCCTTTATTCACCTAGAGTCCTGAAGAGATTCTTCTCAGAGCTGTATTTCCTAACAGACTACAACAAATTCACACAAATGTCACTACAGATCTAATGAATGTTTTTTCATGCCAGTGTCACTCACCCTTGCCTGCCTGCACCCCTCCCCTCCAGGCTTTTCAAAATGTATTTCATACACAGAGTCACTGTTCTGGTTGTTTATTTAATTAACATGACAGCCCAGCATACACAGCATTTCTTTCAGTTCTACAGTTTTAACTTTTTTACACTTTAGGCTCAATACAGAAAGAGTAAAATTACTGTTTGCCTCCTTCCAACCTCTGTAAATTTATATAGATTCACTAACTCTTTCTGTCAAAACAGTTTTTCAGTATGCCTTAAATGTCTATATTCACAAAGTAAAAAATCACAATTTTGTCCCTACACACCAAAAAATTCTTCCCTCACCTTTCCCAAGGGATGAGAAAATCTTGTTTTTCCTTTTCAGGGTTTTCAAAAATTGGCATTAATTAATTTTAATTCTGTCAGCAGGTCATAAATAATCAATATTGTTCTTTGTATAGCCATGAGCAGAGTTATACTCCTGAAATGTGACAGAAGCTACAATTGAATTAAAAACCCATGGCTGTTTTGGAAACTTATTCAATTTGAGAAATGTTATAGTATCCTGAAATGTATTTAGGAGTTTAAAGGACAATACATTCTGTATTTTCAGAAGCAATCTATACTGTAAATGCAAGTAAGTTATACTTTTTACCAATGATGTAAGAAGGCCTACCGTATGCCTACCATTGAAAACTATACCTACTACTATATTCTACTACTTTTGTGTTGTTGTTGGCTTTTTTGCTTGAAAATACCTTTCTTACATCACTGATGAAAAACTTGATTCTACTTTTGATAACCAACCACTAGACTCTTGCAAAAACTGCTACATTCCTACAAAAATCTGCTAAAGATGTTTTTGCTAAAGATGTTTAATTGAGAGCTGTAAGGACTTACGTCTGGGAAACTCCTTTGATTTTTAATTACACAATGTGAAGTATACAGCTGTACATTTCTGACTGATATGGTACCCATCACAAAGAACTTTGTCATGAAGTGGTAAAACTGCATTAACAGTGAGAGGCGTACAGCTTGTGTTTATTTTATGTGAAACCATAGGCAAAGATATTAAATTCTTCTTAATGTGTAACTAAAATAAAATGGCATTGGCTTGGAATCTTTCTTAAATCAATGTGCATGGTGGTCCCAGTAATTAGAGGGGAATGTCTGGCCAATTGCATTCTTTGATGTATAAGGAGAATAGAGAGACATCCCTTCAGATACAATTTCCAAGTGTTAAAAATTGCTAAATTAAAATTTTATGTTTAAAACTAACACATTTATTAATCATGCATAATATCTAATAATTCAAGAAATTCTAAGGACCTTAGAGTTCAGAGGGCACAGTGATACCTGCTCAGGGATGTGAACATCTGCTCAGGAAAGATACATATACCTTAATGGAACCATCTGCCTTCTTAAACAAAATAGTACAGTTTGACTCACTGTTCTACAAAATCTTGAGGATACTGGGCTGGTAGGATTGAACTAAAAGCTATGCAAATGTTACCAACTTTGTTCTTTCCTGAAGTAGATACCTTCACTTGCATCTCACAGACACACCCCATGTCCCACTAATTCTGGGACTGAAGACTAGATCTACGTCTCCTTTCTTTGGTTGAAGCCATCTTTATGATCAATGCTGCAAAACTCAATTCTATATGTAATAGCTGATCTACTGTCTTCAGTATGGTTGGGAAAGGGAGAAAGGGAGTGAGGGAGGGACAGAAATCCATCTGTCATTTGGTTTGCCTTATGAAAATTTTATCATCTATTCTCCTTGACCTTTTAGAATTGAGTCATTGCAGAGAGACAGTTCCCAAGCAAGTGGCCACTATCATTCATCTGGAAAAGAAAAGGCTGGAATTCTCTCACCTTTAAACCTCGTAATGAGCAAGGTCCAAATAAATTCTCAAGAGGCCGCTGCCAGCCTCTCTGTGTTTTATGTCCTCACACCTCTACTTAAAATTCACTTGTTGCCTGCCGATTGTCTTAAGAGTAGATGTTCTTTCAGAAAAGAACTCCTAATCAGGTAGCATTCAGGCCAGTGTTACATATGTGTTTTATAATTATTTGGATTCTTGACTTCATAAAGCATGCGGACGACAGTGGTACACTTTGCACCCTTAATGAGAAGTTTGTTTCCTTGTGATAGAACAGATAAGCCAATTACTATATAGCTCCTGAACTTTTCACACAGGCTGACATATGAGATATCGCCCTGTCTTATAAGATCCTAGTGCACATTAGTTCCCACCCACCCCCAACAATTATGCTCAGCAACAACTTAAATGGGTCATATATAAAAACTAGCCTTAAGTTAACACGTACACACTCACCCATGCCCTCATTAAAACTTCCAGTAAATAAATTTCTGCTAAATGGAACCTTGTTTTCCCATCAACCATAAGAGATAGTCTCTCACTTTAGAAGAGTCTTCATAAACACAGGCTTTAAAAAAACAGCAGCTAAGAAAACTGACCAAAATAGATTACAAATATACATTTTCAACAGAAGTCATCAGCAAAACACGTAAAAATGCAAAGCTCAGTTATTTCCTTACAAGTCTGCAGATGATTCAAATCCTCCATTTATCAATTCAAACCAGAGAAAACCAATAAAAATCTACAGGTTAATTAACGCTGCTGGTTAACTCCCCTAAACAACCTCTTATCGTAAATCCACCCTTAACTCCTGAACTTCTAAATGTTACTATGAAATTTCAGAAATTTAATTTCAGAGGCTAAACGATATTAATTTGGAGTCAAGTTATTTATGCTTAAATCACAGATTTGACTTAGAAATTTAGGTTAAATTTTGCAATGATCAGATCACATTTCCTTATAAGTTAAAGCAAAGTGTGTTCAAAAAACATTTAAACTAGCAGTGTTTTCATTTAAAAGACATTCCCTAGGTGACTTTAAAAAGAAATTAAGATGTTTTTTTTCCCCTAATTGGTTTACCCTTAAGTAGACAGCTTACTTTATTCTGGTGATGTCCAGATTTCTACCAAAACTGAGTATCAGTCAGTGGTCTGTTTTTAACTTCACTCTTAGAGTAAGCTAAACCCAAGAAATATTTGCTTTATCTAAACGAAAAGCTAAATAAGTACATTTGTTTTAAAATAAACACAGAGACTATGATGCTGTCATCCATTCTGCTAAATAATGTCAAACAACCACATTCTGTGGATTCAACTCCATTTCAGAAACAAACTGGTCACCACACCATATGGTGACTGCTATTTCTTAGAAACACCCAAATGATTATCCACAGAATAACCTAAAAAGAAAAAGCTTAGTATATCTTAGGATACTCTCTCACTCCCTAAAGTCCTAATAGTACCACAGGTAGGCATAAATTTAAATGGGAAAAGTGTAAATTTCCACTTGCTGTACATAACCAGCTCTCTGCCATCCCTACCCCCAAGTGTCAAATCAGCTTGGAGTAGAGAGGCAAACACTGAGGTACTTCTTCTCAGATACAATCTGCTTTTAAAATTGGGATTTGTTCTTTTATGCCCTTTATAGCAACTATACTCCATGGTCTCAAAACACTTAATGATAATAAGGAAATTGGTCCCCATAATTCACTAAACTTTTATTTGGTATAACTTGACTCATAATTCTAGACTCTTCCTCCTCCTTCCTGAAAGACTGATATTACCAGCAATTTAGAAATACTCCCCTGAATTAATGTTTCCTGTATAAATCCATTTGAATTTCTAAATATTCACTTAAGCATGTAGATAACTCAAGAGATATGTTTTCTGAAGTTGATACTAACAGCGCAGTCCATGATTCTGGCAAATTCTTAAGTTCAGACATATTGTTCCCCAAATTGAAGTTTATGATAATACAAAACACATGAGCATGTAATAATGTATGTCCCCAAATCACACTTAAAAACAAACTGGGCACCACCAAACGCAGTCTCTTCAAGTAAAACGTACTGCAAGACGAGAACGCGTATCAGCACCTCACCTTCAAGTATTCCTTGCTTTAACTGTAAAATATTTTTACTGACGTCCATAAACGTTTACCTGTCCCTTTAGAAGAAAGAAATTTTATAAAAAGAAACAGAAAGAAATCTAGTAAAATCCTCGTTTTAAAAATCACCCATCGCTTGAAACAATAATTAAACTTAATTCGAACATTTCTGCTAAAGGAGGAAAGCATGAGGGCAAGCCATACGCAGGTGTAGCAGATCTAAAAAGTTGGCCCAGCTGTGGAAGACCCCGCAAAGCTCACCTAGTTTTACTACTTATTCGGGTTCCTGTTGTTCAGGTTATAAAATACTGTGTGAGAGGGGGAGAAAACCCCGCTTGTTTCCAACTAAGTCTGAAGTTAGAACAGTTTTCTGGGCTCTCTTTTCCTTCTGTTCCCAGCGCTCAAATTCCCTCCACTTTGTGGCGGATCCCAGGGGTTTCAAGTTTTCCCGAGAGGTGAGTGAGAGGGGCTGCCAGCGCTTACCTGTTCCCTCGGGATGCAGGGCAGGGAGGTCCTCCGATGGGACTTGCTGCTGCAGCCCGACATCTCGGCGGACACCACGGAGCTGGACCGCCTCCTCCTCTTAAACACCGGGATCTCTTCCTTGGTCCCAGCGATCAGCTGGGACCCGAAATGCTCCCTCGGAGCCGCCCCCGTGGACTGTGGCAAAATTTGCTCCGCGTATCTGGCCAGGAGGATCCCCAGCACTCCGGCCAAGTACGCCAGGTAAGGTCTCCAGGCGACCTTGAACCTCTCTAGGGAAATGAGGGCCACGGTCCTGACCGCGCTAGTCAAGGCGATCATGAGGACGCCCAGCCTCAGCCTCAGTACCAGCCATGTCGCGGCGGCCAAGCAGCTGAGCACCACCCCCGCGGCGGGGAGCGAGAGTAAGTGATCCTCCCCGACGCCCAGCCCAATCTGGACGAGCGCTTCCCCCCCGCAGCAGGCGGCCAGCAGCGCGACGGCCAGAGGCAGGCGCACCCCGGCGCGCTGGAGGTACAAGCCCATCCAGAAGAAGGCACACAGGAGACTGAAGAGCAGCGCCGAGGGCTGCAGCCAGGGGCCGAGCGGCGCGCCGCCCCCGGGAGCACCTCCCCGAAGCCCCGGGAAGACGCCCCCTTCTGCCCCGGGGGCCGCTTCCTCCTCCTCCTCCGCTGCCGCCGCCGCCTCCTCACTCCGCTCCAGGTCACAGCCAATCTCTCCGCGGACCAGCCTCACCAGCAACGCCAGCAGAAAGGACAGGGAGCCCGCGCACAGCGCCGAGGAAAGTTTCTGCGAGCGCCGGAGTAGCCGCAGCACCAGGGCGCCCCAGCAGCCGCGGCAGCCCGGGCCCCGGGGCGATGAGGGGGCCGGCCTCGCCTCTGCGTGGCCGGGCTTGGCCCCGACTCGGGCGGCCTCGCCCGGCACGGCCATGGTGCGCCCTCTTCGCGGAGTCCCCGAGGTCCCCCCGACGCCCCCACCCCGCCACACACACACACACACACACAGACACGCACGCACGCTCGCTTGCTCTCCTCCCAATCCCACCCTCGGAATCCCTCCTTCTTCTCCCAGGCCCGCGAGCACTGAAAGTTTCAGCTTTCGAATAACTCCTGGAGAAGGCTAGATGCTCCAGAGAGGAGCTTTCAAGTGAAAAGCTAGCACAGGCAGAAACGATCAGACTTCCTCTTTTTCTCTCTTGGAAAAGCTTGCAAAATTCTCCGCTCCACCCCCACCCCCCGACTTCTGTCCTCCGGGGTCTCTTCGGACTTCAGGGTTTTAAAGATTGCCCGAGGCGTCCTGCGCGCGGGGTCCGCAGCCGCTGCTGGAGCCGGGGGCGCAGGGCGAGCTCGGGGCCATCCCGGGCGCTGCTGCGCGCGGGGCCCGCGGCAGATGGAGGTCCCCCTTCTCTTCCTTCCTGCAGCTCTTTCTCTATCACTCTTTCTTTCTCCTCGGCCGATCCTCCCCGGCCCGGCCCCAGGAAGCGAACCGCCATTCCCTGGGGCAGAAAGCACAGCCTCCCCAGCGTCTGTAGGTCCAGTTCATGGCAAAGGGTGGAGAAAATAGAAAAGGGGCTGAGAAATAACCAAGAAGTTGCTAAGTCCCGTCGGAGAGAGACCTAGTCCTAGAGACGAGCGGCTGCCGCAAGGGAAAGGAGGGAGGGCGAGCGAGCTGGAGAGGAAGGGAGGGTGAGAGGAACGGGAGGGTGAGAAGGGAGAAGGAGATTTGCTCTCTCTCTCGCTCTCTCTCTCTCTCTCTTTTTTTTTTTTTTTTTTTTTCCTTCTTTTTGGTGCGAGGTTGGTGGTGATTTGCAATTTTCCAAAGGGAAGCGAGTGGAGACGACTAGTTTCAATTGTATAAAAAGCAGACAGCTGGACTGATCTGCAATCCCGCTTGCTTTCTTTAAGGCAACTCCCTAGGAAAGCTTTCCCAAGCTCAGCTCCCGCCCCTCCCCCGGAGGAGGCGCTGTTCTCAGCTCCGGAGATCCTTTTCCCGGAGCCGGGCCGCGCAGCTAGCACCTTGGCGAAGGGGTTGCTCAGACCCGCCCACCGCCCAGCTCTTTGCATCCGGGGGGCGCGGGGGTCTGCGGCTGGCCCTCACGCCAAGCTGACCAGGACGTTGGGGGAAAAAAAGGACTGTGCTTGGATACTTAGCAGGCGATGGGAGTCAACAGACTTCCCACTGTCGTGAAAAATGACAGCCACATCTACTGTCTGAGTGATTCAAAGATGCTTATATCAGGTACAACAGCAAACCAATTTCAGGTGGTATTGTAAGGCCAGACTGCTCCTGCTGGAAGGTCTGTTTTCAACAGAAAAGCCAAGCTTTTCTGTTGGGCCAAATAATGGAAAATCTCAATAAGTTACCTAGACCGTAATAGCATTATTTAAAAAGAAGGGGGAGGGGAGAGCATTTTTTAAAAATTGTTACTTAAAAAAAAATGCATAAGAACAACAGTCAACAGTTGTTGTTGATGGTGGATGGTAAACTACATTGAGATTAAGTGACCCTGGCCTCAAAAAGGTGTACAAAGTTAGGAAGCCCAAACAGTCGATCAGAAAGTAATATAAAGAAATCTCGGGCTTCCCTGGTGGCGCAGCGGTTGAGAGTCCGCCTGCCGATGCAGGGGATACGGGTTCAGGCCCCGGTCCGGGAAGATCCCACGTGCCGCGGAGCGGCTGGGCCCGTGAGCCATGGCCGCTGAGCCTGCGCGTCCGGAGCCTGTGCTCCGCAACGGGAGAGGCCACAACGGTGAGAGGCCCGCATATCACAAAAAAGAAAAAAGAAAGAAAGAAATCTCAAGAGAGGGACGGTGAGAACAGGTAGGTTAACACTAGAAAAGATCTTAGAAGACCGTCTGGTTGTGAAATACTATGTCTACCATGAATAAAGCTTATGAGAAAAAAATCAGGACCCTAGTTATTGAAGTTTACAGGCTACTCATTTCATGTACTGTAGGAATGTAGTATTGGGGAAACTGAAGGAAAAAAATTTAAATCTAACTTTTTTTGGCAGATTATGAGAAATAATTCAATATCTGTTCAATGGACTTTTTAAAAGTCCATCAATGTGGGGAGCTAGTTTCTTTTTACACTTAACACAAGAATAGTCCATTCTTGTTCATTTTTAATATGGCTACCTTAGATGCCATTTGCCCTCAATAATAATAATCCAATCGTGTCTTAATTATCTGAACATTCCAGGTTAAAATGTGTTTAGAGCCTGGAGTATTTGGATAATTGGCTCAATATGCCACTGTATTTTATGTGTAGAGATGAAGCAATATAAAAAAAAAAGGCAAAGGAGATACTTGAGAGAAAATTAAATCATGGGATAGGGGAGAAGATGGCTTAAGTCTTAAGCTTAGCTTCATGGGAAACAGCCTGCTCTAGTTTGGGACAGGTATTAATATTAGGGCATAAAGGGATATGAGGAGCTATGATGATACAGCTTCTCTCCATCAGATGTCCAGAACCATGTTTCCACATGGAAAACAAGTTGGGCAGCTAGTCAATGGCAGTGGGCACCATCTGTTTAATAATTAAAGAAACAGGAGCAGCGATGTCTTTGCCAAAGACAAATGAGCCCCCTAGCCTGCACACATACTTTGAGTTTCCTTTTTCCTGAGACGTATGATTCATATGCCAGCGCCTACCTGAAACATTTCAGAGTGAAAAGCCTTGATTGGAATATCATGCTAATATCCACTGGCATCAAAAATAGCGTATTAAACTGAGAAGCTTAAAATCTGGGCATATATCAAGGTTAGCAAGAAAGGAATAGTGAGAATTTTAGAATATTTCCATTTTCACTGTAGTCTACTCCCCACAATTATCTCAGTTCTTTAGAAAGAAACAATAAATCACCATAAAAACTGAACATGTAGGAGGTGGAATGTAGATATTAAAGCAACATTGTGACGGAAAAAACATAAGAATGGCATTTGTTAATGGCCGCAAGACAGAAACACTAGATTCTGTTTGTTAAACAATGACATTCTTGAGGTGTTCAATAGTATTAGAGAGGCAATATCCTGATTTCTCCCAATTCTCAACAAACATCACAACCAGAAAGTTATTTGTCCCACCAAAAGGAAAGAAGGTAGATTCCACCCCTCACTGGCATTACCATCCAGAATCTGGAGGCAGAGAAATGAAAACAACAAAATACTCTTCTTAGGTAGATGCAGAAAGCTGCAGTGCTCTAGTACCTGAAAGGAGTGTCTAGCGTTGTGCGCAGCATGTTAAATGAAATCAGACCCAACTTGTAAAGCGGGCATTGAGCAACCACATAGAAATAGAAACTTCCCATTTTCTGCAGACAGTGACTGATGCGTTCTAATTCAAGAAAGTGACAACACAGCCAAAAGATCAGGAAAATGTGGTACACACAGAAAAAGAGAATATGGAAAATGGAAAGAAAAATTCAAATTTGACTTGCTAAAACCCTCCACTTAGCCAAAGCCAGGGATTGTGTTTTATTAGTACTTTGTGAAGAGGATCTAGAAATTAACCCCACTGCATATCACTTGCATTTGGCTAAATATAGTTATCATTAAGGGAATTCTGTTAAATTCAAAAGTTTACACCCCACAGTGTGGGTTCACTCATTCTCCACTACACACCTGGCCTCCGTGCATGTAATCCAATGGGTATCTAAAATATAATTTATCCAATACACAATTCTTAACTTCCAGCTCCCTCCCGGCCCTTCCACAATCCCCACACTCAACCTATTTCTCCTTGGTCCTCTCCCACCCCAGGAAAAAAACATAACCAACTATCTAGTTGCTCAGCCCCCCAAGGAGGGTATTGCCCTCCATTCCTTCCTCTGTTTGCCTTGCTCCAGTTCCAGTCTATTAGCAAGTCCACTTGATTCTTTCTCTAAAATACAACCTGAATCTATCCACTTGTCACCATTCCTCTTATAATAACCAACCCAGGACCCATCATCATCCCTGGCCTGGACAATTGCAGTAACTTTCTTGGAGGAGGGTGTTGCCCTCCTACCACTCATTTGCTACACGACAGCCAGAGTGATGGTTTTCAAATGTGAATCCTATGATGTCGCTCCCTCCTCAAAACCGTCCAAAGGCTTCCCTGGCCTTCCTGACATCACATTTTGGGTGTTAAAGGCTGTCTCTACCTTATCTAAACAAATCGTTAAGGAAATCAGAGTGCTTTAGGTACAGGGATTCCCAACCTTGTTCACTTGGTAGCACATGCAGAAAACAATAACATTTTGTTGTCACGTTGGATTAAAGGGACGAAGCTTTTTGCAGATAAAGTCTTCAGGCCTGGAGCCTGAGAGATTATAATCTCAGGTACACCTCTAACCTTTGGCACTTTACATGGGAATTTTTGAGACATCTAGTATTTGACTCACTAATCAAATGTGTAATTCAACTGTATTCTTTATGAAGGCTGTTAAAATAAACATAGTGTAAATGCCAAGACCTTAGTAGCTTGCCAACTGCGAATCATAGTTCTTTATCACTTCTCCATAAATTCCCTCAGTTGGTCTGCAACACAAATGCATGATCTTTGGAAATGATACACACTAAGGCTGATTTATAAAATAGATGTGATCATGATCAGGCCTAGAATCCAAATATTTCCTACCATACATCGATGTGTTCTCCATCGCATCCACATCCGTTACTCTGATCGATAACATCGGTAACATCAGTAACTCTCTCCTCTGGACTTGCAAGTGTTGTTACTCTTTGAAAAGTGAATTATTCTGTAAAAATACAAATATATATTCTGTTAAAGTCTTACAAATAATGATAAATTGTGTGCGTGTGAAATCAGCATACTTTTCACTTAATAGTCTCATATACATATATATCAAAAGGTGATGTTCTATTCAAAAGTGAAGACATGCTTTGCTTCACATAATTCTTTGCACCCTCCGTGTCTCAATCCCAGTGGATTATAAGGTTACTAAGGAAGAAGGAACTCACAGGGTACAGAGCACATGAGTCAAACAAAAGAGTGTGAATGCATTTACTGTATATCTGTTTTTTTTTACAGATAGCAAAATATTATGGATATTATGAGTAATAAGAGCTTTAAGATTGCTTATATTATTATTTTAAAGAGTTTTATTAAAATGAATGATTCCACTTCTCTGCTTTAGCACCGTCAGCAAAACACACTTATTTGAATCTTTCTGTGGTGATTCAAAATCTTGTGATATCTCAGAGCTACCTTTCTAAGTAGTAATTTTCAGTTGTATTTGTGCAGGTAAGTGGTGGAGGAAGGAAAGGACTGAATGTGAACTGCTTTCTGTTCAGTAATAATTACTTTTAAAATAATCCTAATCTCTGGCTTCCTTGGTGGTGCAGTGGTTAAGAATCCGCCTGCCAATGCAGGGGACATGGGTTCGAGACCTGGTCCGGGAAGATCCCGCATGCTGCGGAGCAACTAAGCCCATGCGCCACAACTACTGAGCCTGCGCTCTGGAGCCCACGAGCCACAACTACTGAGCCCACGTGCCACAGCTACTGAAGCCCACGCACCTAGAGCCCATGCTCCACAGAGAGGCCACTGCAGTGAGAAGCCCGCGTGCCACAGCAAGGGGTGGCCCCTGCTCGCCACAACTAGAGAAAGCCCACGTGCAGCAACTAAGACCCAACACAGCCAAAAACAAATAAATAAATAAATAATAATAATATCCTAATCTCAAAATATAAGCAATATGTTGGCAAAAGCCTGAGAGTAATAAAGATTTACTCTTGTGTCTTATTCTTTAAGATCATTCACTTTAATTTAAAAACGAAATAAAAATTCTCTTCCACTGGACTCTGAATAGAGCCACACAGTAATAGTGTAAGAAAATCAAAGAACTTAAAAATTTTTTTGCGGGCTTCCCTGGTGGCACAGTGGTTGAGAGTCTGCCTGCCGATGCAGGGGACACGGGTTCGTGCCTTGGCCCGGGAGGATTCCACATGCCGCGGAGCGGCTGGGCTCGTGAGCTATGGCCACTGAGCCTGCGCGTCCGGAGGCTGTGCTCCGCAGCGGGAGAGGCCACAACGGTGAGAGGCCCGCGTACCGCAAAAAAAAAAAAAAAAAAATTTTTTTGGTTGGGGCAAAGGGTGGGCAGAGAGCATGTAATAGGGGAAGAGGTGGCAGGAATTTTCAGTAACATCATCTTCACGAGTGAATTACAGCCCATATTTACTATAATCTACAAAAATGAACTTTTCTGTTAAAGGAACACCTCAAATCCTGTTTTATGAAGAGGAATGAATTTTACTAAAATGTAAAAGGAATATGTAACAGTATGAAAAAAAAAATCTTCTTTGGGGGGAGAGTTAGAAGGAAGAAAATACAGTGCCTGCCAAGTAAATTACTGATAAATGGTCCAAGCCTGAGCTCTTTCTGACTTCGTGAGCAAATACCTCAGTTCTACAGCTGCCACTGATGTGCAGACCATTCTAAAGTTCAGAACTTAAGGACGATTTGTGTTTTCAGTTAGAGAATATTTATAGAGAAAAATTTGAGGGTTGCTTGATAGAAAGGAAAATGTAGGTATAAGCTATTTCTTTTGATAGTCCAATACCACTGAATTTTAAAGTTAGTTTTTACTTTACCCTCAGAAGTTATAATAGCACCCAAACTATTACTTTTTGTACATGTGATAGTAGGATGCCAGGACAAAATTTATATACAGCCCAGAAACATCTTTGGTCTATAAAATTAATCCTCTTTTATATGAAATCTACCAGTGTTTTTAAAGGTCAATAGAGCATTTTGAGCTTCCTTATCGTTTCGGAGGAAAGTTATAATCAGCCAGATGTCTAGAATTAGGCAATTGATGGAAGAAGAGATAAAAAGAAAGAATAGAGATAATTTAGTAATTGAAAATCTTCGCTGAATAATCCATCACCCACTGCTCTTTTCCTTTACAACCAACCTAAGGAGAAAGCATATTTAAAAATAGAATGAAATTATAAATTGGAACCAAAACTCATTCATAAAAAGATTAAATTATGTAATTCTGGAAATATCCTAATAGAACATCTATATTGTGCTCTGCAGCTTTTAAAATAATCCAAATTAATCTTCACAATGTACGTGTTGTTCGTGAAGCTTATATTATTATCCCTATTTTACACAAAAGGGAACCGAGACCCAGAGAGACTGAGATCTGCTCGAGCTAATGAAACATCAATGACAACGGAACCCAAATCTCCTGATTCTTCATTCCAGGGCTTATTAATTGCCATAACGTATTCTCTAATATAATCTGAATCTAAGAAAATTTAGAGGTCACCATCTGTCTCTCACCTAATCAAAATTCTAACAGCTTGAAAATTTCCAAAGATGGGAAGTCCCACTACTTTTTAATTGGAGTATAATTCACATATCATAAAATTTACCTCTTTAAAGGGCACAGTTCAGATGTTTTTAGTGCATTCACAAAGTTGTGCAATCATCAATGCCATCTAATTCCAGAATATTTTCAGAACCCCCAAAAGAAACTCTATTCCCATTTGTAGCCACTCCTCATTCTCCACTCCCCACCACAGTCCCCACACCTGCTAATCTACTTTCCATCTCTATGGATTTGCCTGTTCTGAACATTTCATATAAATGAAATTATATAATCTGTGGCCTTTTGTGTCTGACTTCTTTCACTTAGCATGTTTTCAAGGTTAATCCATTTTGTAGCAGGTATCAGTACTCTTTTTGATGGCTGGATAATATTCCATTGATGGACATACTGTTGCAAGTGTTCCTTTATATTCTAGATACTAGTCCCTTAAACCCCCAGAATTTAAAAAAATAGATTGCAACAAGAGGCAGCTCTCTCATTCTGTGTAATGATTCTTTCATTGTGTACAATTCTTTCATTGTGTACTTTAGTCAAAAACAAGGGGCCCCTAGGTAAAACAGCATTCCCAGTAAGGGGTGTTCGGTATATTTTGTGGAATGTTACTCAGCAATGAAAACAGACAAATTATTGATACACACAATAACTTGGATAAATCCCCAGGGAATTATGCTGAGTGAAAAAAATGAATCCCCCAAAATCACATATTATATGATCACTCTTACATAACATTCTTGAAATGAAAAAGAAATTATCAAAATGGAGAACAGATGAGTGGTTGGCAGAGGTCAGGGAGAGGGTTGAGAGGAAAACATATGTGTGGCTACAGAAGGGCAGCTGGAGGGATCTTTGTGCTGAACCTGTTCTATATCTTAACTATATCAATGCCAATATCCTGCTTCTGAATTTGTCCTATAGTTTTTCAAGATATTACCATTGGGGGAAACTGGGTAAAGAGTACATAAATATCTCCGAATTATTTCTTACAACTGCATATGAATCTACTATATAAAAAGAAAACTGTGGGCTTCCCTGGTGGCGTGGTGGTTAAGAATCCACCTGCCAACGCAGGGGACATGGGTTCGATCCCTGGTCCAAGAAGATCCCACACGCCGCGGAGCAACTAAGCCCGTGCGCCACAACTACTGAGCCTGTGCTCTAGAGCCTGTGAGCCACAACTACTGAAGCACGCACGCCTAGAGTCCGTGCTCCGCAATGAAGAGTAGCCCCCACTGGCCACAACTAGAGAAAGCCCACGCACAGCAACGAAGACCGAACACAGCCAAAAATAAATAAAATAAATAAATTTTTAAAAAAGAAAAGAAAAATGTGTATTTTGCATTTTCTCTGACGCTACTTGAAAGGGAATCGCTACTATCTTTCGTGTGCTTAGGCATGTCACTTAAAAAAACTTACCTTACTGGTTTTCTCTGTACTGTTCAGACATTGCAATTCTTTTGGTGTTTGGTTAATTTGTTTTGAAATAATTGTTATATATCATATAAAGTAAAAGTATAACTAAAAAATAGAAAATACAATAGTTTACTCTTTTAATTATTATGAAACAGTTTGTCCTAAAAAGAAATACAAGTATTTAAGTATAGTTTTATTCTTTGCTTTCAAAGATGATTTACATCGTTCACTATGAAATACACAAAATGGATGGAGCAGATAATAGCATCTTAATTGAATAAATATAGAAACAAGCACAGATGCCTCACTTAAGACACTCCACAATTCAGTCTGGATTCCAGGTCTGGTGATGCCATGATCCAGCAATTATGTATTTTTCATCTTGAAGTCAAGGTAGCTAAAGAACACTGGAGCTTGACCATTTATCCTACACTCCCTACATTTACAATGTTCTTTTAACTCGTAGATGTATTGGATCTTACAGAATCTGGGGCTATCTGTTACACTGCCTCTTAAATTCTTGCCTCCCCGAAAACATTCGCTCCAATAGGGCAATCTCATTTATGACTCTGGTGTGGCGTGCCTTGAACACAATAACTATGTTGTAAGAATATAGCAAAAGTGTCAAAATGCAGCATTTAAACAATCACCTGTAGAAACTGTAGAAGAGAAGTAATCAGTGTCTACAAATTATTATTTACTCTTAAATAATAGACTTAAATTTAGACTTAAATGCAAATACAAAAAGGAAAATGCTCAAGTCTATTATTTCTCCTACTAATATGGGGCTCACAAAAGAAGGCATCCTCTGGGCTTCTTGATATAATCAATATCTCACATTCAGGTACTGAGAGGGAAGTACCATGTTAATTAATCTGAGTTACTCTCTGCCTGAAACTGTGAGGCATTTTTTTCATCCTACTGGAACCACAGAGCTACGGTAAATTTCCACAGAAATTGCAAATTACCTACAGACCTTAGGCTCAATGATTTCCTTTAACCAAAATCTAGAAATGGGGCATTTTGAGCTCTGTAAGAATAGTGATTGTGGAAGAAAGCAATGTGATTCTTCTTCCATCCCAGAAAAGCATGACTCTAGATAAATCCAGGAATGTGTAACTTTTCTCTGATAATCACTCTCCTCTCCTTGACCTAATCTTTATATTGATTTTATTTTTTCTCTTCTTTTTTTCTTTTCTAAGGATCTTAGTCCATTACTATTAGGAACAAATTGTACAGTCTTGCTGTGATTTTTGTAATTATAATGTAAAATTATGGGTGACACATAGCTAAATGGAGTCAGGAAGAGCTTTCAGATTATGCTAAATTAAAACAATTATTATCATGCATTATGGAACTTATTCCGTTTCCTATCCTAAATATCAATTATTCTAGGGACTGAAGAAAAGCCCAGAAAAAAACCCTCAAAATACAAGTCATTTCATCACCATATCTAAACCCTGGTGAGGGTCCTTAAATTAACCCTTATTATAAGAACTTATTAAGAAAGGGGATTTATCTCTCATCTACAAATACATTTATGCCCCAATAAGAAAGTCGCAGGTATTTTATTTTGCTACTTCCTAAAAGAAGAGTTTGGGATACAATTTTGAATCAATCCATCTGAATATTCTCCCATAGAAATGTTAATCATCCTCCTGAAATTTCCATGCATATTTTTTTTTCTAGAACTTACTAAGAAGCCAATATTGCAACCCAACTGGAACCAGATTGTAGAACACAAGGATACATCCTTAACCTTATAAAAATGCCCTGGAATTTTTAATGAGCAGAAGTGGTCAGAACCCCAATCTTACATCCCATCCAATAGATGGTTCCCCTACAGCGCAGTGCTCTACAACTCAGGGCCGGGAGTTGGCTCCAGACCACCTTGGGATGGAAGAAGGCCACCTACTGAATCACCGCCACCACATCCTGCAGCATCTTCCATCCAAGTCTTCTCTGGGCCCACCCCTGCCAAACTCCCAAGGTCAGAAGAGATCCCAGCTTTAGAGCATTTCATTACAAGTTTTAAATTTCCAGTCTCTGGTTTTCATATTACATTTCAAGATCAACATCTTTATTAGTAGAAGTATATTTTTTGCTTTAAAATTTTATAACACCTTTTTCCACTGAGAAATTCAAAGCAGGCTACTGAGCTTCATTACCACACAGGCAGAAATCCTCACAACATCTCTATGAAGGAGGTGTTAAATGAGAAAGAGAAAGAGATAGGGGTCACCATCACCTCCTCTTACCAAAGCCCAATCCTCAATAATTAATGAATGAAAAGACATTTTGAATCCAGTCGTCACTGGGAGTAATTGGCATATAATTTCTCAGCTGCCTCTAAATTAAAATGGTAATAATTTAACCAATATATTTGGGCTGAAGGCTGAAATAAGTTTCCTCTTGCACCCAGGCAGTAGAACTAAGTGGGATGGGAACAGACAATTCTCTGTTACCACTAGATTGCGGAAAACTCACACGTTCTGCTCAGTAACCGAGGACTTCAAGTCCTGCTCCCAGTTACAGCTGTCCTTCTGTGTCCTCATTGAAGAGGTCCTGACATGGGTCATATTTGATCTGATTTATTTCCTTTCCTCTGTCCTCAGGTTTACCTTACGTAATATTTTTGTGTGTCCAAACGATAGCATAAAATAAAGGCTAAAATAAAAGAAGGGCTCCTTTGAGTGATAAAAGCAATAGAGTCCAGCTATCAAGATAAAATTACGTGACATGATGTATAGTTCATAGTACAGCACAGTGGTTCTCTGCCTTATATCTATTGCCCCTCCAGTGTGTGGGTTTTCCCCACACTCTCCAGCAAGCAATTCTTGGACACCAACTGGGTGCCCTACAGTTCAACTCAATTCTGACACTACCTGGTGATAGCATCAGATCCCAAGGTTAATGGCTCAATCCTGTAAGATTGCCCTCCCTCCCAGGTCCCCTGTCCCACAGCCCACCTCACCACCACATCAGAACGAGTCAAAAGCCCAGGTCATCACTGTGCTTATGACCAACCCGCTGTAGATCAGAGGTTCCAATGACCTCCTCCACAGGTTCAGCTCATTTGCTAGAGTAGCTCAGAGAACTCAGAGAAACATTTTACTTACTAGATTACCACTTTGTTATAAAAGGAACAGCCAGGTGAATAGATGCATAATGCAAGGCATGGGGAGAAGTCTCAGAGCTCCCAGGCTCTCACCGAGCCACCACTCTTCCCAAATCTCCGTGTGTTCACCCACCTGGAAGCTCTCCAAATCCTCTACTTTGGGGTTTTTAATGGAGGCTTCATTACATACACGTGATCCATTAAATGATTCAACCTCCAACCCCAATCCCTTTTTCTGGAAGTCAAGGGTGGGACCGAAAGTTCCAATCTTCTAATCACGTGGTTGATTCTCCTGGCAACCTGCCCCCATCCTTAGCTGAGGTCCAAAAGTCAACCATTAACATGACAAAAGACACCTTTCTAGATCTCATCACTTAAGAAGTTCCAAGAGTTTTAGGAACCTTGTGCCCGAAACAGGGATGAAATCCAAATACATATTTCTTATTATAAATCACAATATCACAGCCTCCAGTAATATCAATGCAGCAGATGTTGTCGGTTCCCCTCCCACACCCCATGGTTGTACGCACCAGTGACTTCTTTTTGCTAATCTCTAACTGGAGAAGTTTTCTGGTCGCAGAGAGCACTGTCTCATAGATGACGTGGCAGGCCGGAAGCTGCTAGCCTGATAGAATGACCTCATAAGGTGCAGACAACTGGGGAGCAGAGGGTGGCTGGGGCACAGCCTCCACCCCGGGACACAACTGGGGTTTCATTACACCTAAAACTTGGGCTGCTGCCTAGAAACATTGGGTGTCTCATGCCAGTAGACCAGCAGGCAAAGAAAGGAGTTACTCTACTGTACTGATTATCATGAGAAGAGAGGGTTGCTAACTGCATAATGGGGGCAGAGAGGAATACAACTGGAACTCAAGGAATTCATTGAGGAGCCTCTTGGTACTTTCGGTCCCAGGAGATAATAATCTGACAAGATCAAGGCAATTTAGGGCTGAGGGCCCTCCAGAGGTAGCCTGTGATCCATCAGGCAGGAAACTCAGGCCAATGGAAGAGCTGGCTGAGGGTGAGGAGACTCTAGAAAGGGTGGTAGAAAAGGGAGATCTGTTTTAGAAATTGTGTGTATGTGTGTATTTGTGTGTATGTGTGTGTATGTGCAGAGAGTGAAAGAGAAAGAAAAAGAGTCTGGCTACCCCTTTATAGAATCTGTAGCAGAGCTGCTTAATTTCAAGCAGGGCATGAGTGGATCTGGGTGGTGAAAGGGATGGACTGTAGCAGATGTTTTCAGTGTCCCACTCGTCAGCACTCCCTTTCCTTGAAAATGCCTACGGCCTCTTTTTGCAAGCACTGTGCCTCCCTGCCTGGGGTCTTTCTTTAGCCATAGGTTCAGGCCTGAGCCACACGTGAGATAGGTGAGAAGTGTTTAGGAGTTAATGTCCCTGTAATTGATAAATTACACTCTATCTTCCTTTCACCTCAGGTGAAAGCGTTGAGAGAGAGTGCTCTATGCTGTCTCTCAGCAGCTTCCAGAGAGACTGTGCTTCAGTTGCTTTCAATGAGATGGTTACCTGCTTTTTAATGCAACTGATTTCTTCCCCTTTCTTGTCTCACTTCCGCATTCCCCTACCAGTGTGTCCTGGGAATTACTTCCCAAACAAACTACTTGCATTCAAATCCTTGTCTCAGGGTCTGCTTCTTAGGGATCCTAACCTAAAACAATCATCTTTACTTCACTAAAATAAAATGCATAGATACCCACCTAGATAACTTCAAAAATCTATATAATCTCCCAATTTTAATATAAAGGAGACACCTCATACCAGTTATGATGGTTATTATCAAAAAGACAGGAGATAACAAATGTGGTGAAGATGTAGAGAAAAGGGAACACTTATGCACTCTTGGTGGGAGTGTAAACTGGTACAGCCACCATGGAAAACAGCATGCAGGTTCCTCAAGAAATTAAAAATAGAACTACAATATGATTCAGCAATTCCACTTCTGGTTATATAGCCAAAGATTTGAAACCATCATCTCAAAGAGATATCTGTACTTCCATGTTTGTTGCAACATTATTCACAGTAATCAAGGTATGAAAACAACCTAAATGTCTATCAATGGAGAAGGGGTTAAAGACAATGTGGTCATACCAGGGAATATTATTCAGCCTTGAAAAGAAGTTAATTCTATTATTTGCGATGATACGGATGAACCTGGAGGACATTATGCTAAATGAAATAAGCCAGATAAAGAAAGACAAATACTGCATGGTATCACTTACCTGTGGAATCTAAAAAAAAAATAAAAAGTTGAACTCATGGAAACAGAGAGTAGAATCGTAGTTGCCAGAGGCTACGGGTGGTAGAAAGAGGGAGAGGCTGGTCAAAGTGTACAAACTTTCAGTTATAAGACGAATAATGTCTGAGGATCTAATGTATAACACAGTGACTATTGTTGATAGCACTGTATTGTGTTACAGTATACTTGAAATTTGCTAAGGGGGTAGAACTTAAATGTTCTCACCAAAAAGGGGGTTCATAAATATATGAGGTGATGGATGTGTTAATTAACTCCACGGGGGGAATCCTCAACATACACACATGGCAAATCATCAGGTTGTACACTTTAAATATATTACAAGTTTATGTGTCAATTATACATTAATTAAGTGAAAAAATATAAAGGAGAAAAATTTATGGTAAATTAATATGCACTTCAATATGTAAATTGTCAGGCATTACTAAAGAAGACATAATGAAATTTTACCTATACTATCAGTTAACATGACCCCAAGAGAGACAAAAGCAGACTGACATGGGTGTGATTTATTGGCTGCCCAAATATCCATGAAATGGTTTCACAAAATGGTAGGCAATTTGGTAAATGTACAAAAAAAATATGATCCTCACTGAATATGCACTGTAGTTGATGTTAAACTGGAATAAAACATTGGAAAGGAAATTTTAATCTCTTTAGTATATAAACTAAGGAAACCTAGAGGGTTCAGATCACAGACAACGGTACAGCAAATCTACTGCTTAGTGGAGATATGTATATGTATAACTGATTCACTTTGCTGTACACCTGAAACTCACACAACATGGTAAATCAACTATATTCCATTAAAACTTTTTTAAAATATGCTTGACAATAAAAAAAAAAGAATCATTTCTAGTCTACGGCAGTCCTGGACAATTATACTCATCTCCCCTCAACTCCTTTAAAGGCGTCATGTTGGTGGCCTGAAATCAGCTGTGCTAGCAGTACTTACCCTGTAGAAATCTGCAAACACTACAAATCACTTTTCCTCCCCCAAAGTGCCAGTTGTTAAACATTTATCAGCACAGCAGTGGCCATTAGGCTTGCTAACCTGGTGTAGGGGACTGATATTAGGCAGAGAAAAAACATCTCATTCTCAGGGGTTGTGGGAAGAAGGGAAACAAAATAGAGTGAGTGGGTAAGACACCAGGTTCTCTTTCTCTTCTGAATTTGTTGCTGAGGTTTAAGTGGAGTGACTGAGAATGAAGGTGGAAGTTAGCAACAGGGACAGTTTTCTCCCCTTGTAGTAATGGAAGCCTTGAAGCCCCAAGGAGAGTGACAGGCTTCAGTCAGAGCCATGCCCGACATTGCTAAGGAGAGATGTCTCAGAGGTACTTGTGGATGTTGGGTTTATCTATCAAGCTGAGGCCATGGTTTTGGTTTCCCCTAGCCGATGTCTGGTGTTTAGGGGCCCCAGGAGTTTCTATATACCCCAGTGAAGGGCTACAGATGTGATGAGAACACCAGTAGATGAAGAGACTTGATATCAAATTGAGAGTGGGCTCTTCTATTCTGTGGGTAAAACTGCGAGGCCCCCGGGCTGTAGTGTTGAGTGCTTTCTTATTTGCCTGAAATAGTACATGAACCCACTCACTCCTCAGAATTCCCACGTCTAAGAGGCAGACTGGGGGGCACTTTCCAATGGTCTGAGAGAACAGATGAGCTGAAGGTCACCGTGTGGATCTGAGGAAGCTTCTTCCCCAATGACAAGAAAATATAGCAAGCAGGTCTCATATACCTAGTCACCATCTTAGGGGAACAAAGACAGGGGTAAAATCTGAAAGACTGAGCAATTACCTAAGGAAATACAGTCAGCACAAATGTCTTACTGAAACTAGCCATCAAAGGGAGTTGAAATTTGGAAAGAATAAATGTTCTGCTTTGAATTGAAAGAGACAAATATTGTCCATTGGTAAATTTTCGATGTCCATACTCCCCAGTATGCTCGTGTGTGGAGTGGGCAGGTATGAAAAGACTAGTGCAGTCATTGATCCAGTAGAGGAAGTGCATTTTGCTTGCACAACCCTATTGTAAATGTTTTTGTGATCTGGCCATAGAAGAAAGAACTTGCTAACAATGAAAGCCATTTGAAAATGAAAAGATCAGCAACTTTGGGAGTTGGTGATGTTCCTCCACCAAGGGTGTTTTAGCTGAGGATAGACAATCTCTTAGTAAGGTTTACCAGAATCAACCACCAAGCGTAGGAAACGTGGAAATTGGGGGTGAAGTTTGTGATCAAATGCAGCCCAGAGAGAAGCATCCAGTAAGTGAAAGAAAGAAGATTAAAATAAAGGAATGAAGGGACCATTCGTGTTGATCAAAGCTGAATTCAATGGACATAGAACCCTAACACCCAAAGTAAAGTCTAGGGAAGCTCCCAATCTCCAAATAATGGAAAAGAAAGCAAAACGCTACTTATGTGGGTCTGGAATAGCTTTACTGTAAAGACGGTGCTCCCCACCTTGTGCATAAGAAGACCAGTGTCGCAGACAGGCTGTGAGCCTGTGATCCTCTGTTTGCTTCTGAACCTCCCTCTGACCCACTGGACTCTTTCATGTCTACTGAGCCCATTCTCCAACCAATATTTTGTCTCCTTCCCCACTGCGGTGCTCCATTCAATAAAATATCTTGGATCCTGACCTTTTTATTTAAGTTCTGCACTTTGGTCACTTTGTTCCTCCCTGGCACAGCATTTTTGGGTGCCGTCTTAGTCACTTTGGGCTGCTCTAACAAAAATACCATAGACTGGATGGCTTACACAACATTTATTTCTCACAGTTCTGGAGGCTTGAAGTCTAAGGTCAAGGACCAGCTGATTCATTATCTGGTGAGAGCCCACTTTCTGGTTGCAGATGACCAACTTCTTGCTGTGTCCTCACATGGCCAAGGGCTGGAGAGAGCTCTCTGTGGCCTTATTCATGAGAGTTCCACCCTCAAGACCTAAATAATTAGGTCTCACCTCCTGGTACTATCACCTTGGAGTTAGGATTTCAACATATGAATTTTGGGGGAACACACACATTTAGTCCATAATAGACCCCAATAATCAAGTAAGAGGTCACCATGGCACAGCCTTAGGACTCTTTTATCCCCAAAGCTAACTCAAGTTTTCCAGATCCCAGAAAGGCTGACCTAGATAACTATTGAAAATATATTTTCTAAATAAAAAACTTTATTTCTGTATGTTCTCAGAGTCACAGTGGAAGGGCCTTGATTTACTACAAATTTGGTCATCTCTAGCTACCTTTAAGAAGGTTGGCTGGGGCTTCCCTGGTGGCGCAGTGGTTGAGAATTTGCCTGCCAATGCAGGGGACACAGGTTCAAGCCCTGGTCTGGGAGGATCCCACATGCTGCGGAGCAACTAGGCCCGTGAGCCACAACTACTGAGCCTGCGCGTCTGGAGCCTGTGCTCCGCAACAAGAGAGGCCGCGGTAGTGAGAGGCCCGTGTACCGCGATGAAGAGTGGCCCCTGCTCTCCGCAACTGGAGAAAGCCCTCACACAGAAACGAAGACCCAACACAGCCATAAAAAAAAAGAAGGTTGGCTAGGATTATATTTTTGAAAGTCATAATTATCCTCATGAGAATGGCAGTGGCAGAATACACGGGGTTCCCAATTTTTTAAAGCATTTAGGCAAAAGTGGTGACCTCTTTTCCTCTCAGGCACTATGGAAGCTTTAAAAGACATTCATACTTGGTAGAATTGTTTTTGAACTTGGTTGGGACACATTGGGAATTAGAGGGGAAGAAAGAAGCAAAATAATATGTCACACAAATTGTCTTCTAGAAAAGCCCTTAGGAAACTTATGCCAGATTCTTTGGGAAAAGGAGGCGGTCAGAGACTAAATCCATAAATCAAATAGGAAAAAAAAGAATGTGCTACTGTGGGAAGAGAAGGAACAAATCTGTACAGCTTAATCTAATCGTGGAAGGTATTTCTCTTTATTTCACCATAAATACCATTGAAATGGAAATGAAATCAAGGCTACATCATAATGTGGGTGGTGTCAAAAGGGGAATGTCATCATTAGAGATGTGAACCGAGAGCTACGTGATGAGCACAGGGGATAACGGAGGGAGACAGAAAGAAATGCCAAGAGATGCTGCAGCAGCTATGATAGTTTCTAGGAAATACATTTTTGTTTTTATCATTATTTTGCCTCATATTCTTTCATTGTAACATCCTGTCTATCTATGCCCTCAGACTGATATAGCCTGGAAAAATTAGATGATAAAATATACATTTTAAAAGGTATCCTTTTTTACTTTCATGTTAACTATCGACGTATCATCGTATCTTTACGTCCTGCCCCCTGTTAGTACCTTCTTCTAAAGAAAGAAATTGTGTATAATGTTCCAGTGGCTAAACAAATACCACAGGCAAACATCTAAACTCATAAATTGAAAATGCTTCAAAGAAGTAAGCACAAAACTTAGCATGAAATTTTCAGTTATAGAAGTCATCCTTTTACTTGGAAAAATAACATGGCTTAAAATAGACAAATGTTTCCCTTAAGAATCGACAAAAATACCCAAATTATATTAAGAAACATTCATCAAAAGAACAACAATGGTAGATTCAGTCAGTAGATATCTGTGCTAAAGTAAAGAACTATAGATTATTAAAGAGGAATTACTCCCAAAATGATCTGAAGATTTCAAACCGATTGGAAAGGAAGCATTATACAATGATCCAATCCCCAATATTGAACTCAGCAATTCCCACAAATCTTTCTTTTTCATCCTATTTCTCTGATCCCAAATCAAGCCTTCTTAGGAAAGATCTTTTAAATATTCCAGAAGAAATGAACAATTCTTTACCTGAGTGTTTATTTCTCTCTTCTTGGACCGGGGCCTGAATTTGGTTTGGGAAAGAGGCACAGTTCAGATTTTTCCACAGGCCTTCTTGACCTACACAAGTCAGCTTGCTATAAACCAAACCCCTGCAGCTCTCCTATCCTGGCAGAGTTGGGCAAGCCATAAATATTTCTGGCAAAGCAGACCCTAAAACAAGACAAGGTTTTTTATTTCAAGATCACATAACATTGGTCAAAGTGGCATAGTGAGGCAAATAGCTAAAACATATTTTTAAAGCAAATATGCGGTGATATAGAAATATTTCTCACACTAATCCATGTCAATGATCTAGTTGAAGGTTTCAAACACTAGGCTGTATAGGATACGTTGTTTCAGGTGGGGATTATAAATGGCACTAGATTCTGTTGGATGGAAGGAAAAGGTGCCTTGAGCCACTCAGAAACCCAGCCCCTACCTTGTCAGACTTGAAGTCCCAGAGGCTTAAGAACAGACTCTGACCAGTGGTTTCCAAACTTCAGTGCATTTCAGAATCAACTGGAAGACTTGGCTGGGTCTTAGTCCCAGAGTTTCTGATTCATTAGGTCAAAGGTGGGCCCCTAAATTTCTATTTCTAGCAAATTCCCAGTCCTGCTGATTCTGCCAGCTCCTGGACCACACTTTGAGAACTCTTGCATTAGGCTGACAGGGATATCACAGCAACCCTTCAAAGGAAAAGGAATTTCAATGCCCCATCAATATTGCAACTTCATGTCACGTTTACTTGTGCTAAACCCACTCAAATTTTGTAGCGTTCACTTACTTGGTGAATAGCTGATATTCAGTTTGTTGATGGATAATCATGTGTGCCAGCCAAGTTCAGAGTTTGGAAGGTAATTGGGAGAAGTCAGAGTAAAGAGTAAATCACAAACCCAGAGTTCATACTTACTGTTTTCTCTCCCTATGGGTTTTATTACCACTTCCAAATGTACTGAATTGCAAAGAACCACAACTGATCACTAGCCTGCACTGGAAAGATTTGGTTCTAGTTGACATTCTTTTTTCTCAGAGTGGTCTCATATTCTTATCTACTCCACTGGGTTTACTATAAATGTAGCACTAAGAGATGCTAGAATGTTTTTTTGTTTTTGCAGTACACGGGCCTCTCACTGTTGTGGCCTCTCCCGCTGTGAAGCACAGGCTCTGGAGGCGCAGGCTCAGCAGCCATGGCTCACGGGCCCAACCGCTCTGTGGCACGCGGGATCTTCCCGGACCAGGGCACGAACCCATGTCCCCTGCATCGGCAGGCGGACTCTCAACCACTGCACCACCAGGGAAGCCCCTAGAATGTATTTTTTAAATGTCTTATTTTTTTCACATAAGAAATAGGCAACATAAGATAAGTTTTTGATGTACTTGGGCAGTGATTACCGTGGTAGATTGTATTGTTTTTTCCAACTCCTCCCTACCCTTCCCTGTGAGAGGATTACATATTTTAGGTCTTTGCCTTGTGCTTGCCCTTCTCAGTGGGACCAACTCACTTTCTACCAGACTGATACTTGCCTTGGTCATGTGACTTGCTTTGGCCAATGGAACACAAGTGGAAGTGATCTACACAAGGCCATGTGTTCCACCAGTATCCTTCCCTCTGCCATCAAACTGACATTTGCTGGGTAGAAACTGTTCTTCCAGCCTTGTTCTTGAATGAAAATAATGTGGAGCAGAGCCCCAGCTGACATGTATCACAAGTGAGAAATAAACCTCTATTTTTCCAAGCCACTGAGATTCGGAGTTTATTTGACCGGACATGTAATAGCAAAAGTACAACGTGAACACATACAACATCTAAAATAAGAGAGACACTTTAATGACCTCCTTTACTGAGAAAGTGGTCATGGAGAATACGGAAAGGATGGATGGAATTTACGTAGTCTCATTTGAAATTGATAAATCTGAGATTTAGAGACGTCAAATGATTTGCCTAAGGTTACACACCTAAGTAAACGGACTACTATTATTTTCAAGAAAAAGGAAGAGAAATAACAATAAGTGAGTGCCAGGGTGGAGGCAATGGGCCCATCTGTAGAGTCCAGTGATGTCTAACAGACAGACATTAGAGTTCTATATTAGAGTTCTAAAATCAATTTCTGTTGGAAACTGGTTGACTCAAATTTAAAACTGAGTTTGCTTAACCAGCTAGAATTTTCATTATATGACAAATGTGGAAGACAATACATAGGTCTGCAGTGAGGCCCCCAGCAATCAATGCCCAGATCACTTCATAGATGTACAATCAGTGTGAAGCTGAATACAACAGGCTGCTGCCAGGAAATATTTGAATTATATAACAAACTTTCTTCGATCTAATTCCTTGTCTCCCCCCCAAAAATGTCTGATATTTCTATCTCCATTTTTAGCTTGCTCAGGGGAAAAATATGCTGGTCAGGCTGAGGTGAATGTTTAGTTCAGTTGTATTTTTCATTGTATAATGGAATTGCCTTTTTTTTGCCCAGCATCTGTCTTACTTTCTAACAATAATACATAGCATTTCCTTTGAAAAATAATGAATCCTTCCCCTTAGGCCACACAATCAAGGTGGGGTTGACCTCATCTTCAGTCACAGGACCAGCTAACATGAATCAGTACATCCCATCTTCCTGGTCTGGTGATTGGTTCATGGATGGGTATGTGACTCTGTGGGGGCCATGACAGTAAGATCCAGGGTAGTTGGGGAAGAGAGACTCTCCTTTCCACACTGGATGTGAAGTCTGGAGCTGCAGTGGTAAGTTTTTAATAAAGAATAGTGATCATGTCTGCAAATGAATCCAACATGTGGAGGGAAATCAATCCAAGACAGAGACCCAGGTAACTATGATATTGTTTGAGCCTCCGCATCAAGCCAACCAAACCTCAAACCTCCAGACTTTTTTGGTTATTTAAACTGATAAATTCCCTTTGTGCTCAAGCCAGCTTGACATTGGGAGCTTTGTCACTCAAGATCAAGAGTTCTAACGTACTATATGAACAAAGTTGGCATTTTTCAGCCTCTTATGAGTTTGGAAAATGCATGTCAGCCTCCTTGACTTTCACACACTCTGGGTGACTGACAAGATTATTTTGGCTGGGATGTCAAACTCTGAGACCAGGTAAACTGACCAAGGTAAATGTCACTTCTAAGGCTTACTAACAGCCAACAGTTTTCTCTTTCAAGGTTATCAAACATCCAATCTCATGTTGCTTTTTTCTTTTCACTGTGTACAGATTATTGGGTAGCTTTATCCTACTTTATTTTAGAGATGAACTCGAAGGAAGAAATTCTTATATTCATGATATTTGGGGTTAAACCAACAGGTTCTTAGTGAACAGACACATTTGCCTAGCCAGGTGATAGTACATTGTATCCTAGTAAGAATAACTTTTCAATAAAGAATGCTGTCCTGGTATGTCCAACATAGGGGCCAGAAATATGCCTGCAAGTTACTGGGTTCAGATTCTATCATTAATGATACCTAGAGGGTGTCTTTATCTCAAGACTGTACGAAGAAAAGTATTATAAAAGTGGCATTAGAGTTTACTTACACTTAAGGATAAGTATATGTAACAAACTAGCAATAAAATTGAGTAGAGTTTGGAAATTCTTTTCCAGTTCTGTGTTATTAGCTCAGTGAAACTAGTGAAGTGTCTCTATTCAGGTCCCACAGAGAGGAGTTTTCTTCAACTGTTGTCAATTTGTCATCCATATCTTCTTTACACTCCTGGCTCTGCTATACTGAGATAATCACTTCTTTGTATCAAATTCCTTATCCTTTATAGCAGAAAACTCTTTGTTTCTATCTTTGATTGCTTTTCAGATTTTAGTATAGAGTCTTCCTAAACTATATATAGTTCATTATGAAAGCGGGTTCGCTCCTTGCTGTCAGCTAACTGGCTACTGCTAGTATTTATTTATTTATTTATTTTTAAGTTTGGGAAGGATTTGTGACTTATTTGTTGCATGACCTTGGTCAGTTAATTTAATTTATTTTTTTAAATTTTTGCTGTGTTGCGTCTTCGTTTCTGTGCGAGGGCTTTCTCTAGTTGTGGCAAGTGGGGGCCACTCTTCATCACGGTGCACGGGCCTCTCACTATGGCGGCCTCTCTTGTCGCGGAGCACAGGCTCCGGACGCGCAGGCTCAGTAGTTGTGGCTCATGGGGTCAGTTGCCCTGCGGCATGTGGGATCCTCCCAGACCAGGGCTCGAACCCGTGTCCCCTGCATTAGCAGGCAGATTCTCAACCACTGCGCCACCAGGGAAGCCCTGCTAGTATTTATTATACAGGGACTGGCTTCTGTCTCTATTTGAGCAGCCCGGCAACTTTCTATCTTCTCTGAGTGCTCTTTGTCTGCTGCCTCTGTGTTCTGCCAGCGCCGAAGCCGTTGCAAGGACGGGGGTGTATATTCTACTGCTTCTGGCTGGAAGAATAAATTCCGGCTTAGGTCCAAGTTGAAAATGAACCTCCCACTCGGCAAAATCATGGACTCTAGGCTACTTCCTGTGTACCCCGTTAAAAACCCCTTTGGCCGCAGCAACGTGGAGCTTCACAGTGGAACCATTTCATGCTTAATAACATGTTCTACGGTAGGCACCGTGGGAAAAACAAAGGCAGGAGGCCATGCTTCCTGAGTGGAGAAGTGCAGACTCCAGCATGGGAGACAAGGTTCGTATGTACACAGAAACACACTTGCGTGTGAGTGCACACACACACGTCCACACACCTTGCAACGAATAGAACACAGCTTACAAGATCATGATGCTGACTGCTTATTGGCGAGAAGAAATCAAGGTAATTTTAATTAGTCAGAAAGACTTCACGGAGAAAGCCAAACTTGACTTGTGCTTTGAACTTGAGACTTTATGTGAAGGCTGGACTGGCCAAAGGCGGGATTCTCTAAGTAAGCTGAGAACTACTAACGATCTAGTTAAAACACCTGGCCTCACAATTGCTTGTCATGATGTAGGCCACATGTGTATACACCAAATTCTTCTCCTTGAAATGCCTTATGTTGGCCCTGTAAAAATCCAGCCTATATCTTTTGGCTTTCATCTGGTGATGTATATTTTTAAAAGTTTCTAAGGTTGTGTTTGTTGAAATCTAACAGAACAGTGGTCTGTATTTTAAACATGATTGTCCTCGTGTGAAAAACCACTAAAGCTCTTTAAAAGTTTCAAAAAATATTTCATGTTTAAGAATCATCAACTAAGCAACTCTATCAGTTTTCTAAGTGGATCCATACGGCTGTAGTTTTCTTGGTTTATTAACTGATCTGTTGGTTAGAAGCCTTTATTATAAATCCAGTCATTCTGCAAATATTTCTCTAATGCATTTAAAATAAATAAAATCCAAACTTTGCCTTTTAGCACCAATAAAATCAGGAATGCATCAAAGCAAGAAATTCAAAGTGCAACTCAGTGTGCCTGTGAGAGAACACTGTTCAAAGGCACTGGAAAATGATCCTGGAAAGGTGTAATATTCCTATGTCAAGTCTATCTGACCACAGCTTTAGATCATATTTGGAAAAAATAAATCCCAGCCATTTGCCATTGATTTTTTAGAATGTGCTCATTCATTTTATTTGTTCCTTCAACTTATTTATAAATATTTTCTGCATCATACTAGGTCACTTTTAAAAGTGAGACTATCTCAAGGGTTTGTTTTATATAGTAGTGCAATAAGACAAGCACAATTTATACAATTTACTTAAATAGAAGTAGTCTACTTGTAAAGTCTAAAAGTAGTACTTTCTACTTCATGATTTTAACACAACAGCCTGAGTTTACTCGGTCCAATGCCTTGATGAAAAAAACAGCATGGTGAGAGGGGTTAAAGGTGAACCTGCTCTTCACTGATTCTAGAAATGACTAATTCATCATGCTGAAGGTAATCTCCCACAAGTCTATAGTATAAGTTTATTTTACCCATTTAGTGCTGATTTCAGCGTCAGCCTCCTCCTTCTTTCTCACGGATGCAGAACTGTAAATGAGTCATGAAAGGATGCTTCCTATGAGAATTTTTTTTTTCTCAGTAAGAAGGAAGGCCAAGGATAGCCTTATGCTTTCTTTCTAAAGTTTACAAGGCTTTTAACTAAGATCCTCTTGCTGAATAAGTTACTTTTCCTTTACTCTAATTTAAGACATTTGTTTTTTTAAAACATACTTTCCAGAAAACATCTGGTATATTACTGCCTGCATCTACTAGTAGAATATAAAGTTAGAAACAAGGTAAAGCAAATTTAACTATCTTTCTTTCTTGTCCTTCCACAGTTAAAGCAGAACTCTTATGTACAAAGAGAATTTCTAAGAATATTATCTACCTAGTTAGAGATAATTTTTAGCAAACTGAAATACTGGTTTTGGGTACTGATTAGCATTCAAACATAAAATCTTTTCTGTGTTTTATCATTGTAGTTCATTGTAAGCTGACAGTCGAAAACTAATGGAGCAAAATGTTTGTGTAAAACTTATTAAGTTCAGAGTGCTGGGCCTATCATCCTTGGTAAGTATAATCAATTGTGCAATCGGTCTTTTAGGAATATCTTTTAGGGATGCATAAAAATATGCCAGTCAAGCTAATTGATGGACCCATTCTTTGTAAAATTTCTTTTTTTAAATTGAGATATAATTGACATATAACATTAGTTTCAGGTGTACAACATAACGATTCAATATTTGTATATATTGTGAAATGATCACCACAGTAAGTTTAACTAACATCCATCACCACACACGGTTACAATCCTTTTCTTGTGATGAGAACTTTTAGGTTTATTCTCTTAGCAACTTTCAAATATACAATAAAGTATTATTAACTATCGTCACCATGCTGTACATTATATCCCCAGGCCTTATTTATTCTAAAACTGTAAGTTTGTACTTTTTGACTACCTTCACCCATTCTGCCTACCCCCTCACACCCTACCTCTGATAACCACCAGTCTGTTCACTGTATCTATGAGTTCAGTTTTTGTTTGTTTGTTTGTGGCTTTCCTTCATTTAGGGAATGCTCAAGGAGCTCATTCTTGTGTTTCTGTTACTAAATATATGTACTCTATATTCTCCCCTTATAAAAAAAGTACATATGAAGTTCTTGAAATTGAGACAATTTTTTTTTATAACTTTTCTAAGGTATCAGCAGAAAACTTCACTTGGAATAGTAATGCCTTTTCCACTCAACCATACCCTTCATTTCTAGGACACTTTTCAATTTTCTAAAGATCAAGTTTCTTATGGCCTTATCTAAGAATGTGTCTGTGTATTAATGAACCACTTGTGAACTAATACAACAAATATTCTTAAAG
Source organism: Delphinus delphis (assembly GCF_949987515.2). Lineage (NCBI taxonomy): Eukaryota > Metazoa > Chordata > Mammalia > Artiodactyla > Delphinidae > Delphinus > Delphinus delphis. The sequence continues at coordinate 16,710,739 of NC_082693.1, read as the reverse complement.
GACCATTTTTTTAAGTAAAAGTATAACTCATATAAATATAAAATGAACACAAGTCAAATATGTTATTTAATTCACTATTTAACGAGGGAACCAGGAAGATGTTACAACTAAGTCAAAGGAGAGTTTAAAGAACCATATGTTCAGCAATAGGGAATGCTAAAACGAAGTTACAAATAGATGCAGAAGTAGCCTATCCATAGGGCAACAATCAGTTGCATTCTACCAGGCACATTTCACTTGTATTTCTATGGATAAGAATCACGTGTGCTGTTATCAGTGTTCTAGAATTTACAGAGTTCTGAAATAGTTCAAAGACAATGAAATGTGGTAATAACCAGGAAGGGTAAATAGACACACACTGTGGTAGGCAGAATTCTATGATGGCCTTCATAATTGCTACCCCCGGTGGTATTCCTATGATTATGTTATGTTACCTGGCAATACGGTTTTTGCAGATGTAATTAAGGTTACTAATCAGTTGACTTTAAGATAGGAAGATTATCTAGATGGGCCTAACTAATTACATGAGCCCTTTAAGAGAAGGTTTTCTCCAGCAGTAGCAGAAGGGGAAGTCATAGATTTGACATATAAGAAGGATTTGATACGCCATTGCTGACTTGAAGATGGATGGGGCCATGTGGAAATGATTTGAGCGTGTCCTCTAGCTGCTGAAAGTGATCTCCAGCCAATAGCCAGAAAGAAAATGGGAACCTCAGCCATGCAACTGCAAGGAACTATATTCTGCCAACAACCTAAATGAGCTTGGAAGAGAATTTTCCCTCAGAGCTTTCAGATGAATACTCAGCCCAAATGACACACTGATTTTAGCCTTGTGATTTTAGCCCTAAGCAGAGAATCCAGTCACATTGTGCTGGACTTAATCTACAGAACTGCGAGATAATAAATGAATGCTATATTAAGCTGTTAAGTGTGTGGTAATTTATTAGGTAGCCAAAGAAAACTAATACACACACGAATCCTCTTTGCCTGTTTCACAAATACTAACCACAATAGTAATGATAATATTGTTAAATGTATAAAAAGAAGACAACTATCCATGCCTTGCAGATTTTCCCCTTAAAATTGGTATTTTTTTCTATCAGAAAGCTTCAAAGATTTGGAGACACAAGGTCATATTTGAGAGATAAGTTGAAAGTGGAAGAACCTCTAATTTTATTAGATGTACTGTATATGGAATCCACAAAGGGAACCATACCCGGGATCCATATTTTTCTTTTCTCTCTGACCATGGTTTAAAACTCAATAAGCACTGCTTTTAAAAGGAGCTGACTACCAGTTTTTCTAAACACTGTCCTGCACTGATAAATACCTTTCTTTCTAAAAGAAAAGCACTTGTGAACATATTGACTGCAGTCCTCTCCTGGAAAGACGGCAGCTTACTTTCTATCACCTGCAGAGGCATTGGAATGAAAGCATAATCATTTGTATTGAGATTCTGAATCACATGTGCCAGGTTTGAGGGCTTTCAACCTGGGTTGGCTGGCCTTTGGGAGCAGGAAAACAGAAAGAGGAAATGTCCATGTTTGAGCTGGCATGTGCCATGCAACCTTCATCCAGCACTGACAAGTCCCTGCTGTTGGAAACCAGCAGAAGTTGTGCAGTTTGTCTGCAGATATTACCGTAGGCCAAATAAGTATGCTGTGTGCATAGGGAATATTAAAGAATAGAAAAAAGATAAAAAATTTACATATACACATTCTTAAAAATCAACGTGTCTCATTCTGATTTGACTCCTGAAGCTATGACATAATACGTTTTTAAAAATCAGGTGAATAGTTAAGTTCATCTCTAAATCTTTGTTATCATATTGCAATATGTCAGAACCATTATGTAGCCTCTTTGAAAGAGGATTACCTGTTTATTTTCTTTTTAGACAAATGGAATTTTAAATAAAGGTAAAACTCATTTTACTAACTGATTAAAGTTTCTCTCTCTCACGTCTTTTTCTTCTTCTTTTATTAAGGTCTGGAAACATCACTTTCAACTTCTATGAGTATAAAGCAAGGTGCATGAGATAGAAATATTAATAATTATGAGTAAGTATTTGTGCCTCAACACAGCAGTTTTAGCCTTTTGAAACAAAATTAACCTAGGGAATTGCTTTACTTTATAAATGCTATGTTTTTAAATGCCATGCGTGCACTATGGTTGATGTATGGAAACATGCCCAGTTACAGACACTATATACACAGATGCTCCTCACTTTTTGCAGCGACGGTGCTCAAGAAAAGCTGTGTATATAAATCACACATTTATAAAATTGAAACATTTAGAAATGCCCCGTGGGGGGTTCTAGTTCAAGAAACGGTGTATTGATTCATTTTATAACACAAATAATCATGCCCAGAAATTATCTCTTTTGAAAGTACTGTGCCTGGCATATAATAAGTATTAAATCAGCAGAGAGAGGCAAAATCAAATCTAAGAAACAGGACTTTGAAAACAGAAAGAAGTTTTAGCTATTTTTTTTAAAGAAAAATTGCACTCAATAATATTAGCACGGTGTAATAATGCTAGCACGGTGTAATTATTTTTACTCTTTGTTCAAAGAAATACATATTTTTTCTTCACTGACCCAAGGAGATATATATTATATATAATATATGTGTATGTCTATATATATATACATATATATATATTTTTTTTTTTTTAACTGACCCATCCTTCCATTCAAGAATGTCTAATTTCAAATTTGGAATTCTTAGCAGAATATCCAATTCTTATCAGTTGTAATTATGCTGAGTTGAAAGATAAGCAAGGTAGAGGGCATAGTATGTTTACCTATAACCAGAGAGTTAAAGCAGAAAATTTTCTACACTGCTCATGTGATGAAGACAAAAATTAACCCTACATTTTAAAAAAAAAGTGTTTGCAACACATATTTGTATGCTGAATTATAATTTTTCCATTTTCCATTTTAAAAATTTGCTTGGTCTGATAAAGAAAAAAAAAAAATTCTGTCCCAGCTGTGTATATTAGTTACCTATGGCTGCTCTAACAAATTACCACAAATTCAGTGGCATAATGCAACACCAACGTATTATCTTACAGTTCCGGAGGTCAGAAGTCCAAAATCATTTGCACTGGGCTAAAGTCAAGATGTCAGCAGGGCTGGTTCCCTCTGAAGTCTCTAGGAGAGAATCCCTTTCCTACCCTTTTCCCACTGCTAAAGGCTGCCCGCATTTCTTAGCTCATGGTCTCCTTCCAAGCAAGCACTTCTCTCCAACCTCAGCTTCTTCTATCACCACATCTCCTTCTCTTCACTCTGGTCATTCTTATAGTGACCCTTGTGATTACAATGGGTCCCCGTTTATAATCCAGAGTAATCTTTCCATTTCAAGGTTCTTAATCACATCTGCAAAGTTCTTTTTGCCATGGAAGGTAATATATTATATTAACAGTTCTGGGAATTAAGACCTGGGCATCCTTTTTTTTTTTTTTTTTTGGTGGGGGGACATTATTTTGTCTACAACACTGTGTTAGAAGCTCATTTTAGGATATTGGTATCAAATTTGTTACTCTGCTTCTCTTTTTCAATGCACAAACAAAATGAATGATTTAATTCTCACCTTGGGTTAAAATGAGTCTATAAGAATGTTCCCCGAGCAGTTATCAAACACATTTTATCTACCAGGTAATATGCCAAGTGCTTTGAGTGTATCTACATATTTAATCCTTACAACAAACCTATACTATTAATATTAGCTCATTGTCTACATGAAGAGATTGTAGCACAGAATTCAGTTACTTGTTCAAGATTTTAAATCTAGCAAGTGACAGGGTCAGGATAACTGCAGAGCTTCTCCTCCTAACCCCAATGTTTTTGCTAGCTCTCTCAAGAAATTACCCAACAATTTACATGATTCTCATGTGCAAAAGTATGCATACAATACATTAAACTATATCGACTAAGATGTGGCCACGTTCAAACTAGTTGCTGGAGTTAAGGTGAGGCCCCTCCTTAGAAGGCTGATGATGTCTGTTTGTAACTGAGAGAGCATATCAGATGTTAATGGTATTAAATCAACTCTCTGCAGCTTAAATAGAGGATTAATCTATGAAAAGTATAGACTCTTGAAGCCACTTTTGCATTTATTCATGTGTGTGCAGGGGTGGTTTGGTAGGATATCAATACCTGAATATCAGTTAATCAAATTGCCTTTTTTCTCCCCAACACTACAAGTTGAGTAAAGCATTTTGGGGGTAGTAAAGATGAGAAAACTTCCCTTTACCAGGATGCACCTGAGGGCAGCAGTGCTCTTAGAGAAAAGACCATAAGCCACTTCTCATCCAAACGCTGCCTACAAGTTTTAAATTCCTAAGAACCTCATTAGCAAAAATCGTTTCTTCCTTTTTTTCCTTTTGCCAGTATTATAATTAAATAATTTAAATAAATAAACAAATATTTTAAATTTCATATTTGTCCTTTGGTAGATTCGTTTTTTCTCTCCCAGTTTTATTGGGATGTAACTGACATGCAACACTGTATATGGTTAAGGTGCGCAGCATAATGATTTGACTTAACATACATCATGAAATGATTATCACAATAAGTTTAGTGAACATCCATCATCTCATAGAGACACAAAATTAAATACATAGAAAAAAATTTTTCCTTGTGATGAGAACTCTTAGGATTTATTCTCTTAACAACTTTCATATATAACATACAGCAATGTTACTTCTATTTATCATATCGTACGTTGTATCGCTAGTACTTATTTATCCTAATAACTGGAAATTTGTACATTTTGACTGCCTTCATCTAATTTCCCTTCTCTCACGCCCTGCCTCTGGTAACCACAACTCTGATTTCTTCTCTTGGTAGATCTTAAAGCCCCATGAAAACCAGAACAATATCTGTCTTATTCATCACTCCACCAGAGCAATTAATAGCATGTACGGTGCATATGTACTCAGTATTTACTGATAGATGGGAGGAAAGGAAGAAAGAAGTAAGGGTGGGAAGAAGGAAGAAAGAAAAAACAAAGAGGGTCCAGTCCCTAGTTTGGGTCCCGATAAGAAACAGTGATGCATAGGCGCACATGAAAACTAAAAATGAGACAAAAAGAGTCAGGATACCTCCCGAGATTAGAGCCATAATCCAGCTCCACAGCAGGCTAGGTTGAGAAGGCAAACAGCCATTGATTTAACTCCCTATGTGGAGCCTGGGCCATCCTGTTCAAAGTGGGGATGACTTCATAACGCATTTGGTGGGCCTCAAAGGAAGAGAGAAAGTAAATTTTTGAAAGAAAGCATTGGGATAAAAAAGGCAGTGTGGGGAAGTTGGGCAGGATGGGAGAACAGTGTTGAATCTTCATTAAAAAGGCCTACATTTGATGTTAACAGTATGGTAATTGTTTAGTTCCCCCCCCCCCATTGAACGGTAGGCAAATAAAGAGCATGGCTTGTGTCTTTTATCTTTGAAATTCAGCATTTAAATGTTCATTTGTTAAATTTAACATGATGACAATGGATGAAGGCCATGGTGGAAGTAAACTGGGCAAGATGGTTACAGAAGATCCGAGGAGCAGCTACCCAGTGGGGCGCATCAGGGTAATCATCCCAGAGAATTATGCTTGGCCCAAGTCTTAAAAGATAAAGAGAGGGTTCCCAAGCTAGGAAAGAAGAAAGAGTGTTCTCAGATGATGTAGGCTGTGCGAGGGAGGGAAGGCTTGAGTGTATTCTGAGAACTACATGTGCTTTGGTATGGAGGGGATAAATGGTAGGAGCATGTGGTTGGACTGGGGAGAAGTGACAAGGAAGATGTGAGGCTGAAAGAGTTTGAGTCTTAGGCTAAAGTCACTGGGGGAATATTTAAGGTTCATTAGGCAGCCAGCATAACTGGATCACTTCCCCCAGCTGTGCAGCAATTGAGTTTTAAGGGGGTCGGGGACGGAGATTCTTTTACGTCAAGAGAGCGGTAATTGCAAGTTCTGACGAAAGAAATCATGAGCGCCCAAGTCAATGTACTTCCATGGAGACCTTAGAGGAGAGGATGGTTGTTCAGGTGAAGGGTTAGACAGAGTCACTGATGTCTCCCAGGTTTCAGACTAGAGGATCTAGGTGATGCCATTCACTGAGTCAGGTGAGAAAGCAGAAAGAGCTTGAAGACATGAGTGAGCGAGTAAGGAGTATTGCTCAGATATATTGAGCTAGCGGACCTGCTGAAGGTAACAACAAACAGCACTACTAACTGCTAGCTCTGTGCCGGGCTCTCTTCTTAGTGCTTAACTTGTAATCGTGAACTTCAAATGAGATGATGTGTATAAACACTTTTTGGGAAAGAATAAAGTACAACATTATTGAGTGGATTAGTACTTATATCCTCTTTTCTATTTCTACTATATTTAGGAGAGTAAGGCACTAGGATTTTTTTCCCTTTTTTCTCTAGACCAAGAAAATTATACTGGAAAAGATAATAAATCAACAAAGTGTCATCTATTACTCTTTTTAGAAAAATGACTTAATGGGACTGTATTTTTAAATGCTTCTAAAATAATGCCTTCCTCTATAGTCAGTCTCAGGAATTGAAAATGTGTTATTTAAAAATTTTTCATCAATTCAGTAGGTAAAATATTTGAATAGAAATTTTAAATTACTACCTCTTACTTTTGTTTATTTCTCCTAAGTGTGAATCTCTTGTCACTGATACACAGTTGACAAAGAGCAGCCTGATCACAAGCAGCTACTCCAGACGTTGTGCTTCTACAAAAATCAGCATCTTTGCATAGCACGAATATTCATCATTTCACCAGTTCACATTTGCAGTTCTTTTTTTTTGCGGTACGCGGGCCTCTCACTGCCATGGCCCCTCCTGCCGCAGAGCACAGGCTCCGAACGCGCTGGCTCAGCGGCCATGGCTCACGGGCCCAGCCGCTCCGCAGCATGTGGGATCTTCCCGAACCGGGGCACGAACCCGTGTCCCCTGCATCGGCAGGCGGACTCTCAACCACTGCGCCACCAGGGAAGGCCCTGCAGTTCTTTATGTTTTTCAGTCTATACCATAGGATAAGTAGCTTTCAATGCTTAAGGAAAACATATTGTTCTAGAATTGCTGAGTTTCACATTATCCTGATAAACTACTCATTGGAGTTAACCTGGTATATTGGGTAAACTGTTTACCAGGGAATGAGAAGCTCTATAGTAGAAAAAACTGTTGAATTATAAATGATTCAACAGAAAAGAATGCAAAATACTGAATACAAAAAAGAATGAATTCTACCTTTTCCTCATCTGAAGGCAAAGGTAATGAAAGTCCACTAATGCAGCAAATGAAATTATCTTGCACAACCTGGCCCTCAGGAATGAAAGTGAACAGAAGAAAAGGCTAGTAATATGTATTTCAGAATTAAGCAACTGCAGAGCCTAGCCAGTTAAATTTATTATTAAGAATTCTGAATTTAGAATCAAGGACCTAGGTTTGCACGCTACTGTGTTGCTCGTGTGACTTTGCACATCTCTGTAATCCTTTATTCCCAATCAATGTCCTATGGCATTTTTGTATTTTTCACACTTTAAATATGCATTTTAAAGTTATCATTATTATTATGAACACTGATAATTAGTACGTTGTATATCATACAGTAAGTATACCAGTAATTTTTAATTACTCTTCATTGGATGACTTTATGTTAATGTTTTTTTGCTGAAAATGATTAAAATGAGAGCATGTTTTCTAACTGCATTAGTGAACCATCAAAAATACATTTCACTACTCTAATTTTTAATCAGCATAATAGAATGACATACCAAAAGCAAACTCTTACTTCTTAACATAATAAATTTTAATGAAATATGATGATAATGACATTGACACTCTACTTATGAAGTTCTGTTTATCAGATGAATTACCTTGGGAAAAAAATGAATCTAGTCAGACAAGACTTTCTTGGCCATCTTAAATAAAATAGATGGCAACATTCTCTTCCAAAATTATTTTTATTAGCAATTTTCACTACCTTAAACATTATATTTAATTGCTTATTTGTACATTTTCTGTCTCTCTCCAGTAGCATGCAAACCCCAGGAGAGCAGAGACTTTCATTCAATACTGTGTACCCAGTGTCTTGACCACTGACCAGCACAGAGGAAGCCCTCAATAGATATTTGTTGGATAAATGAATTTCTTTCTGCTAGATATCGTGTTATTTTAACGTGTTTTCACATTTAATTCACATATTAACCCTTTAAGGACTTAGCTGGTGGTGCAGTGGTTAAGAATCCGCCTGCCAATGCAGGAGACACGGGTTCAAGCCCTGCTCCGGGAAGATCCCATATGCCGTGGAGCAACTAAGCCCGTGCGCCACAGCTACTCCGCCTGCGCTCTAGAGCCTGCGAGCCACAACTACTGAGCCCTTGTGCCACAACTACTGAAGCCTATGTACCTAGAGCCCCTGCTCTGCAACAAGCCACTGCAATGAGAAGCCTACACACCACAACAAAGAGTAGCCCCCACTCGCCGCACCTAGAGAAAGCCCGCATGCAGCAACAAAGACCCAAAGCAGTCAAAAATAAAATAAAGGGCTTCCCTAGTGGCACAGTGGTTAAGAATCTCCTGCCAATGCAGGAGACACAGGTTCAAGCCCTGGTCTGGGAAGATCCCACATGCCACGGAGCAACTAAGCCCGTGCACCACAACTACTGAGCCTGCACTCCAGAGCCCGTGAGCCACAACTACTGAAGCCCGCATGCCACAACTACTGAAGCCCGTGCACCTAGAGCCTGTGCTCTGAAACAAGAGAAGCCACCGTAGTGAGAAGCCTGCGCACCGCAACAAAGAGTAGTCCCCACTTGCTGCAACTAGAGAAAGCCCACACGCAGCCACGCAGCCAAAAATAAATAAATAACTTTATTAAAAAATAATAAAAATAAATAAATTTTTAAAAATAGATATTTATAGTAGAAAATACTTAAGTAATGCTTTCTAGATGCTAGGCAGTATTCTCAGGACTTCACTCGAATAACATTAATTTCATTCTCATAGAACCTATAAAGTACCCCATTTCACAGATAAGGCAATGGAGGCACCGAGAAGTTAAATGACTTGCTCAAAGTCATTCATCCAGATGGGTTGAACCTGGATTTTGACCTAGCCAGTGGGGCTCTAGTTTCCATGCTGATAACTACTGCCTTTCCATTTTTATCTTACATGTTACATAGCTAAGGCTGAGAGCATTGGATAGGAACTGTACTGTTTCCTTATATATGTCTTATATTTATGCGGTATTCATGTTTATCATTGATTAAAGAATGTCTTTTCATTATCAGTGACTGCTATAATAGAAAATGAATATGGAAAAATATTGCAGAAATGTGTTTAAAACTAGCCATGGTTAGAGTTATTAAATTGCAGAAAGTTAGAACTAAAGAAGACCTTAAATGTCACTCATTTTCAAATTTGTCATTTTACAAATGAGCAACTGAGGCTCTGACAGGTCAAGTGACAGTCTGTGGTCACTTAAAATGTTAGTTCTCGTGCCAGTTTGAAGTTCTTTCTCTTGAGCAGAATGTTTTCAAATAAGTAGTCCAGAGGACACACTTTTTCAACCCCTCCCTTTCCTGCTTGCTTTTTACTAAGGAAGCATAGATTGCTATGGTGATAGCACTATATAAATAATAAATGGAACAGAAAATAAACCAGACAGAAGGGAGGAGGGCAATGGTCTCTTCACCTCCTAGGGTTTAACGATTAAGCTGTGCGTCCTGTGGAGACAGAAACAATGACAGAAGCCATTTCACCATCATTTATCAATAGGTGCTTTCAGATTTTAAGATTATTGAACTTATTGTATTAACTGCAGCTGTACTATTTATTTGAATAAAGAAATAAACTCTGCCTGCAGTAGTAATTTTGTTTTTTACGTTTGTTGTCTCACTTGAAACAGATGACAAAAGGAAACTTAACACAAACATTTAATATCCACATGTCAGTTTTTGTAATGGACATTACTGTTTCATGCATTCACTCAACAGGTGTTTATCCCTTTCCTGCCAATGCCAAGGACTGTTCCATGTGCCCGATATAGAGTGATATTTAGATAAATAAATATAGAGTGTACTCTCGGGAAGTAACAACCATCAGGAAAGATAAAATAGGACTGAGGGGATAGAGAAACTACTTTTGATAGGATGGTCTGAGCAGACCCCTTTGGAGAGGTGACATGCAATAGACCTGGCTGGATTCAAGGGCTGATCTCTAAGAACGTCTGGGAAAGTGTATGGAGTGTATCAGAAATAGGAACAAGCAGGAAGGCCAGTGTGACATGAGTGAGTAAGAGAGCAGGAAAACCAAGGCAGACACTCACTGAGGTGTCCAGGAGCCAGACTAGAGAGAGGCTTGGAGGCCACTAAGAATTTAGGAGTTTCTTATAAAATGGGACTGGTCCATTTTGGTCCAATAGCAGGCAGAGCTGAATTAACCTGACTTCAGATTTCTCAAGTTGAGTATGAAGTACAAGAAAAAAATCCCATTGGCAGCCCAGAAATGATGATGAATTCTAAAGGCAGAAAACAAATGGCCGCTGACTGACAAAGAAATGTGAAAAGGCAAAGCATATGAGGTCTACTGGACAGAGATCTCAGAAAAGAAAAAAAACGAAACAGTTCAAACATTTGGAGCAAGAGCAAATAGTCACTTGGGAGCCCTGAAGGCGCTCCCATCCCAGAATCAACAAATGCAAAGAGAAGTAGACCATAGAAATTAATTTAGCAGCTGCTTTCAGACCACCTGGGGGAATTGCGTCCCTTACCCTCTTCCACTGCCTGTGTATTCAGCGTAGCTGGCACTGAGTTCTTTTGGCTTAGGCTAAAACTTCAAGAACGTCTCTCTAAATAAAGTAGGATTACAACTCCCAGACTTTGGATCTGAGAGAGATGCAAAGGGGAACTTGAAGGTATCTCAGAGCTGCTGCAAGAGATACAAGGGAGAAGGGAAGAAAAATACACCAAGAAACCCAGGTATAAAATACATTAAACCCTCCACTGCCCACATAAAGCCCTCCTTATATAGAATACTGTAGGGGTAACTAGCCAAACTGCCTCCTCCCTGCCCACATATCCTTAAGCATGTCTTGATTTTTGACATATATCATCTCTTTTTTTTTTAACATCTTTATTGGAGTATAATTGCTTTACAATGGTGTGTTAGTTTCTGCTGTATAACAAAGTGAATCAGCTACGCATATACACATATCCCCATATCTCCTCCCTCTGCTGTCTCCCTCCCACCCTCCCTAACCCACCTCTCTAGGTGGTCACAAAACACTGAGCGGATCTCCCTGTGCTATGCGGCTGCTTCCCACTAGCTATCTATTTTACATTTGGTAGTGTATATATGTCCATGCCACTCTCTGACTTCGTCCCAGCTTACCCTTCCCCCTCCCCGGGTCCTCAAGTCCATTCTCCACATCTGCATCTTTATTCCTGTCCTGCCCCTAGGTTCAGCTCTCAGTCAGTCCCCCATCCATAACTCTGAGGGATGATGGACGGAGGTTAGAGGATGCAGAAATGCTATAATAAAATATTTCAGAGAAACTAAGCCAATAAGCCAATGTGAATTAAATTAACATCAGACTTCTCATCAGCAATCCTTTCTGCTAGAAGATAAAGAAATGATGTCTTCAAAATTGTGATGGAAAAATTATTGAGAGTGTGCTTGTACATTTCCAACCAAACTGTCAATCATTGGTTAATGCAAAATAAAGGCCTTTTGTCTATATTCAAGGACTGAAAAAAACTCTTCACTTATTTATCCTGTAGGAAAAAGAAAAGCAAGAAAAGATCTATTTAAGCAGAATAATAAGGGACCTTAGGAAAGAAGATGATATGGGTTACAAAAACATTGACAAGTGAATATGCCCAGAAAAAGCTAAGATGGTAAGAAAAAAGAAATCTCCTAGCTTTGATGAATATTCACTTTCAAGTGACCTGTTTTTAAAGATATGGGTTCTATTTCTTTTTCCCTGAGTCCAATCAAAGTAATTAATTCTGCTGTGAATCTGCATACAAGCATACCTCAGAGACACTGTGGTCCTGGGTCACTGCAATAAAACAAATACTGCAATAAAGCAAGTAGCACAAATTTATTGCTTTCCCAATGCACATAAAAAGTTATGTCTATACTATAGTGTAGTCTATTAAGTGTGCAAAGCATTATGTCTAAAAAACAATGTACATACATAATTTAAAAATACTTGATTGCTAAAAAATGCTAACCATTATCTGAACCTTCAAAGTTCTAGTCTTTTTGCAAGCGTAACATCAAAGATCACTGATCACAGATCATCATAACAAACATAATAATAATGAGAAAGGTTGAAATATTGTGAGAATTACCAAAATGTGACCTAGAGACACAAAGTGAGCAAATGCTGCTGGGAAAAAATGGCGCTGATAGATGTAGTGTTGCCACAAACCTTCAATTTGTAAAAACACAATATCTGCAAAGCTCAATAAAGCAAAGAGCAATAAAATGAGGTATGAGGTATGCCTGTAATCATGATACTGTAACTGGTATTTATTGACTTATAATCAACTTATGGGAAAATCTAGGAAAATAATTATAATTACTAAACTAAATGCAAGCTTATAAACTTTTATCATATAATAATAAGCTAACGGGCTTCCCTGGTGGCGCAGTGGTTGAGAGTCCTCCTGCCGATGCAGGGGACGCGGGTTCGTGCCCCGGTCCGGGAAGATCCCACATGCCGTGGAGCGGCTGGGCCGGTGAGCCATGGCCGCTGAGCCTGCGCGTCCAGAGCCTGTGCTCCGCAACGGGAGAGGCCACAACACTGAGAGGCCCGCGTACCGCAAAAAAAAATAAAAATAATAATAAGCTAACAAAAATCAGTGAAAGAAATGTCAAATGGGGGAAACAAATTAAAGATGAATTTCCTTGTCTTTTATTGTAGGGATTCAAATAAAATTTAATGTCAAAATTGATGGATTAAAAAAAGAGAAGAAAAGTTACAAAGTTAGACCAGAAGAATAAAATCATGCTAAACTCTGGTAAGATAATCTGGAAATAGGGTAGGATGAGGGCACTACCCTCAGTAGTATTTGTCTGTATGTCATCATGTGCATTCACTGCTTTAATAATATATATAAGCTATTTTAAAAGTTTCGCTATTTCTATTATTTATTTCCAATCCTTTTGTAAAAATTCTTAAGGAAAAACAAAGACTGTTAACCAGCCAATTCATCTTCTCAAGAAGAACCAGTTGGTCCTTGTGTACTTATTAGTATAAGCAATGTTGCTAAAAGCTCACTATGCCGACAGCATTCTCTCTTTTAACAAATGTTCTAAACCAAAAATCAAAAAATGGCATCCCAGGAAAGGTTTGGTGTGCAAAAATGTTTTATTTAGCCATCATAGATTTTGCTTATTTGTTCTTAACTGAAATGTCACTAACATTTAAAAGTTCACATAAAATTCCATATTCTGGCATGTCTTGCAAACTCAGAAAGCTTTACAAATGTCATTTATAGGCTCCTCCTGGCAACAAGTGACTGGAACCCACAGACCCCAAAACCCATTGGTTTGGTTGGAGTGGCGATATTTAACTTATACATTCATCAGAATCACTTGGAGGGCCAGTTCTAGGTAGACTGCTGGACCCCATCCTCAGAGTTTGTGATTCTCTAGGTCTGGGGTGGGGGAACAAAGGAATTTATATTTCTAACAAGTTCTCAAGTGATGCTGCAGTTCAGGGGACCACACTTTGAGAACCACTGGATTAGGCCATGTTCTCATGGTAGTCACCAGTACCCTTAACCTTTCTGAGTCACTCACTTGTGTCATCTAGCCGGCCACTAAGTTTGTGCTTCCTGCTTCAAATCTTACTTGCAGTCATTTTTCTAATAAATAGGCAGCATGCCTCATTTGGGAAAAGCCCTTCCTTCAGAACTAAGGGGACCTACCAAATATTTGGTCTTATTTGAGCATATAGCCTCAAAGTAACCTCTGTTGGGTATTTTTTTTAAGCATTTTTATTTTAAAAAGTTACTTAAAAGAATAAAAATACTCTCTTGATTTTCTTTTATATATCCTGGCTTATCTTCATTCATGTAAAGCTGGATGTGCCAGACTCTAGTTGCCATTACATCTGGATTCATGGCCCTGCCCTGATCCTCCTCCGGGCAGACCTTGGGTGCCTTGGGTTACAGACTCCATTTGTCTATGCCTCAGCTTTCTTACCCACAAAAGGGAGGATGGAATATTTACGGTATGATGGCGGTAGGATTGATAGAGCTGATGGCCACAGAGCTTCTAGCTGAATGCTCAGTACCTATCATTGTAACTATGAAGTTGAGGATTCTGATAAAGGTGGTGTTGTTCAATCTCCATTCATGTAGCAAATGTGTATTTTCCTGACTATATAATAATAATATTACCAAGCAATATTGAACTTGTTTTGTATAGAAGGATTTCTGGTTCCTTGGTTTGCCACAGGCAAATTTAACACTTCATGAATCAACCCAGTGACAGTGGGGAACTCTAGTATTGCATAATAGAGTGCACATTTGTAAGGAATCAGAAAAATAGGAACTAGCAGAAATAGTAAACAGAGATTGGCATAAAGCAATACAAATAAACTTGGTGACTGCTACTGTGTATAACTGAGACCAAACGGTATGGACAGCCAAATTTCTCTCCCTTTTACTTCTGAGAGCAGAAAGTTCGGGGAGAAAGCAAATCTCCAGCCAGCCTCATGGGTGTTCAGTAAGTGGCCAGGATCTTTCAAGGACATGATAACAAACATTGGAATAACTAGTAATATCCAGATGTTTCCATTGTTTTCCAGACACAGATATATTGTGTGAAAAGATATGGAAAAAACAGTGGAAGTGAGCAGGAATACAGAGAAGGTGGAGAAGTATCAGAAGTATTTGAGGTCATGAAGCATAACTATGAGTTCCATTCTGATCTAGGGGGCATGACTTTTCAGTTTTACTTTAATTTTACTTTTGTTGAGACTAGCAATTTAGAAGTTGCGGGGAATATGCTAAATAGTGACATTATCAGTGCATCTTTCTTAAAGACCTTTAAAAGTATTTTAAATCACATTATGCATGTTAAGTCTTTGGGTAGAGATGCTACATTTAGCTTCCAAATGGCATTGTATAAAATAAAAGGCATAATAATAAAAGTCTCCTTAGAATTTGCTCATTTTCCTGCACCGCTGTGTTTAGAAAAGATATATTTCAAGCTTATTCAGCAAGACTATTAATGTTTAGTGTTTTAGCAATATAATTATCTGGGTTGTGTGGAATGACGAAAGAACACACTATTCTGAGGATATTTCCCTCTATCTGGATTTGAATAGTACTTGAATAGGGCATCAAGATCATTAGAATCACTTTGTGACTAATTTACTCAGGCTGAGAGAAATTTTGATGAAGCCAAGTGCTTATTTTTACCCAGTGCTGAACATGGGTTGTAAATGAGAAGCCTCCTTATTAGACACATTGAAACAAACAAACAGCATATAAGAATACTAGTTGATGTATCAGAAGACCTGAATCGTAGCCTTGGCTCTACGGACCTTAATGTTCTCATCAATGAAATGAGGGTTTTAAAATAAATGATTTCTAAAGACCCTTCCAGTGATAAAGTTTTTGATACTAAGTGGACATCAATTATTTTCAATGTATTTCATCAATTATTTTCAATGTATTGCAAATATGTAATGATGATTGTAAAAGAATGTAAGCTGACCTCTCTAAAACTAGGGTATTTATTGAACTTGGAAAAAAAGTTAATGTTCCTGTTTGCAATTCTAACTTAAAAGGACGGAGTCATCTAAAAATAACAACAAATGTATTGGAAGTTGAATAAGTCCTAGAAATCTGATGTACAACATTGTGCCTACAGTAAATACTATATTGTACACTTAAAAACTGTTAAGAGAGTAGTTACCTGTTGTGTTCTTTCCACAATAAAATAAATTTTTTTAATGAGAGAAAATGCTGATAGTTTTTACCAAGATACAGATCTTTAACTACTTATAATAGTGGATGTGACAGAGATTATGGTAAAAAGAGTTACAAAAGCCTCACCCACTATGCTTGCTTATTAACATCGCATATAGAATTATTATTATTTTTTTTAATTTATTTTTATTTTTGGCTGCGTTGGGTCTTTGTTGCTACGTGCAGGCGTTCTCTAGTTGCAGCGAGCGGGGACTACTCTTCATTGTGGTGCACGGGCTTCTCATTGCAGTGGCTTGTCTTGTTACGGAGCACGGGCTCTAGGGCACGTGGGCTTCAGTAGTTGTGGCTCACGGCCTCTAGAGCGCAGGCTCAGTAGCTGTGGCGCATGGGCTTAGTTGCTCCAGGGCATGTGGGATCTTCCCGGACCAGGGCTCAAACCTGTGTCCCCTTGCATTGGTAGGCAGATTCTTAACCACTGCGCCACCAGGGAAGTCCCACATATAGAATTATTGCTCACAAATCAGTCTTTTTTCTTCTTCAACAACTGTTCACAGGGAACTCCCCAGGAACCTCAGGTACAGACTGAATGTGACCTTGGCAGTGAGGAACAGGTGGCCTTAATGAAGTTCGTAAAACTTGCTTGGAGATACCATTTCAAATGGCATGTCGCCACATTTGCTGGGTCATGAAATAAATTTAGTGGGTTGCAACCAGAATTTGGAAATTAAATAGAATAAAAGAGAATTTTTAAAATCACAGTACACTACACAGGTATGTAAATGTATCTTTAGTTTTGCGAAACATTTTTTTTTCAAATACAGTTGCCCTTTTGTATCTGAAGATGCGAAACCCACAGATACAGAGGAGGGCATCTGTATTCATTTCACTATGTCATTTTATATAAGAGATTTGAGCATCTGTGGATTTTGGTATCCATGGAGGGTGGAGGGGGAGTGGTTCCTTGAACCAATACCCCAAGGATATTGAGGAAGGACTGTATGAGTGTGTGATGTATATGGGGGGATGGTACCGATGATAACAATATTTCTTATTGTGGATCTTAGACAAAAGTACTCTTGAAAAGTACTCTTCTTAATAATTAAGTGGCGTTGAACATGCATGAATTAGTCACTAAATAAATACAATATCAGCTAGTATCTAATTCATGATGGTCAGTTTGAGTTCCACATCTCTAATATACTGTGTTCAATCATTCAGTTAACATCCAAACCCAGTAGCGAGCCCGAAACTCTTTCTCAAAAGAAGCATAGTTGCTTGCCATAGAGAAGTTGGCTTTGCTCGAGAGCCGTAAGGGGCACGGATCTCTTATGGGGCTTGCTGCAATGTACACAGCAGGCCGATCAGCAGAGACTCTGTACCTGCTAGATCAGAGGGACTGAACTGTGGAGCCATGTGTATTGCAGGATGACTACTGGAGAGTCTTCTCTTGCTCTGAGCACCAGTGAAAGCTGGCAGCTTTTCTGGCCACCTGGTAAAAGGGTCAAAGCAGGACACCAAATGTGGCAGAAACTGCCTCCAATTTCTAAAGGGCCTCGCCGATAAAGTTTTCTTTTTCCAGTTTTTCTGTGTCTTTGTGTTTTAAGCATGTCTCTTGTAAACAGTATATAGATGGAATTTTAAACATCTGTTCTAATAATTGCTTTCTTTTAAAAGGGAAATGTATATATTTATATCCATCACCATATTTCAATTATCTTTACGATCTTATGTTCTTATTCATTTCTTGGAACTCATTTTTATTTGTTGGTCAACACTGAATGAAGTCTGTGTAAGTCTACCCAGCAAACTGTCAGAATCTGGGTTTTCTAGTACGTGCATCATTATTGGCAAACTGATCTAAAGTTATGGTTTTTTTCACACTTTGAACACTCTAAAATTTCATTTTCATACACATTACTGAGATTGTTTCTAATGTATTTTCAAAAGAGTTCTGTAATTCTTTTGTGTGGGCATTTTCCCTCCAGATTTGGACATGACTCCTGAGGGCATGTTGAGATGTCAATATATTAGATTTTGACAAAACGGGAGGTAGAATTGGCTTCCCTTTGGAAGGTGATTAGGTAAGGAAATGATAGTGTTCTGAAGCTAGAAGAGGCACTGACTAGTGAGGCAAAAGGGGGACAACGGTGGGAGGGGAAGGAGGAGTAGCTACTTTCTTAGGTAGAGAAGATTCGGAGGTGGTGAATTTGAGTTCTCTAGTTAGTCTTCTGATTTTCTTCTACATCCTCACTTTAATTCTCAAGGCTCCATTTGTTCCAGATCAATCCTCTTTTACATAAGAAATCTCTCCAGGTAAACTCTGAGCTTGATTTTGCGTTTCTTTTTTTAGCTTGTTAGTTACGTCTTAAGAAATTCTTTCACTATGATAGTAGAAATTCTCCTAGAAATCTATCTTCTATTTCTGGCGATATGATGGTTTAGCTGCCTGAAGTAACATTCCCACTACAGAACAGGAAAAAAGACTGGATCAACTAAACACACACACACACACACACACACACACACACATCACCTTTCTATAGGCATGCATAAGCTAGTTGGAAAGTAAGGTGAATTCTTAGATGCAAACTACACAGGTGTTTGCCTTTGGGGTATCTGAAAATTCTTGACAGGGTAGAGCTTGAATTTTAATGTCCTATGTAACAGGCAAGAGACAAAACTAGGGCACCCCCAATGTCTGAAGTCAAAACAGGGATGTCATTGTATAAGTCAGTGCCCCCAAAGCAATCCCTTCAATGGGTTAACTAAAAACATTCTTGCTGAAAAATAATATTTTGCCTGCCTCAGCCATCACTCTGGATGGTGGTGGTGGAGAAAGGGGGGGAGGTAAGGGGAGGCTTCTAATCATAAGGCAGCCATCATGTGGATTTAGGGCAGAATATCTGATGGATTCAAAAAGTCTTAAGCTGAATATTTAAAGCTATCCTGCTAGTGCCCTCAACTGCCTAAAAGAAAAAACCAAGTGCATTAATTTCAACCTCAGACCTCAAGGAATTCCAATAGATAAAGGTCCAAGAAACATACGCCCGTGACTATAAAATCACAAAATAACCCAAGAAGCAAGCTACTGAAAGTCAGCTGAAATGAAAATTTCAGAATTAAACATGTAAGAAATTTTTAGAATTATCATATAGAAATATAAGATAACTATGTTTAGTATGTTCAAAAAGCATATCAAACTGACAAAAGAACAAATGACTATAAAAAATGATGAGGAGCATTTAAATATCTGCATAAAATTTCCAGAAACAGAAAATATTATAATATATATTAGGAACTCAGAATGTGTTAAATTCAATGAATTTGTTAAGAATACAATGAATGTGTTAAATAGCAGATTAGACACAAGTAAAAATGGAATTGATAAATAGCAAGATAGAACTGAAGATTACACAGGATATACTGCAGAGAATCAAAGAGACAGAAAATATGAAAGTGAGGTTAACTTTTATGGGGATATAGTAAATTGGTCTGGTATATGTCTTATCGGAGTTTTAGGATGAGGGACTGGAGAACATGGTAAGGAGGCAATATTCAGGGCCACTAAGACTGAGGATTTCCAATATTGATGAAAGACGTCAGAATTCAGTCTTAGGTAGCCCAACAAGGATAAACAAACAAAAATTTTTGTCATTGTATTATAAAATTGCAGAATACCGAGAAGAAAAAAGATCTTAAAGGCATCCAGAAAGAAATTACTGATAACCTATAAAATAATAAGAATTATAACCAATTATTAAGTTCTACAAAACAACAAATAAGCCAGAAGATAAAGAGATAATGTCTGTAAACGTTAAGAGAAAGTAACTATCACTCTAGAATTATATTCCCAGGGAAACACTTGTTCAAGATTGAAAGTGATATAAAAACCATTTTATGCAAACAAAAGCTGAGAATTTTAATACTAACATACATTGCCAAGGGAACTTCTAAAGGATATACATGAGAACTATAGAAAATGATTTAAGAAGGAAGATATGAGATGCAAGGACTGGTGAGCAAAGAAAATAGAAACGTGGGTAAATCTGACCAAACATTGACTATAGGGAACAATAATAATATCTAATGTGGGGTCTAAACAAACAAATAAAATATAACTAAAATATTGGAGGGCTGAGAATATGGAAAAAATGGGCCAAATAGCAACTACAAATAAATCTACCTTAAACAAGTGGAAACAGACTAAAATTTCCCAAAAAAGGCAAAGATGGGCAGGATGAGTTTAAATACCCAGATATTTTATTTCACTTAATCTCATATACTGAATTAGAGAGGTACTATTATTTTATGGACTACTAAGAAAGAAAAATGAAACACTACATATTAAACTATGACACTGTGTTTTAATGTTAATCCTCTGAATTAGCCACACCAGCCTTTTTGCTTTGAAATACTTTTTATCTATTCTGAGAGACTTGGGATTGTTTCCACCTTCAGTTGCATTTATTACTGTGATGTACAATCCTTTTGCATGTATTTAAGAAACAACACATAACAGCTTTGTTTTCTTGTAAGTATCATTCTGAAGCCACTTCTTATTGATAAAACATTTGACATCTCAATAAGATATAATTTTAAATTTGTAAGAATGTCATAACATATTTTCAAAATACACAGAAGAGGAAATTGATGAATTTACCACCGTATTAGAAAATTAACATAACTGCTTCAATAATTTATAGTTCAATCAGAAAAGAAATCAACAAGGATTGACATGATATGAAAAATACAATGATAAAATTTGCTCAAATGGATATACATAAATAATTGTATCCCCAGACTGCAAAATACATGTTATTTCAAGGATACATGAAATATTTTCAAAAACTGATCAAGTGATGCACAATAAATCAAGCATCAACAAATTTCAAAGAATCACTATTTTATAGAGCATGTTCTGTTTTTTAGAATATACTTAATACAATAAGAAAAAAGATAACAAAAATTCATTCAGATAAAATTTAAAAATCACTACTTCATAATTCAGAGGTCAAAAAAAAATACAAACTAGAAAATACTGAGTATCAAAGAATAATAATTATCTTACCTATCATTAACATGTATGTGCCTGACAACAGAGCATCAAACTATGTGAGGCAAAAACTAAAAGAATTGCAAAGAGAAGTAGATGAATCTGCTTTCAGAGTTGAAGACTTCAAAACCCCTGTCTCAGAAATGGGCGGTTTCAGCAGCTACAGAGTCAGTAAGGACATAGTTGAATGCCATCAGTCAACTGGATATAACTGACATCTATAGACTACTTCAACCGATAACAACAGAATATATATTCTACTCAAGCTCACATGGAACATTTGCCAAGACCACATTCTGGCATATAAAACACACTCAACAAAATTAAAAGAATAGAAATCATACTATGTCTCCTCTCAGACCACCATGGAAACTAGAAATCAATAACATATAACTGGAAAATCCCCAAATACCTGGAGATTAAACAATGCACATCTAAATAATACATGGGTCAAAGAAGAAATATCAAGATAAATTTTTAAATATTTTGAACTAAATGAAAATACAACTTATCAAAGTTTGTGGGATGCAGCAAAAGCAGTGCTTAGAGGGGAATTTGTGGCATTGAATGATATACAAGAAGAAAGATCTAAAATCAATAATCTAAGCTTCCACCTTAGGACACTAGAAAAAGAAGAGTAAGTGAATTCCAAAGTAAATACAAGAAAAGAAATAATAAAAGAGCAGAAATCAACAAAGTTGTAAACAGGACATCAATAGAGAAAATCAACAAACCCCAAAACTGGTTTTTTAAAAAGCTCAATACAATTGATAAAACTCTAGCCAAGATAACTAAGAAAAAAAAAGAAAAGACACAAATTACTAATATCAGAAATGAAAGAGGGGGCATCATTACAGATCCCACGGACATTAAAAGGATAATGAAAGAATACTATGAAGAACTCTATGCCCACAAATTTGATAACTTAGATGAATGGACCAATTCCTTGAATGACACAATCTGTCAGAACTCATGCAAAAAGAAACAGACATCAGAATAGTCCTATATCTATTGAAGAAGTTGAATCAATAATTAATAACCTTCCAAAACAGAAAGCACCAGGCCCAGATGGGCTCACTGGTGAATTCTACCAAACACTTAAGGAAGAATTTATACCAATTTTCTAGAAGCTTCCAGAAGATAGAGAGAATACTTCATAACTCATTCTATGAGTCCACTATTACCTTAATACAAAAATCAGACAAAAACATTATAAGAAAAGATAACTGCAAATCAATATCTTTCATGAACATAGATGCAAAAACCCTCAACAAAATGTTAGCACATTAAATCCAACTGTGTGTAGAAATAATTATACACCATGACTAAGTGGGATTTATCCCAGGTATTCAAGGCTATTTCATCATTCAAAAATCAATTACTGAAATCCATCATGTCAATAGGCTAAAAAAGAAAAATCATATCAATAGTTGAAGAAAAACATTTGACAAAATCCAACACCTTTTCATGATTAAAAACTCTCCGTAAACTAGCAACAGAGGGGAATTTTCTCAACTTGATAAACACTATTTACAAAAACCCTACAGTTAACATAAAACTTAATGGTGAGAAATTCAAAGCTATCCCATAAGATCAGGTACAAAGTAAGAATATCCCTTATCACCACTCCTTTCCACCATTATACTAGAAATCCTTGCTCATGCAATAAGGCAAGAAAAGGAAAGTAAAGCTACAGAGATTGGGAAGGAAAACAAAAAACTCTCTTTGTTCACAGACAACATGATCATCTATGGAGAAATTCTGAAAGAACTGACAAAAAATCCTGGAACTAATAAGCGATTGTAGCAAGGTTGCAGGATACAACTTAATAAACAAAAGTCAACTACTTTCTTACATACCAACAATGAACAAATGAATTTGAAAATAAAAACAATGCCATTCACATTTGCACCCCCAAACATTAAATATTTGGGTATAAGTCTAACAAAATATGTATGAGATCTGTATATAGAAAACTATAAAATTCTGATGAACAAAATCAAAGAAGAACCAAATAAATGCAAAGGTATTCCATGTTCATGGATAGGAAGACTCAATATTCTGAAGATGTCAGTTCTTCCCAACTTGATCTATAGACTCAATGTAATCTCAATCAAAATCCCAGCAAGTGATTTATGGATCCAACTAACTGATTCTAAAGTTTTTAGAGAGAGGCAGAAGACCCAGAATAGCTAACACAGTATTGAAAGAGAAGAACAAAGTTGGAGGACTGCCACTACCTGTCTTCAAGACTTACTACAAAGCAATAGTAATCAACATAAAGTGGTATTGGCAAAAGAGGAGATAAATAGATCAATGGAACAGAATAGAAAGCCCAGAGATAGATTGACACAGATATGGTCAACTTATCTTTGACAAATGAGCAAAGGCAATACAATGTAGCAAGGATAGTCTCTTCAATAAATGTTGCTGGAGAAACCAGACATTCACATACAAAAAAATGAATCTAGACACAGACCTTACTCCTGCCACAAAAATTAAATCAAAATGGATTATAGATATAAATGTAAACCACAAAATGATAAAACTCCTAGAAGATAACACAGGAGAAAAACCAGATGACTTGGGATTTGGCAATGACTTTTTAGATATGATGCCAAAGATACAATCAATGTAAGAAAGAACTGGTAAGTTGGACTTCATTAAAGTTAAAAATTTCTGCTGTGTGAAAGATTCTGTCAAGAGAATGAGAAGACAAGTCACAGGCTGGGAGAAAATATTTGCAAAAGATATATCTGACAAAGGACTGTTATTCAAAATATATAAGAACTCTTAAAACTCAACAGTAAGAAAATAAACAACCCAATTAAAAAATGGACTAAAGACCTTAACAGGCCTCACCAAAGAAGGCAGGCAGATGAAAAATAAGCATATGAAAAGATGCATCACATCATGTGTCATCTCGGAAATGCAAATTAAAACATACTCTTACCATGTGATCCAGCAATCATGCTCCTTAGTATTTAAACAAAAACCTGAACGTGAATGCTTATAACAGCTTTATTCATAATTGCCAAAACTTGAATGCAATCCTCAGTAGGTGAATGAATAAATAAACTGTAGTCCATCCAGACAATGGAGTAGTATTTAGTGCTAAAAAATAAATAAGCTATTAATCTATGAAAGGACATAGAGGAAACATAAATGGGTATTACTAAGTGAAAGAAGCCAATTTGAAAAGGCTACATAATGTATGATTCCAATTATATGTCATTCTGGAAAATGCAAAACGATGTAGACAGTAAAAATATCAGTGGTTTCCAGGGCTTTGGTGAGGGGATGAGTAGATGGAGCACAGAAGACTTCTAGGGCAGTGAAAATACTTTGTATGATACTATTATGATAGACTCATGTCATTTTATATTTATCCAAACCCACAGAATGTACAACACCAAGAGTGACCCTAATGTAAACTATGGCCTTTGGGTGATTATGATGTGTCAATGTAGGTTCATCAACTGTAACAAATGTACCACTCTGGTGGAGGATACTGATGACAGGGTAGGTTATGCATGTGTGGGGGCAGGTGGTAATATAGGAAATCTCTGTATCTTCCCTGCAATTTTGCTGTGAACCTTAAACTGCTCTAAAATTTTAAAATCTTACACAAAAATGTAATTCTACCTATCACAGTTTGAGGTATAGAGCTAAGGTAATATTACAGGAAAATATATCTCCTTAAGTATCTATATCAGAATACAAAAAATCTGACAATTCATTAATTACCTAGTTAAAGATTTGTGTCCAGCTAGAGGAGTGGGATAGGGAGGGTGGGAGGGAGAGGCAAGATGGAGGAGATTATGGGGATATCTGTATATCTATAGCTGATTCACTTTGTTATAAAGCAGAAACTAACACACCAGTGTAAAGCAATTATACTCCAATAAAGATGTTAAAAAATAAATAAAATAAAAGGCAAAAAAACAGAAAGGAAATAGATTTTAAAAAATTAAAAAGTACTTTCATAGAAATCAGAAGGGTAATCTTAAAGTAAGAGCAAAAGTTAAGGAGACAGAAAACAAATAGAATCAAAAGATAGTTCTTTGAAGAGATTATTGCATATAATAAATTT
This sequence comes from Delphinus delphis, assembly GCF_949987515.2. Lineage (NCBI taxonomy): Eukaryota > Metazoa > Chordata > Mammalia > Artiodactyla > Delphinidae > Delphinus > Delphinus delphis. The sequence goes on along the minus strand of NC_082693.1, from coordinate 16,685,639 downwards.
AGAAAGAAGACTTAACTGCATATGAATCAGATACTAAAATGATTAGAAGGAATATTATGGACAATATTTAGCCAATACATTTGAAAACTTGGTTAAAATGAAATAACTTTAGAAAAATATGACAAATCGAAAGTAGCTGAAGAAGAAAGAGAAAACATTAGTGTTCTAATAATAATAAAAATTCTTCTCATGAATAAGGTATCAGGTGAAGATGATTTTACAGGTGAGTTTTATCAAATATTCAAAAAACAAATAATATATTTTAACACAAAGTCTTCCACAAAAGAGAAAAAAAGAGACCATTCCCCTACTCAGTTGATGTGGGCAGTATAATGTTAGCACAAAAATCAAATAAGGAATATCAAAACAGGAAATATTAAGGACCAACCTCACACCTGAACATAGATGCAAAAATTCTAAATTAATATTAGCAAGCTCACTCGAGTAACGTTAAGCTTTGTCTTTAAAATCAGGAAGAAGTCATTGATGCCCCCTATAATCATTTCTTGTTTTGTTTTGTGTTTTTTTGTTGTTGTTCTTTTTGTGGTACGCGGGCCTCTCACTGTTGTGGCCTCTCCCGTTGCAGAGCACAGGCTCCGGACGCACAGGCTCAGCGGCCATGGCTCACGGGCCCAGCCGCTCCATGGCATGCGGGATCTTCCCGGACCGGGGCAAGACTCCGTGTCCCCTGCATCGGCAGGCGGACTCTCAACCACTGCGCCACCAGGGAAGCCCTATAATCACTTTTATTCTATTATCCTGGAGGTATTAGCTAGTGTAATGTAATAAGTGAAATAAGTATAAGAATTAGAAGAGAAGAAAGAAAACTTTTATTATTTTCTGATAATATAATTGTCTCTATACACAACCTCAATTTTCTGCAGATAGATTATTGGGAGAAGAGTAAAGTAAAATTGCCAGATATAAGGATAATATACTAAAGTCAGTTGAATTTCTGTATACCTATAAATAATAGAAATTTTAATTTCCAAAAGGATACTATTTATAATAGGAACCAAAAATATATGTAGCCAGGAATATGAAGTAAGAGAATACTATACTGAAAGAAATTAGTTAAGATCTGTATAAATGAAAATATATATCATGTTCATGGATCAAATGACTCAAAAAACTATTCCATTCTCCCTAAATGGATTAATAGATTCAATTTAAAAATTCCCATCAAAATTCCCAAAGAATCTGGAATTGGACAAGCTTGGAATTTGATAAGCTCTTTCTAAAAATTTATATGTAAAAACAAAGGATCAAGAATAGCTTGAATATTCATGAAGAGGATGGAGAAAGGGGAGGAGTAGAAGAAAAGGAGGAAGAAGAAAGTGTCTTACTAAAAATAAATCTCATTATTAAAAAATTTAATTAAGACAATGCAGTCCTGGTATAGAAGAAAAGACCAGTGGTACCAAGTGGAGGATAGGCCCAGCCTATTTGTATATGGCTATCTGATGTATGGCAGAGATAGAATTCCCAGTCAGTTGGGAACGAATAACTATTCACAAATAATGCTAGGACAATTTTCTATGAATATAAAATAAATTTTGAATTCTACTTTTCACTAACACAAAAAAAATCATATCTGCTTAGACTCAAACTTAATTGTTAAAGACAGAACTTTGATGAAAGCATAGGAGAACACATCAGAGTAGGGAAGGATTTCTTAAATGAGGCATACAAAGTCCAAGTCATAAAGGACAGGATTAATATATTCAAATTCATTAAATTAAAGAACTTATTATTAAAAGACATTGTGAAAAGACAAACAGCAAACTAAGTCAGGAAAAGATTGTTTTCAAAATACTTAACCAAGAAAATCTTATATGCAGAATATGTAAGAATTCCCCCCCAAAATATGTAAAAGCAAACAATACATTAAAAAAAAGGAAAATATAAAAGAGACATTTGATAAAAGAAGAAGTATGGCTAGTCAACCTAACTAATAATTAAGGAAATACAAAAGAAAACAAAATAAGTTAATTCATATCTATGATATAGATAAAATCTTAAAAGATTGATAATTCCAAATATTGGAAATCATATGGTGGAACAGGAATTTTATAAAGAACCAGTGAGGATATGAGTTGGTACACCAGTGGAAAACAACTAGGCATTACCTTATAAAGTTGAGGTCATGCTTACACAAAACCCAGCAATTCTATTCCAAGGAACACAGCACAGAGAATTATTTCTAACTATATGCTTATCAGTTGATATATACAAAAATGTCAATAGAAGTAGGGTTTGAAATAGACAAGAAATAATCCAAATGTACATTGATGGGAGACTAGATAAATAAATCATCTTAAATTCATACACAGTAGACCCTTGAACAACATTAGCTTTAACTGCATGGGTCCACTTATACCCATATGTTTTTATACCCATATATATATATATATATATATATATATATATATATTTTTTTTTTTTTTTTTTTTTTTTTGTGGTACGCGGGCCTCTCACTGTTGTGGCCTCTTCCATTGCGGAGCACAGGCTCCGGACGCACAGGCTCAGCGGCCATGGCTCACGGGCCCAGCCGCTCCGCGGCATGTGGGATCTTCCCGGACTGGGGCACGAACCTGTGTCCCCTGCATCGGCAGGCGGACTCTCAACCACTGCGCCACCAGGGAAGCCCTACCCATATTTTTAATAAATAAATTAGAAAATTTTTTGAAGTTTGTGACAATTTGAAAAAAGCTCACAAACCACATAACCTAGAAACATCAAAAATAAGAAAAAGGTATGTCAAGAATGCATAAAATATAAGTAGAAACGAGTCTATTTTGTCACTTAGATCATAAAATATATATAAATCTATTATAAAAAGTCAAAATTTACCAAAACTTATGCAATTACATCCCTTATATGGTGCCATGCCAAGTAGAGAGAAATGGTAAAGATGCAGTATTAAATCACGATTACATAAAATTGACTGTAGCACATACTCCACTACTGTAATAATTTTGTAGCCATCTCCCATTGCTATTGCAGTGAGCTCACGTGTTGGGAATATCTGCTTAAAAGGCTCTGTGAGGCTAATTGTGTCCACGTGAGCAGTTTGTCTCTCCAGTAGATTGTGTATCACAGTAAAAAGTGATCTCTTGAGGTTCTTGAGTATTTTTCATCATGTTTAGTGCAGTAGCGAAAACCTTGGATAAAACCATGGGACCCATAGAAAGTGCCTCTAGTGATGTTGGAAGTGCTCCCAAGAAGCACAGAAAAGTCATGACATTACAAGAAAAAATTAAATTGCTTGCTGTGTACCATAGATTGAGGTCTGCAGCTGCAGTTGCCCACCATCTCAAGATAAATGAATCCAGTGTGAGGACCACTGTCCAAAAAGGAAATTCATGAAGCCATTGCTGCAGCTATCCCAACAGGCGTGAAAGCTTTGCACTTTTTGTGAAATACTTTTTTATCTCATATTGAAAATGCAGCTTTATGTGGGTGCAAGATTACTATAGGAAAGGCATACCTAAAGACTCTAATATGATTCAAGAAAAAGTGAAGCCATCATATCACAACGTAAAGCAAAAGGAGGGTGAAGGATCTAAAGCTGGAGATAATTTTAGAAAGAGGTTTGGATTTAGAGATGCCAAGATATCAGGAGAAGCAGCTTCTGCTGACCAAGAGGCAGCAGATGAGTTTCGATGCCATTAAGAAGCCTCATTCTCATTGACGAGGAAGGATATCTGCCTGAATAGATTTTTAATGCAGACAAAAATGTCCTATTTTGGGGAAAAGAAAGCCACAAAAGACATTTATTAGTAAGGTAGAGAAGTAAGCACCAGGATTTAAGGCAGGAAGGGATAAGCTAACTCTACAGTTTTGTGAAAGTACAGTTGGGTTTATGATCAGGACTGACCTTATCTGTAAAGCTGCTAACCTCCAAGCCTTGAAGGGAAAAGATAAACAGCAGCTGCTAGTCTTTTGGTTGGTTGTACAGGAAGAAGGCCTGGACAATGAAATCCTTCCACTGTATCAGTTCCATCAATGCTTTGTCCTTAAGGTCAGGAACTACCTTGACAGTCAATGACTGCCTTTAAAAGTTCTTTCGATACCAGCCACCCTGAACGCTGAGAGTTCAACACTGAAGGTGTCCAAGTGGTCTCATTGCCCCAACACAACACCTCTAATTCACCTTCTAGAACAGGGGGTCATAAAGACCTTTCAGACTCATTACACATGGTACTCTGTGGGAAGGACTGTCAATACTATGGAAGGGAACCTTGATAGAGAGAACATCATGAAAGTCTGGAAGGATTACCCCATTGAAGATGCCACTGTGGTGTTATAGAAAAACCCAAGAAAGCCATCAGCCAGAGACAATAAATTCCTGCTGGAGAAAACTGTGTCCAGATGCTGTGCATGACTTCACAGGACAGAACCAATCAAGGAAGTCATGAAGAGACTGTGGATATGGCAGAAAAAAAAATTGGGGGGGGAGGGGGTGAAGGGTTTTAAGAAACGGATCTTGGAAAAATTCAAGAGCTAATAGATACCACACCAAGAGGAATGAACAGAAGATGACTTGACGGAGATGAGTCCTTCCCACCCAGGGCCAGACGATGAGGAAGAAGGCATAGGAGAGGCAGTGCTAGAAAACAAATTGCCTTCAGACAATCTGGCAGATTGTCTTGATGATTCAAGACCGCTTTTGACTTCTTTTAGGACGTGATATGGGCACTGAAACTAAAGCAAATGGTGGAAGAAGGACTGGTACCACAGTGAAACATTTTTTAGAGAAACGAAAAAGCAAAAAGTCAAACAGAATTCTGATGTATTTCTGTAAAGTTACACTGAGTGTGCCTGCCCTTCCTGCCTCCCCTCCCACCTCCTCCTTCCCTTCAGACTACTCAACGTGAAAACGATGAGGATGAAGACCTTCATCATCATCCACTTCCACTACATTAATAGAAAATAATCATCACACAGTACAGTTAATAGTTATCTGTTGTATGTGTGTGTGTCCATGTGAAAATCTAATATACAGAAAGAACTGTATGAGAATTTTTGTGTCATCATCATTGCCTAAGTATTCATCGTGTGCAAGACTTGTATTGAAGTGGATAGCCTATCCTTATAGACATGTAAGAGAGTGATGTTTAGTACAAAATTTTAAATGTTTTAGTTTTCTTATTGTTTGATAACTTTGCTGTCAAAAAATTATGTGACCATATAGTATGGCTCTCTGGTAATTGGAGAAACTGCTTATCACAGGTGTTTTTTTAATGTAACAATATTTCCAATACTGTATTATGAATATGACTGTAATATCATATGCCATAAAAATTTTACACTGATTCATTCATTAGTGTATAGGCTAGGCTACCGTGAAGGAACTGTATCGATTACACGAGGCTACCATAAAACAATCACATTGCTACTTCTTCATTATCAGTGCATGAATTGCTATACCTGTAAATAAACATGAATTTCTTTTTCAAGTGACTTTTTCATTTTTGATGTCTGGTGTTAGTAATACATATAACATCTACAGTTTTTTGTATCATATAAGACAATATGGATGTAGATACTGATGGATAGATGATTCATCTTGCAGACAGATGATATCGGTATCAATGAATACAGTAGAGTACTGTAAATGTATTTTCTCTTCCTATGATTTTCTTATTATCATTTTCTTTTCTCTAGCTTACTTTATTGTAAGAATACAGTATATAATATATATAAGATACAAAATATGTCTTAATCAACTATTTATGTTATTGGTAAGGCTTCTGGTCAACAGCAGGCTATTAGTAGTTAAGTTTTGGGGCAGTCAAAAGTTATACATGAATTTTCAACTGCAGGTGAGGGTCAGTGCCCCTAACCCCTGAGTAGTTCAAGGGTCAATTGTAGTCATATATCACACATTTTTGAAAGTAAATGAACCAGGCTATCAACATGGATGAAACTCAAGATATAATATTTGGGGGGGAAAAAGTCACTAAAGTGCATGTAAAAGAATGAGTCATTGGGCTTCCCTGGTGGCACAGTGGTTGAGAGTCCGCCTGCCGATGCAGGGGACATGGGTTCGTGCCCCGGTCTGGGAAGATCCCGCATGCCATGGAGCGGCTGGGCCCGTGAGCCATGGCCGCTGAGCCTGTGCGTCCGGAGCCTGTGCTCTGCAACGGGAGAGGCCACAACAGTGAGAGGCCCGCGTACCGCAAAAAAAAAAAAAAAAAAAAAAGAATGAATTATTATCAGCATATAAAAGTAAAAAGCAGAAAAAGATAACCAGCATTTTTAGGATATACATATGTGGCAAAACCATGAAGAATATCAAGGGAAATGTTAACGAAAGTTTTAGAATATTGACTCCCCAAAAAGATGGGCAGGAATGGAAATGTACTTGACCTGCATCTAATTTTCCAATTTTTAAGGCAGATGGTTTTATATGCTTATTTGTCATATTGTTCTTTGTAAGATTGTACATATATGTCAAATAGTCCCTTTTAAAGTATATTTCACAATAGGACAATTATAAGTACTCTAATCTTATGTCTGAGTCAAGAATATAAGAATTTGAGCTTGATTTTATCTATATGATCTCAAAAACAGTCACCCTCTCCTGCAGTTCATCACTGAAAAAACTATTTAGTTTATCCTAAGTAATTCATCACTACAGTGAGTTCCCTACATATGAACCAGTTTTGTTCCGAGAGCACATTCATAAGTCCAACTTGTTCCTAAGTCCAACAAAGTTAGCCTACGTACCCAACTAACACAATCGGCTATATAGCACTGTACTGTAATAGGTTTATAATACTTTTCACACAAATAATACATAAAAACAAACACAAAAAATAAAACATTTTTAATCTTACATTCCAGTACCTTGAAAAGTACAGTCCAACAACTGGCATACAGGGGCTGGCATCAAGTGAACAGGCAAGAAGAGTTACTGACTGGAGGAGGGAGAGGAGGTGGGAGATGGTAGAGCTGAAGGATCGTCAGCAACAGGAGACGGAGGGCAGGCTGCACTTTCACTCACGCCTGACGCTGATGGCACAGGTTCTGGCTCCTCGCTGGAATCAATTCTATCTACCCTCTTGAAAAAAGGATCCAGTGATGTCTGGGTAGTAGCTCTTCTTTTCTCGTCATAGATGACACGGTAGCACTGGATTGCATTCTGAACGGCTGCTGCAACCTTCATGTACAGTTCTGTGTTCCGGTCCTGTGCCTCAAAAACTAACAGTGACTCCTCAAATAAAGAAAATCCCCTTGCCATTTCCTGCACTGTGAATCTCTTCAGTTCTTCAGTTACTTCTTCCTCTTGTCTCTCTTCATCCTTTCTCTGGGCCTTCAGTTCCATCAGGTCTTCATTAGTTATCTCCTTGTGTTGCACTCAAGGAGTTCAGTGAAGTCATCCTCTTGCAGATCTATCTCCAGCTTCTCACTGAGGGTCACTAAGTTGCTGAAGATCTCTTTGGACTCCTCATCCACCTTCTCAAATCCATGAAAATCATGAACAAACAGCAAGCAAAGGTTCTTCCAAACCCCCTTCACGGTGATGGCCATAACCTCCCGCATGTTCACATCTTTGAAAGTTCATAACTTAAAGGTTTATATGTAGGGGACTTACTGTATTTAGGAGTGGTAGCCATTCTGTGTTGCTTTGAGGTAATCACTGCGAATAATTTATCACTGCGTGCTAGGGGCTGAAGTTCTAGAACATTTATGGGACTGTCCCTGGCTTCCACTGCATCTTAGACTTAACCGACCCAAATCCCTCACGTTTCCTGAAACTTTGTTTGAAACCTACTCTTAAATATCACCTCCCATATCATTCAGGGTTCTAACTAACCTGACACAATTGTTCTTACATAAACATGCTGTTTGTCAACCTTAGCAAGATATGAAAGGAAAATAACTACATATTTTGAAAAGATGACACATTAACTTCCAAGGACATGAAAGAAATTTAAGAAATAGTATGAACTTCAAATAGGCCCTGGTAGAAACAGGGAAACTAGAAAATCATAAACAACTATAGATAAACATCTGCCAAAGTGAAAGACCTCATGGCTGACAAATTTAACAGCCTTTATAGATTTCTATCTAATGGACTTGCTCTGACACCCTGAATAAATTGTAATCCACAATTACTGAAGCAGCTACGTCTCCTTGAAGTTATATTTTGAAAACAGGCATATCCAACTACGGCTAGAAACTGTTATTTTAAACAGTGAAAGGAAAGGCTAAGATAATTCATTTAGGATAGACAAAGACTGGGATATCTCAGTGTTACTTGAAAACACATATAGGTTCAGTTAAGAACTAAATGTTAACTTTTTTTTTTCCTTTCTTAATGTTGATCACAGGAAAAGTGACCTGACAGGGAGACAGGATCACTGATACACTGTTGTCTCTCTCCTAGCAGTAGAAAGAAATATCAGAAAGATCTTTCTAATTCCAACATCCTGTCTTCTTATAGCTACTGAACACGGGTCCATCTCAGATAAGTCCTGATTACTGCCCTACAGCACTGGTTCCAAAGGACTGTTCCTTCCCTCTGGGTAGGAGCAGATATAATTAGCCTGAATCCGTTGAAGATAAAAGAAACAGCTTTCGGAAATAGGTCAGAAGAAAAAACAATCATTGCAAATAAGTAAAGACTGGTTGACAGACTAATGTAAAAATAGTCTCAGACTGAAGCTTATAACTGTTTGTATTTAGATTGAGAGTACAGGGTCCCCATGAAACTTTAAATACTGTAAATAAACAATTTCAAAAATAAGGTGTTGCAAAAGTAGCTACTATAATCATTTCCCATCATTCTCTATTAGGAGCTGAAGATGCCGGATCAGTCAATCACTTGCTGGGCATCTTTTCCTAGGTCCTCGTGGCAGACAAATGTATGTACATATCTGTCTGAGGGTGGTATTTAGTTGCTGTTTGTGCTGATGGGCTTTTCTCTTCTACTCTGAATTTAAAATAAAACCTGAGGAAATCTTGTTTAGCTATGAACATTATGTTATTAAGCCCTCAGCACGGTTTCTTGATCTAACAGCGAAGGATATAGAAGACTATTGATACTTGTTCCTGAAAAGGCTACTCCGCTTCAACTTTCCAAGGCTTTTTACTGTCTGTTGGGACTAAACCTTCTCTTCTTTTCATCCTTTACCTAAGATTCAATTTATTGCTCGTCAGAAGTCTGCTCGATGGTTTATATGCATTACCTCATTTGGTCTCCCATCCACACTTAATATTTGAGGAAACCAAAGCTTACAGGGGTTAACTTGTCACATGGCTCATAAATGGTGGAATCAAAGCTACTTCCGATTCGCCTGCGCTACAGCTGTGGCCCTGGAAGTGAAGGCCAAGAGGCTTAAACTTCAAAGACATTTTTCTGTGACAACTAACAGGATTCAGTAATCATTTGGATCTGGGATTGAGAGGTAGGGAGTAATCAGGGATAACTGGAGGCTTCTGACGTGGGATCACCAATAACTAAAAGCAAATAAGAGCTCTTGAAGCCAACTCAATGGGAAAAGGAGTGAGTTCGGTTTGGACAGAATGAGATCTAAGCAGCTGTGGGACAACCAGGTGGTGTCCACTTACAAGTTAAGCAAGGTCATACTGTAGTCCTGAAATAAGATATAATGAAAATAAGAAAGAGGAATTTAGGATGTAAACTGGAAAATAAAATTAGGGTAAAAAATCCTTTTGGCTCTAAAAATAATACACACATATATGATACACACATATAATAAATGATATAATGCACACGTGTATATTATATAAATAAGTGTATAAATTTATAATATAAATGAAATATATAGCCACATAAAAGAAATATAACCTAGTTTTCTAATCAGAACAAAAAGTTAACATTATAACCAACAAAAATCTTTCAATTTAGTTAGCTTATTTAACGAGTTACTTTCACATTTTGTAAAAAATCCAATAGCTCAAATACACAAAACTTAATTTGGAAAGCAAATGCTATATTGATCTTAGGCTGAAATGAAATAGAACGTGTGGTTATGAGAAGTTTCTCAGAATTTGGGTTTGTTGTATATTGTGAAGTCACTACTAAAGCTCATTCGATTCAGAAACTTTGAGTGGGTTTTACAACCACTATTTAAGATGATGTAGAAGAATCAAGAATTTAAGAGTGGCTATCAATATTTTTTCTGTTTCTCAGTCTTAAGTGCCTATCATATATAATTTTTTTTGTTATAAACTTATTTATTTAATTTATTTTTTGGCTGCATTGGGTCTTCATTGCTGCACGCGGGCTTTCTCTAGTTGCGACGCGCGGGGACTATTTTTCGTGGCAGTGCGTGGGCTTCTCATTGCGGTGGCTTCTCCTGTTGCGGAGCACAGGCTCTAGGCGCACGGGCTCAGTAGTTGTGGCTCGCGGGCTCTAGAGCACAGGCTCAGTGTAGTGGCGCACGGGCTTAGCTGCTCTGTGGCATGTGGTATCTTCCTGGACCAGGGCTCAAACCCGTGTCCCCTGCATTGACAGGCGGATTCTTAACCACTGTGCCACCAGGGAAGCCCCTATTATATATAATTTATTTGCTGGTATTTGTTTTTCAGTATGTTTTTTTTTTGTTCTTTTTAATGAAAGGGATTTCCATAAAAGATTTTATGGGGCTTTATATAAAAGAAATGTTCCATTCTTTTTATCTCACACACAGAAAGAGAGAAAGAAAGAGAGAAAGAGAAGGAAAGCATAAAAGAAAAGAATAAAATCTGACTTAATTTAAGCTCTGGCTAAACTTTCAAAACTACAAGGCATTAAGTATGATTATTAAATTAAATACAAATGTTAAAACTTCTTGACTTATGCCACTATACCATATGTGCTAATTTCTTTTAATTGTTCCCAGCTAGACATCAATTTTTTTTAATGGAGTTAAAGAAAAAGAAGAATGGAAAATTCTTAACCTGGATAGGTAATAATCTGCCTGCAAATTGTTCATTTATGTCACCAAAGGGAAAGGGGAGTTTGCATTAATACCGCATGCTAATATGCTTCCTCCAGCTTTTCCCACACACTTTAACCCAAATTGCTCATATTACTCCAGAGAAATGTCACAGATTGTCTGCGCAAGCTAATTTTTATAGATTTTCATGAAAAGCTTGGGAAACACAGACAGAAAAAGCTCTACCCATCATGGTCACTCACTAGATGACTTTCAGAACTCTTTGGATATAAAAAGAAACCCCATCACAGCTTTTGAACATCCAATTGCCAAATACACTATGGCTTTTTGTTGACTAGAGTAAAAGGTATCAGACGGTTTTGTTCCTAAAATACATAAGTGATCTAAAAATGCTTACCTGCTTTCTGTTGTATATGGAGTGACTCAAATTTAAAATAAATCTCTCCTCTCTAATGGCTACTCTATTTAAACAAGACATAGTCAAAATAACTATTGAAACCCATAATCTGTCCATTAAATACATGGGCCAGACTCTTAGCTTTAAACAAATTCTGAAGTTTGTTAGCACTTAGTGAGTTTGTTTCATAGAGACACACAAGAATATTTAAGGATCTAGTCCAACTACATTTCACAGATGTGGAAAAACTGAGGCCAGTGAAGGGCAGTAACTCCCCCTTGGTTCTAAAACTTATAAGGTGACAAGAGTCAGAACTTTACCCCACGTGCCAGCCTCCCAGTTCAATGATGTTCCTCCTGGTTTGATTTCTTCAGGATTGCTAACACACAGGAGGATACAACTCTCATCCTGTGCACTGGCAATAACAATCAGTTGTTTAATCCCCCAATTGCTATTTCTCTAGGAAAATGAAGTGTTTCCACCAGATTGAAAATTTGAAAAGCAAAAAAATATATGTGTATACATATATATATATATATATATATATATATATATATATATATATATACACATCATATATTTTACACATCCACTTCCAATAGAACAGTCCTGGGAAGGAAAGACACACCAGAGTCCTGGTCTAGGAAAAGAGCATCAACAAAGGCTAGAGAGAGCCCATTCCTCTCCGGTCTTACCAACACACATAACACAAATGTCATCAAGTGTGTGTGAAAACATTTCTTTGCTGTTTCTCTTTCCTATTAGATTGTCAGCTCCGTGAGTGTAGAGACCATGTTTGTTCCATTTATCTTTATAACTCCAGTGCCATGCAGTGCCCCATGCATCATGGGTGGTCTTTAAAATTGTGTTAAATGCACTAATAAAGAAGAAGTCTGTATTCTAACAGGAATAGGGGCTACAGGCTATTGCTGCTCTCTTCTGTTCCCACACGCCTAAATTCCTGAATCCCTTTACTCAAGCTTAATCCTGAAATTAGTCACAAGTTTATGCCATGGAAGGTTTAGTGGATTAGCAGGCAAGCCTAGACTCTGTTGACTACCTGGATGATGTAATTAACTTCTCTGGGCCTTAGTTTTCTAGCCTATAAAATGGGAAGAATATTTGCCATAGTTTCCTCTTAGGGCTCTTGTGAGGATTAAATAAAACAAAGCTGTGTAGAAATTATATTCGGCTATTTAGCCAAAAGGCCTACCACTCCCCACGCCACCCTCACCGTCCTGGGACCCACTCTGGGAAGCTACTCTTCTCCCTTCTCTGAGTATACATTTGTCCCAGGCACAGAAGGCTCTTATCAGGAGCCGTTCCAATGTTAATGGCAGCACCCACTTGAGTCTCCTGTGCAAATAAATTGTTAAGAAGGAAAGTAAGTATATTCCTTTAAAATGACATTTTCTGAGGAATAACATAGTTTACTTTAGGAGTTTCCACGTGGAAACTTTCAATAGTGCATTGTTGATTCACTGCCTTTTAGTGGATTTTATTTCTAAGGATGTTTACTTCTAAAAATTCGTGGATGATGACAATGGAGTCTGACTCTGTGAGCCTCATATTGTGGTAATTCTTTGAACATGAATTAACATTCCCAGAGAAAACACATTTCGTCTTATGTTTATAGAGGCCGTGGAGTTTTTTCAGGAGCTGAGTAGTTTTGAGACCTTCTGAACACAGAAATTAGTTTTTAAATTATGCTAAAAGATTTGAAATTATATTTCTTTTGCATAGAGATGTTTCCTATTCAATTGTAAATCAATTACCTCTGATAAAAATATATTGTCAAAGGTGTCAGCTACGGAGCTCATCATAATTCTTTGGTAGATGGAAACAAAAAATCACTTTTTATATTAAATTCTCCAATGGAGTGTTGAAATTTGGCTTTGATAGCTTCTCTTTGTTTCTACACAGTAAACAATTACTCCTCTCAGTAAGTTTAGAAAAAGGAAATATATCTAAAAATTGAATTTTCTTTTTGCTTGAAAGTTATTGAAGTGAGCAGGTTTTTTGTTTTGTTTTTTTGATTTTTTGGCTTATTTTAACCAACAGTATGAAGCTTGAAGATTGACTAAGCAAGCAAATCATTCAGGCTCTTAATCTCAAGAAATTCTACAGGAGAGTAAGGTCACTATATATATATATTTTTTTAAGTAATTAATTAATTAATTTTTTTATGGCTGCGTTGGATCTTCGTTGCTGCGTGAGGGCTCTCTTTAGTTGCGGTGAGTGGGGATTACTCTTTGTTGCTGTGCACAGGCTTCTCATTGCAGTGGCTTCTCTTGTTGCGGAGCACGGGCTCTAGGCACACGGGCTTCAGTAGTTGTGGCTTGCGGGCTCCAGAGCGCAGGCTCAGAAATTGTGGCGCAGGGGCTTAGTTGCTCCACAGCATGTGGGATCTTCCCGGACCAGGGCTTGAACCCATGTCCCCGGCACTGGCAGGTGGATTCTTAACCACTGCGCCACCAAGGAAGTCCAAGTTCACTATATTTTAAAGTACAAGTGAAACACATCTCAAAGCTAGCTAAGATTTACTAAGCCTACTTTGGAAGAAGACTCTTGGAACTGGTCATCATCATTTACAAAAGACTTTTTTGAATTACTACCTTGCATAGGACATTCTTATAAGGGTTGCTTATAAAAAATTGTGCAAGACATAGTTTGCTCAAGAAGCTACTAACCCTGTTGGTATTCAGTACCTATGTGGTTCAAGTTAACCACCAATGCAAGCAAGAGAGTAATTTCAGTGAAAAGACCAGATTTTGCATCAGAAGGGTCCCAGTTCTTCTGGTTTTAAGAACTTGGACAGCTTGTTTAATCTCATTCAGTCTCTATTTCCTCAACTGTAAAATGGGGTTATTGATACATTTATAGGATTTTTATGGATTCAAAAATGTGTTTTTGGATGTGAAAGCATTTTGTAAATTGTGCAATTTACAGATATGTACAAATGGCAAGTTTTATTTAAAGACAACATATGCTAGGACCATGAACACTGTCTACACAATAAATGATACAGCAGGTCAGAGGAGGAAACAGCTTGTCCTGGCAGGGAGTGTTTTCAATGAAGTATATTGAAAGGTTCGTTTAAGCCTAAAATTAAGTTAGGCAAATTATGGAAAAACACAGCTTTGATGATGCTTCCCTTTCTCACCAAGTTAACGGTATAGCTTTCTTTTTCATCTTTACATTTGTGCCAACTGAAACCATGTCTAGATTTGAAAATGTGGTTTGAAATCCAGCCTCATCTAAAATGTATTTTCTTCGATAGAGATATCTTTGCTAATTTCAGCAGGAAGTGTGATAGAGACACCGTGATCAGCAGAGAGATGGAGAGAATGTGACCAGCAGCTGATTGGACCTGAGCCCAAGAACAGTCATCAGATATTAACCACTTTGAGCCACAATCTTGAGTGCGTGGAATGCATGTGAATGGGTCATTTAATTTCCTATCATCCAGTCAGCTCAGTTCCCTTACACGGAATGTTCTATTTAGGTTCTTTTCTGTTTTGTAAAGTTCTTGATTGAAACATCTATATTAGAACTGAAATGTAAAACTGAGAGAGCTAAAAAGAACATTCCATTTTTGTTTCTCCCTGCAATTCAACTGCCAGCCTTAGACTTTTATTTACCATTTATATATTTTAATTTTTTGTAAGCATCTTTTCTGTACAATTACCATCCTTTCCCAAACAGTAATACTATTTTTTATTCTACTACCAATTTTCAGATTCTCTTCATGTTATGAAAAGTAAGCCTATACTTTTCCTTCCATTTAGTAGGTATACACGTTGATGAAAAAAAAAATAAAGATACAAAGTAGCTTTCATGAATCCCTTAATTTTTTAAAAGAGGAGCTTTATATTTTAATATGATATTCAAAACTGGATGCTGGGCTTCCCTGGTGGCGCAGTGCTTGAGGGTCTGCCTGCCGATGCAGGGGACACGGATTCGTGCCCCGGTCCGGGAACATCCCACATGCCGCGGAGCGGCTGGACGCGTGAGCCATGAGCCTGTGCTCCGCGGCGGGAGAGGCCACAACAGTGAGAAGCCCGCGTACCGCAAAAAAAATAAATAAGTAAAATAAATTAATTAATAATTAAAAAACAAAAACAAAAAACTGGAAGCTGAGTCATGCCCTTGGTTACCACAAGATAAAAGATTAAAGAAAGCAGAAATTTAATC
Organism: Delphinus delphis; assembly: GCF_949987515.2. Classification (NCBI taxonomy): domain Eukaryota; kingdom Metazoa; phylum Chordata; class Mammalia; order Artiodactyla; family Delphinidae; genus Delphinus; species Delphinus delphis. The sequence continues at coordinate 16,670,132 of NC_082693.1, read as the reverse complement.
AGCATATATCAGATTTTTAGAATATTTCTTACATGCAGTAGCTGTGGCCAGTAACAAATGTGACCAGCCTAGTTTTATTTTTTGGCAGAAGATACTTTTTTTTTTTTTTTTGCGGTACGCGGGCCTCTCACTGCTGTGGCCTCTCCCGTTGCGGAGCACAGGCTCCGGACGCGCAGGCTCAGCGGCCATGGCTCACGGGCCCAGCCGCTCCGCGGCACGTGGGATCTTCCCGGACCGGGGCACGAACCCGTGTCCCCTGCATCGGCAGGCGGACTCTCAACCACTGCACGACAAGAGAAGCCCTGTCAGTGCCATTGTTAATTGCCATTGTCTGCATATGCAAAATATAAGAAAGACATGACCATAGAAAAGAGCAGACTGATTTACAAAAAGGAGTGAAAGGACATGGAGGGAGGCCACAATGTTAGAATTTTATACGAATGGAAGAGACAACTACACTTCTCGAGCTTAAACAGGAAAAACATAAAATTTTTTTTCATATCTTTATTGGAATATAAATGCTTTACAATGTTGTGTTAGTTTCTGCTGTACAACAAAGTGAATCAGCTATATGTATACACTTATCCCCATATCCCTGCCCTCTTGAGCCTCCCTCCCACCCTTCCTATCCCAACCCTCTAGGTCATCACAAAGCACTGAGTTGATCTCCTTGTGCTAAAAACAACATAAAATTAAGAAATGTTCTGAGAGGGGGCTTCCCTGGTGGCGCAGTGATTAAGAATCCACCTGCCAACGCAGGGGACGCGGGTTTGAGCCCTGGTCCGGGAAGATCCCACATGCCGCAGAGCAGCTAAGCCCATGCGCCACAACTACTGAGCCTGAGCTCTAGAGCCCGCGAGCCACAACTATTGCAGCCCGCGCACCTAGAACCCGTGCTCCACAACAAGAGAAGCCACCGCAATAAGAAGCCCGTGCACCATAACGAAGAGCAGCCCCCGCTCGCTGCAGCTGGAGACAGCCCACGTGCAGCAACGAAGAACCAACACAGCCAGAAGTATAAATAAATAAGTAAATAAATAAATAAATTTAAAAAAGAAATGCTCTGAGGATAAAGGCTGATTAAAAACTTGACTTTGTAATAAGAATCAAAAGAAGGGTATACTTATTCATTGTTAAAACTTCTGAATAGATTAAGGGGGTGCCCAGGAAATCCTTAAAATTGGACAAAATGACTCAGTGAATTGAGACTAAAGTTGTAGCTCTCCCACCAAAGTCTGATATTTCCAAGGTATTCATAAGGCAAGAAAGAGAAGCGTGAGGGAGAAGAAAACAACAAAAAAGGGCATATATACACATAATATATATGTATATACATGCATACATGTACACTTCTTGGATTTGTTTTTTATATACTAACATATATAAAATCTAAGAAGTGTGTCTAGAAAAGAACAAAGAACCATGGCTAATAGTACATGGAGCTAACTGAAAGTTAATAGATAAGAAGCCAATCATTTTAAGAAAGTTTATAGCTATAGATACCATGAGTCTGGGCTAAGAAAGACTTTTTCAAAACGGAACATTATCCTTCAGTCTCCACGTTTCTACAGGCTGAGAATGCTTCTAGCTTCTAAGAAGAGGCAATTTTCCAATGCTCACTTCACATGGGGCCAAGGAGGATAATGAGTAAAAGAAACAAAAACAAACATGCAGAGAAAGGAAACAAAGGCCACCAGAGAACAATGGACTGGAGAGCCCCTCCCAGGGAACAGAACTGGACAAAACCAAGGAATATTCCCATCCTACGGGCGTAGAGGGATTTCAGAAACTAGCATATCCAGGTATACAAAAGTTTTCCCAATGGGTTTATAACTGATTCTAAACCATCATAACAAGTGTAAGCAGCTTACATGACCACATTTTGTGTATAAACCTGCCTGCATTACATTCAGAGTGCACTTGTAGGAACTTAAAGTGCTAATTCTGATTCCTCTTTATACGATAGGCACCATCACCAACCACACACACACAGCAACAAAATGGTGAGCATGACGATGATAAAGAGTGGGCCATAAAATGGCACCACCTAGCCTTATTGCAAGTCAGAAAATACAGATTTAATAAATGAATGCTTGCCACATTGATTACGTATTCTTCATAAATAAGTAATGAAACCGTCTTCAATTTAGACTTCTTATAACTTAAATTCCACTTGCTGAAAACGTCACTAGCTGTGCCATTACCTTTTCTGCTTATTTTCTTTTTTTAATTAATTAATTAATGTAGGCTGCGCCAGGTCTTAGCTGCAGCACGCAGGATCTTCATTGTGGCATGTTTAGTTGCGGCCTGTGGGCCCCTTAGTTGTGGCGTGCAAACTCTTAGTTGCAGTATGCATGTGGGATCTAGTTTCCTGACCAGGGATCGAACCCGGGCCCCCTGCATTGGGAGTGCGGAGCCCTACCCACTGGACTAGCAGAGAAGTCCCCTCTGCTGATTTTCTTAACATTCAACTTCAGTCATGTGGCCTCCCTACTCATAATCTTTCCATGGTTCCCCATTACCTTCCAAATCATGGACAAACTCCTCACTCTGGCATTCTAGGCTCTTCTCCTTGGGAGCCCCTCTAATCTTTCCAGCTTTATTTTTTGCCTCTAGTAGAGTTGCACAGAACTTCCACAAAAGTGGGCGAGTAGAATGGGTGGTGCTTTCTGCCCTGGTGTAGAGAACAGTTCCATCTACCAGGAGATAAAACTGAAGATGTTTTATGCCACCAATCCTTGTTGGACTCTTAGAAATAACAGCACCCCCTTCCTTACACTGTCAAAACAATTTGACCCTCATTGAGTCCCCTTTCTGGCCTATCAAATCTTTGTTTTAAACCTTGTCCCTGATGGTACTCACCCAGAGGTTTCAAACCCAGCTGGGCTACTGGACTTTTGCCTTTGGAAACTTGCCCTGCCCCTGTGTTGACACCATGGCATCCATCCATTTCTGACTCCTGGTCTTTGCTCTCAGATTTCCTTTTGGCAACTGTGTAGTTGCTTCAGCTTCAGCCGGTCCTGACATCACTCTTCATGCGACTTGGCCCCATCTGTCATTCAGTCATCCTTCCCGCCCTTCTTGGCTTCAGCAGCTGTTTACCCAGAATCCTGCCCTCAGGTAGGGATTGGAAACACCCTCCTCTGCGAGTCTGCAGCCGTCCTCACACTATACCCTATGCTACAGGCAAACTAGCCTAGTCATCTAGTCTGGTGTCTGCCTGGAATTTCCATCTTCCTGCTAGGCCTTTGAAGGGCGGGAAGATATTGTCTGTCCTTCTAGATCTATCCTAAATGTCACCTCTTCTGTGAAGCTTTCTTTATCTCACCTCCCTGGACAAAAATCAAGCAGTTCTCTCTCTGTACTCTCACAGAACTTTTTGTTTCTTCTAATTGGTAGTAATTTCATCATTTCAAAGTTCCAAACCAAGCAAATGCTTCATCTGCTTTTATGGCCTGGCTCACATGTCACTCTCTGTACCTCTCTTTGGCTTTCTCCCTGTTCACAGCAGAAGGAAACAATTCCTTCTCCTGTTTCCTTGACACTCATGACAGATCTAAGTACCTCAATGGCAAGAATATACTTTGTTCTTCTTTGTATTCTATTCTATGCCCAGCTCAGTGCGTTGTCAATAGGTCTCTGTAAGACCTCACTGATGAGATGGACTTTTACCTACATTATTTCATTTGATCCTCACAATGACAAATAAGGAAAAAAGAACAGCTACTCTCTTCATGAGAAGAGGAAACCGAGGCTCAGAGTAGCTAATCAGGTTAGTCCAATCTTGCATATGTATAAACAGAACCAGGTCTTAAACAGACTTTAAGTCTAATTAACTTACTACTCTTGATCCATTCATTTATTCATTCATTATCTGGCTATCAGAGTTTCAAAGGCAAATGAAATGTGCTGTTACCCTAAAAAGACTCACCTGATGATGAAGATTAAAAAATCTAATAAAATACAGTCTAACGCATGCTTTGGTAGGAAAAAAGCTTAGAATTGTATCATAACACATATATGACTGTATACCCAGCTTAGATGGGGTTGGAAAAGGTCCTGGAAACAATTTTAGATGGGCTAAATCCTAAACCGGATCTTAGAGGATAAGTAGCTGTTATTCAAATGAATAAATGGGGGTAAGAAATTTCTGGACACAAAGAAAGCAGCTGTAAAGCCATGGACTTGTGAGAGGAGATGGCCCTTCTGGGGAGCTGCAAGCACACTGGAATAGCAGCTGTGCAGAGTATGAGGAATGGGCAGACAGAGAGTTGACACACTTCTTGGAAGAGATGGTATCTAAATAACAAAGAGTGCCAGAGCAGAATTACTCAGCTTGTATTTGGCTTTCCTGTTGCCCATGAAGGGACAATGATATTTTTTAAAAAAGCAAACCCATATTGGTCATCATCAAGATATAAAACTGAAAGTTGTATGAAAACAGTGGTTTCCTCTCTCTGGGAAAATAAATAAATATATATATATATATACACACACACACACACACATACACACATATATATATGATATGTATCAACTATATATCATATATGTCATACTGCATATCATTTTATACTATACATATATCTTGCTTTTTGAGTTATTCTTGGCAAGGTCATTGTTCTGTCACAAAATAACTCCACAATAGCTGAAAGTCGTTATAAGGATGATATTTGATATCAATATATGACGTGAGTAAACAAAAATAATTTGGCTCAAGTGACATTCTTCCATTAAATTACTGGAAAGAACTTACTCATGTTACTTTCTAATACTGTCAGATCTCTGCAGAATGATACAAAAGGGGTAGCAATTACTAGAATATAAGAAGTATTCTCCCAGTGCTCAGAAAGAACATAAAAATAATTCCCCCAAATACAAACCATTAAGTTTAATTTTGGTCCCCTTTAAAATTTTAATGTGGATTATCAATTGTTTTCTGGCTCTTATAAAGGTAATGCCTAGAAGCCAGCATAGGTTCACTTAGAGTAGACTATGCCACAGAGAACTCATTTGTTTTTTGTGGTTTTTTTTAACATTTTTAATTTCTTTAATGTTGTATCTATTTTATGTATTTATTTTTGGCTGCACTGGGTCTTTGTTGCTGCGTGTGGGCTTTTTCTCATTGCGGTGAGCAGGGGCTACTCTTCGTTGCGGTGCGCGGGCTTCTCATTGAGGTGGCTTCTCTTGCTGCAGAGCACGGGCTCTAGGTGTGTGGACTTCAGTATTTGTGGCTTGTAGGCTTTAGAGTGCAGGCTCAGTAGTTGTGGCTCGTGGGCTTTAGAGTGCAGGCTCAGTAGTTGTGACGCACAGGCTTAGTTGCTTCGTGGCATGTGGGATCTTCATGGACCGGGGCTCGAACCCATGTCCCCTGTATTGGCAGGCAGATTGTCAACCACTGCGCCAACAGGGAAGGCCCTCATTTGCTTTTTAATAGCCTGACCACACAGGTAGAAAATAGAAGTTCTATGGCAATGCTATAGTGTCAAATATCTATATTCAATCAAAATAATTTGAATAGACTCATAATGACTTTTTGGACATGCATGATATAATTAAGTAAAAAATAAATTGTCCTGATTGAATCCTAGCCAGAGTGCTTATTAATAGAGCTGAATATCAACTTACACTGTAGTGTCCAGAGACATTACTTTGCCCTATTCTGTTCGACAAGTTTGTCAGTTAGTTTAACAGCTTAGAAGGCATGCTTATTACATTTTTTAGTGATATAAAGCGGAGAAATCTTAATTCAGTATGAGAAAAGCAGAATTCTAAAAGTCTTCTAAAGGATATAGACTGTAAGACCAAATATTTAATAAGAATAAGTATAAATAAAAATGGGGGGTTGGGACGAATTGGGAGATTGGGATTGACAGATATACACTATTGATACCATGCATAAAAGAGATAACTAATGGGAACGTACTGTATAGCACAGGGAACTCTACTCAGTGCTCTGTGGTGACCTAAATGGGAAGGAAATCCAAAAAAGAGGGGATATTTATATATATGTATAGCTGATTCACTTTGCTGTATGGTAGAAACTAACACAACATTGTAAACAACTATACTCCAATAAATAAATAAATAAAATGTAATCCTGTATTTAAAAAAAATAATTGAGTATGTATAAAATGGACGTTACATTTTATTTTAAAAGTCTCAGACTTTGGAATACACTGGCAAAATTGTAATGTAAGACCAAGACAATGAGAGTTATATGTCATATTTGCCTGCCCTCAGTTGTTCTAATGTGGATTTCAGATTTTAATCGAAATACTAGCAAAGTGTGATACATCTAGAGAAGGATTACTGAGATGGTGGTCAGGAATTGTTGAAAACTTGGGGACTTTTTTGCTCAGATGATTTGGAATTATAAATCCTATTTTTCCATCTTATAGTTCGTCTCCATGAAAATTCAGGAGAGAATACAGAAGAACTGTCATGAAGGAGGAAATAAACTTATTGCGACAGGAAAATGAGTATACAGGAAGCATACTTTTAACTTGCTGTAAGGTATCACTTTTTCCTAATTACAGATGTTGAGAACTAAACGGGCTATATTGAGATGATGAGTATGTATTTTTTTAATTTAAAAATAATTTTTAATTCATTTACTCATTCGATAGCTACTGAATGACTAGCCTGCGTCAAGCATTGTGCTCCGTATTAAAGACACAAAGGATAATTACAAATAGGACCTCCTCTCAAGGAGCTCCTGAGTAGGAATGAAGTGGGAGGGGAAGATACATGATAAATAATTATAATAGAATGTAAAAGGTGCTATAGTAATTGTCTTCAACAAGCCATAGCAGTGGATAGAATTACCAGTTCTGTCCCAGGAATAAGGGAATATCTAGGAAAGCTTCATTACCATAAAAAATATTAGCTAAGAATAGTTGGCTTTTTCTATGTGTGACGTTCTATACTAAATGCTGTGCACCCATTATCTGATCTAATCCTCAATACCACCCTATAGTCCATTGTTTTTCTCATTTTACAGATTAGGAAACCAACACACAGTAAGGCTGTGTAATTTTGCCAGGGTCACCCAAATACTAAGTGGCAGAGCTGAGTTATAAAACCGGGAAATTTCACTCCAGGGACTATATTCTTTTTTTTTTTTTTTTTTTTGCGGTACGCGAGCCTCTCACTGTTGTGGCCTCTCCCATTGCGGAGCACAGGCTCCGGACATGCAGGCTCAGCGGCCATGGCTCACGGGCCCAGCCGCTCCGCGACATGTGGGATCTTCCCGGGCCGGGGCACGAACCCGTGTCCCCTGCATCGGCACGCGGACTCTCAACCACTGCGCCACCAGGGAAGCCCCAGGGACTATATTCTTAACCAGTGCTTTCCAAAATCTTTGTTACAACCAACTGGTGAGTCATGAAATCAATATAGTGTCTTTAACACCACTCTAAAAAATTAATAGAAAATATCTGGACACACTCTACATAGTAAGGATGAATATTGTTCTAATATTGTTTTTAAGAAACTCTTGCTTTAGCTACAGAAGTGTGTGTGCAGGTGTGTGTATTAAGTCACAATATAAAATGTATTTCTTATACCTGTGTATTAGGTATCTACTGCTGAATAACAAATAACCCCAAACCTTAGTAGATTAAAAGAGCAACATGTCTCATCTCACAGTTTCTGTGACTCAGGAATCTGGGCATGACTTGGCTGGGTCCCCAGACTCTAGGTCTCTCACAAGGCTACACTTCTCTCAAGACTTGATTGAGAGTACAGTAAGTCCCCAACATACAAACAAGTTCCCTTCCAAGAGCGAGTTCACAAGTCCAATTCACTCGTAACTCCAACAAAGTTAGCCCAGGTACCCAACTAACACAATTGGCTGTATAGTACTGTATTGTAATAGGTTTATAATACTTTTCACACAAATAATACATAAAAAACAAAAATAAAGAAAACATTTAAAATCTTACAGTGTCATACCTTGGAAAGTACAGTAGTACAGTACAACAGCTGCCATACAAAGGGCATGTTTGCATCTTTGAAATTTCACAACTTGAAAGTTCATGTGTAAGGGACTTACTGTATTTACTTCCTAGTTCACTTGCTTGGCTGTTGGCAGGATTCAATTTCTTCTAGGCTGTTGTACCAAGGCCTCAGTTTCTCACACACTATTGGCTGGCAGCTTCCTTCAGTTTCTTGCCACATGGTCTCTCTGTAATCATGTCTCGACATGGAAGCTGGCTTCAGAGAGCAAGTGAGAGAGCAGGAGGGCCAGACGGTGTCAGCACCAAAAGAGGGATAGCGAGATAGAAGCCATAGTCTTCTGTAACCTAATCATAGAAGCGACGTCCTTCTACTTCTGCCATACTGTATGTGTTAAAGCCCAGTAACTAGGTCCAGCCCACACTCTGAGGAGAGGATTCCTCACAGGCATGAAGTCCAGGCAGTTGGTATCAATGGAAGTCAGGCCAGAATCTGCCTAACATGAGAAGGCTATAGGTATTGAGAATTACATACCTCACTTCCCTTAAACTTGCATAATTAAACTTAAGGAGCTGTATGGGAGGGATTCTTTCACTGGCAGAAGATTGGCATAGAGAAGCTTCACTGTCCTCTCCTTTTAAAACTCTTAAAATCTAAGTACTTTCCCTACAGCTTTGATAACCATCATTTCTAACACGTAATAGTATCTACAACACGGCAGGCACTGTTCTAAACCTCTCACGAATATTTTAGCTCATTTAATCTTCAAAAGTACAATATGAAGCTGTCCAGCTTTCCCAGCACCACTTATTGAAGAGACTGTCTTTTCTCCATTGTATATTCTTGCCTCCTTTATCAAAAATAAGGTGACTGTATGTGCGTGGGTTTATCTCTGGGCTTTCTATCCTGTTCCATTGATCTATATTTCTGTTTTTGTGCCAATGCCATACTGTCTTGATTACTGAAGCTTTGTATTATAGTCTGAAGTCAGGGAGCCTGATTCCTCCAGCTCCGTTTTTCTTTCACAAGATTGCTTTGGCTATTCAGGGTCTTTTCTGTTGCCATACAAATTATAAAATTTTTTTTCTGGTTCTGTGAAAAATGCCATTGGTAATTTGATAAGGATTGCATTGAATCTGTAGATTGCTTTGGATAGTAGAGTCATTTACTCCTGCACTGTTGGTGGGAATGTAAATTGATACAGCCACTATGGAGAATAGTACAGAACCTCCATTTAAGGAGGTTACTTAAAAAACTAAAAATAGAACTACCATATGACCCAGCAATCCCACTACTGGACGTATACCCTGAGAAAACCATAATTCAAAAAGAGACATGTACCACAATGTTCACTGCAGCACTATTTACAATAGCCAGGACATGGAAGTAATTAAGTGTCCACTGACAGAGGAATGGATAAAGAAGATGTGGCACATATATACAATGGAATATTACTCAGCCATAAAAAGAAACAAGATTGAGTTATTTGTAGTGAGGTGGATGGACCTAGAGTCTGTCATACAGAGTGAAGTAAATCAGGAAGAGAAAAGCAAATACTGTATGCTAACACATATATATATGGAATCTAAAAAAAAAAGGTTCTGATGAACCTAGGGGCAGGACAAGAATAAAGACACAGACGTAGAGAATGGACTTGAGGACACGGGGAGGCGGAAGGGTAAGCTGGGACGAAGTGAGAGAGTAGCATTGACATATACACACTACCAAATGTAAAACAGATAGCTAGTGGGAAGCAGCCACATAGCACAGGGAGACCAGCTCGGTGCTTTGTGACCACCTGGAGGGGTGGGATAGGGAGGGTGGGAGGGAGATGCAAGAGGGAAGGGATATAGGGATATATGTATACATATAGCTGATTCACTTTGTTATACAGCAGAAACCAACACAACATTGTAAAGCAATTATACTCCAATAAAGATGTTAAAAAATTTAAAAATAAATTAAAAAAAAATTTTAAGTACAAGATGAGTTAGGTAGTATTATTATCACCTCTGTCTTTCAAATGAAGAAACTGATGCACAGAGAGGACACACAGTTACAGAGTGGCAGAGCTGGGACTTGATTCCAGAGAAAATGCTCTTGGTCACTATGTATAATAGAAGGCCTCCCACTGAATCTCCTAAAAGCTAGACCCAATGCCCCTTCTCTACCTCACCTTCTTTGATCTTCCTGTAGTATTTGGTCTGTTGACAACACAAAATTTCTTAGCATTTTCATTTCCCTTGGCTTTCAGAACACTACAACATCAAGACTATAGATCAGGCAATCCCTTCCACTGATATCAGATCATGGTACATATGTACTTTGTCTCCTCTACTCGATTTTAAGCCATTTACAGGTACAGATCAGTTAAAGTTGTCTGTGGAACTGGTTGAGTGAGTGATAATAATTGATTGGCTAAACTTAGAAACTTTCCATTTATTCTGAACATCGGAATTATGCTCTCGCTGTGTGTATTCACTCCACAAACTGGTATGGGGCAACTACTCCATGTCAGGCACTGTTCTAAATGCTGGGTGAATAGCAGAGAATAAGCTAGATAAAACTTAGCTCTCATGGTGCTTATATGCTACTTAGATGACTTTAAAAGAAAATGAATACGAGAAATGGATTCTGATTAGCTCACCTCAACGTACAGCCAAACACTAGTAAGTCATAAATACACAAATCACAAGAGAAATGGTTGCCAGAGAAAACTGAACAGACTTAGGTGTCTTTCTTTACATTCAAAACCATGAAATTCTTCCTCAGTAAAGTGTTGTGTCTCTACTGAATGTTCAGAAATGTTCTAGGCATTGATATAACAGACACCAAAAGGAAATGAAAAAGATTCTCATTTTTATCCTTGGCTGTAAGTGCTTCTATTGCCTGCCTTTTCAAGGAATAAAAGATAGAGCTTAATGTAATAATTTTCTTTCCAGAAGAATTCAAAGCCTGTTTTCTTATTCAGCCTATTACTTTCTCAGGTTTCCTGACTTCCCCTAGCACTATTTTCATATCAAATATTCATATTTTCTGGACAATCCATGTTTTCCCCAGCCAATGCCACCCCCCCCCCACTTTTATTTTAGTTCACTAATTCTTAAGGCCACCGTGTTGCCTCACTCAGCTGTTCTCAGTTTCAACTATGCAAGCACATTCTGGAATTATCTCATTATAATATTCCAGAAATATGTCATAAATTAGGATTCTATTGTGGTTTAATAATTAGCTGCAACCATAGAAAGAATTTCACACCAGATGCGGAAGAGCATTTTGACCCTGCCAGGGGGCCTATTTTCTTATTCATTTGCAAATTTCCCAGTTCTTTTCTGCAAGATGGTTTCTAAATCCTACAAGGTCTAACCTACACAGCTAACTGGAGGCCTCATAAGGCTGCAATTACCCTTAAGTGATTTGTTTCTTTATTATAATCCTTGGCAAGTAATATTTATGGGACATCAGAAGTACCAAAGTTATCCAGGTCCTTTTTAAATTAGAAAAGAATCTGTGTTGCTACCCACCCACTACTTTGTGTATATGGCTTTGATGAAGCCTACAAGTTTTTCAAATAAGATATACTCCCAAAGATCGTGTCCTGTTTTGGATGACAAATGCTTCCTTAGGCACTGGGGAGGTCGGTGTGGAGACAGTCATTCGTTTTGTTTGTTTATTTGTTTGTTTCTAGCCATGCAAATAATTGAATCTAGTAATAGGGAGAGAAGAACATTTTAAAAAATTTTCTATTGGACTACAATTAATTTACAATGCTGTGTTAGTTTCAGGTGTACAGCAAAGTGATTCAGTTATACATATACATGTATCTATTCTTTTTCAAATTCTTTTCCCATTTAGGTTATTATAGAATATTGAGCAGAGTTCCCTGTGCTACTGTAGGTCCTTGTTGGTTATCTATTTTAAATGTAGTAGTGTATATACATCAATCTGAACATTTTTAATGAGAGCTGTACTCACCATAGAGCAATGATCAAAATGCTTGCATTGTGTACATGTGGAAGCAAAACAGATGACGAGATTTGCTTTTAAAGGTTTATGTACAAAAGAAAGATCTGTAGCACTTGAAATCTTGAAAGAGAAGTTGATATTAGATTTATTTTTTTTAGACGTATCTGTTCTCTTTTCATGTTTACATCCAATGATTTTGCCATATGTGGCTATTTCCCTGTTAAGATAGATGTGTATTCAAGATGATCCTAATCTTAAATACTTTCTAGATTGAGGACTTTAAGTATTGACTTCTTACTTTAATGATGCTTTTAAGTTGTCAAATACATTTTAGGTATCTCAAGTCCATTTGAATTCAGTTGACATTATACATTACAAACATGCATCTGGATGGACATAAAACCAGTTGCTAATACGTATATATTTTTATAAATGGACTATTTTGTTCCTGAGAATAAGAAAACTTCATTTTATCAGCATACATGAAGTTAATGAGAAACTACTTTCAAGTCTGATATATTTACTTTTCCTAACCCGTAAAATCTCTTCACTTAGAATTTAGACAAGTTAACTCCACTGAAAAAAAAAAAAAAAAGACCTTGTAAATACTGTATCATTTAGTGTGCGGCATTAAAAGAAGAGACGAGATTTTGATGGAGTGTTATAAAAATATTTTTCCATTTATTTTGCTCAAACTACTGTATTCTTTTGAAAGATGTATAATAAAAATGAATTTATTTTATTTTATTTTTTTTTAAATTAGTTATATTTTAGGAACACATTTTAAAATGTTAGGTTTTCTCTTGATACTTTTCTTTTTATTAAGAATATCTTGGTTATTCTGTCTTGTTTATTATGAGATGAATTTGAGAATTCTTGCATTAATTTCTTTAAATATCCTGTTTTTCTAAATAAATAAATAACTAAATTTATTTTTTATTTATTTATTTTTGGCTGCGTTGGGTCTTTGTTGCTGAGCCTGGGCTTTTCTCTAGTTGTGGTGAGCAGGGGCTACTCTTTGTTGCAGTGCGCGGGCTTCTCATCGTGGTGGCTTCTCTCGTTGCAGAGCATGGGCTCTAGGCATATGGGTTTCAGTAGTTGTGGCACGCAGGCTCAGTAGCTGTGGCTTGCGGGCTCTAGAGCGCAGGCTCAGTAGTTGTGGCGCATGGGCTTAGCTGCTCCGTGGCATGTGGGATCGTCCCAGACCAGGTTTTGAACGTGTGTCTCCTGCATTGGCAGGCAGATTCTTAACCCCTGCACCACCAGGGAAGCCCTATCCTGTTTTTTAATTGGAATTTTGTTGAAAATACATTAATTAATTTCTAGTGGATTTGATATTTTACAATGGTGAATTTCCCCAAACAGAATAATGTTGAGTATTAACATTTAAAAATGAATTTCTATAAACATATACTGTTTGGTAATCTATATCAGACCTTTCCTTGAAACATATTTTAGAGAATATGTAAATAAATCTTTGATTATAGCAAGTATATGTGAACTCTCCTTCCCATGTCATTAGTTTTTTCTGTATTTATTGCTGCTCCTTCAGCCTCCTCCTGTGAAAAACCCTCCCTTTCTCATGCTTTTTTTTTAACTAAACCAATAGTATGCAACATCTTCTAGGAGAGAGATTTATAATCAGGAAGTTTCCAGATTTCTATGATTATAGGAATTTACTCATTTTTTTCCCAGGGTTCCATGGTTAGTGGTATCCACACAGCACAGTGCTAAAAAAAAACCAGGGAAGAGAAAGAATAGCTCTTGACTGGCTTCCTTGAATTTTTTCCTTGAATTTATTTTTCCTTTTACTGGCTATGATCTGGAAAACAGGACTACTGTTTCTCTGTAAGTTTCAGATTTGAATTGTTGCTTCCCCCAACGTTAAATTAAAAATCTTTCTACACATCAGGCTAAGGAAACAAGAGGCTGAAAACTGAAATAAGAAGGCTGAGGAAACAAGAGGCTAAACCAAGAGGCTAAGGAAGTTGTCGCAGCTCAAAAACGAACCCAAAATGGACTAACCAGCTGCCTCAGGAGGTGCCTCACAATTGTGCACTGCCCAATGATCATCACTGTACAAGAGCTGGGCCAAAGCTTTAATAGTTAGAGTTGATGAAAATTTGGAAGGACAGACTCATAATAACGAAACCCCAACGAGGCTGATGTATAAACAAAAAGACCAATTAATTAATTAAGAGAACTATTGAGAAAAAGGGGTCTTTCCCCCCTCTTTGTCTTGTCAAGATGAAGTTCCTGTATTTCTCTTTATAAAAGTAATATATCAGCACTGTTGTTATAGGCTGAATTACGTCCCCCCGCCAAATTCATATGTTAAAGTCCCAACCCCAGTATCTCAGAATGTGACTCTATTTGGAGATAGGGTCTGTAAGAGGTAGTTAGGTTAAAATGAGGTCATTCCAGTGGACCCTAATCCAATATGACTTCTTCTTTCCTTATAAGAAGGGGAAATTTGGACACAGATCCACACAGAGGGAAGACCATGTGAAGACACAGGGAGAAAACAGCCATCTATAGGCCAAGGAGTGGGGCATCAGAAGAAACGAACTCTGCTGACACCTTGATCAAACAGCTGGCTTCCAACTGTGAGAAAATAAATTTCTGTTGTTCAAGCCACTCAGCTTGTGGTATTTTGTTATAGCAGCCCTAGCAAACTAACTCAACTGTGGAAAAGACATCAGAAACTTAAAAAAAAGAACTAGACAAAGACAGTAAAGAGTACATATAATTCCCACAACGCTGTGGTTACAATATTGAAGTATGCCCTGTTGTATACTCTCTGGTATATATATGGCTGTTTTTCTTTTAAATATGTAATTTTACTAGATGTCATTCTTAACTTGCATTCCCACTATTTCTATCTGCAGAATACCTTTAATAGCTGGATAATATTTCATTGTATGATTTTATTTTTTATTATCTCATCAAGCCTTTGGTATTGAACATTTAGATTGTTTTCAGCATTTTTATTCTTACATATACCGTCTTTGGTTGAAAGCCCAGTGCTACAACTTTATGACTATGTGGATTTAAATAATTTAATTAGCAATAAATTTGGGGACCAAAACAACTTCATTAAGAAGTGGAACTATCAGTTCTGAAATATATGGGCCAAAATTACATAAATGAGCTTAGTATTTTTCTCTTAGAAATAATTTCTTTTTTGGCTGATTCAAATCTTTAACACCATATCATTGCATCTGGGTCATGTTGATAATATTCTTTGCCAAAGCCTGACTGCTGGCACATATTCAGGATTTATATCCTACTTTGTATTTCAGAGTCTTCGTCACTCAAAAAATTAAAACGGGCAGTTGATAAATTATTAATTCCATTTTCCAGTGTAGGCTTAATCTAAATGTTTTCCTCACATCCAGCGTTCTAATAATATATGAGCACTCATACAACTTAACCTTGAAATTTGGGCTGGGATCACAAGCATCTACTCTGACATAAATTAAATACGTTGGAGTTCTTTTTCACATTAGTAAAAAGGAGACTGGCCAATAAAGGATGGATTGAGGGATGAAGAAAAATTATGAGTATTTGAATACTCAGTGATGTGCTTATATCAAAAGTTGTCATCACATTCTTAAGCAGCTTTAGCTCAGCTATAATAAAATTGAAACTTTTTTCATTTTGTCTTATTTCAAATTTGGAGATTACTGGAAATCAGTTGACATTTTGTCTCACTCTCTTAGAGCAAAGTTATGCTTTAGTTACCTTCTTTGTAACTAGGAAAAGGAAAAAAAATCAGCACTATATTTTGTGATATATACAAAAGACATGAATGATTTATTTCTATATATTTTTGAGACTAAAATAAAGCATTTTTAATTAAAATGAGCAATATAAAATTCTACCTATAATACTGTAAAACAAGGCAACTTGAGTGTTCTTATGCAGTTCACTCGGTACAAACAAAATTGATGCAAATACTACTATTCCAGGGCCACTCTACCTATAAGAGAAGAGTTACCGTTTATATGACTTAAGGAATTAAACTGGAAATTACAAATATAAATTAAATGTACTTTGTTTTTCTTGATTTATAGAACTCAGCTTTTCAGCCTTACTTGAAAGAGATAAAGGCAAGTACTAGAGGGCTCACCTCCTTCAGCTATTTAGGAAGAGTGTGTGTTTGAGCCACACTGAGAGCAAGAAAACCCCTAAGGAGGCTGAGTGCTTCCTTCCAGAAATTAAGTTTGAAAGTTAGGTACCAATTGCAAGGTGAATGTGGTAGGTGCTCATGAATTTGGGGCCAAGGTTTTGATCAGGCCCGAAAAAATGAGAGAAACAAGCGCATAGCACAGAACATCTCCCCAGTACATTGTGCCTAAAATATAACTAAATACATTAATAGAATCAATTTTGATTGATCTGTAATTTCCACACAACAAAACATGCTACGGAAGTCAGGGCAAGGTTCAAATTGTATGATACAAAGGTTCAAGTTAATTCTGACTGTTACTAGGTGTCATTATAACGAGCTTAACTCTTTGTTCCCGCCTGCCGATTTACAGTGGGATTTTGATTTTGCTGTTTTAGTTATGATAGATGCTCATTATTTTTTTTTTTAAAAAGCAAACAGTTCAAAAGCAAGAAGGAAAAAGTAAAATATCATGAAAAGCCCACCACTTAGACGTAACCTGTATTCAAACCCTGGGAAAAATCTCTCTATGCATGTATGTGGTTAGCAGACATTTGGTCCTATCCAAAATGACCATGAGCAGATGTAGTCCACAGCAAATGGTTTTGGACAGTCCCAATCATCAAAAACTTTCTGGCATGGACCAGACATATAATGGACATTTTGAACAGGACCAAATGTCCTGGAAGGATGTATGTAAATACAGAAATAGGGGTGTAATCTTACATGAATGGGATACAGCACAGGGGTTAAAAATATGGGCTTTACAGAGTACCCATTTCACGGGGTATTGTAAGAAAAAAAATGAATTAAAAAACAAAGAATTGTGCCTGGAACATAGTAAACGCTCCAAAATATTTGCTATTATTACGTACAGATATATGTAAGGGTCATAAGTTTGCAACCCCTGAACCAAATCTTCAAAATAAACTTTAAAAAAAACTGTAAATTTAAAAGGGATTGTTAACAAATATGAGTATGATTCAAGATAATATTTACCTGAGTCAAAGGAAAAAAGGGTAGTGAGAAGAATCACCTAGATACATGATGGTCAGGGTGCTAGCTTTTCTTCACGGGGAGAGAGGCTGAGTATATTCTTGGGTGCTCATTCCGTTAAAGAAGTACACACATTAAATTAGAAAGAACATTGGGGGCATCCTGGCCTCAGGACCTGTGTTTTTAACTTACCAGTACCCGATAAATGGTAATCGTGATGATAATAAACAATTACAAGGCGGACCTTCAAGATGGCAGAGAAGTAAGACGTGGAGATCACCTTCCTGCCCACAAATACATCAGAAATACATCTACATGTGGAACAACTCCTACAGAACACCTACTGAACGCTAGCTGAAGACCTCAGACCTCCCCAAAGGCAAGAAACTCCCCACGTACCTGGGTAGGGCAAAAGAAAAAAGAATAAACAGAGACAAAAGAATAGGGACGGGACCTGCACCAGTGGGAGGGAGCCGTGAAGGAGGAAACGTTTCCACGCACTAGGAATCCCCTTCGCAGGTGGAGACTGCGGATGACGGAGGGGGGAAGCTTCGGAGCCGCGGAGGAGAGCGCAGCAACAGGGGTGCGGAGGGCAAAGCGGAGAGATTCCTGCACAGAGGATCGGTGCCGACCGGCACTCACCAGCCCGAGAGGCTTGTCTGCTCACCTGCCGGGGTGGGCGGGGCTGGGAACTGAGGCTCGGGCTTCGGTCGGATCCCAGGAAAAGGACTGGGGTTGGCGGTGTGAACACAGCCTGAAGGGGACTATGTGCCACAACTAGCCAGAAGGGAGTCCGGGAAAAAGTCTGGAGCTGCCTAAGAGGCAAGAGACCATTGTTTTGGGGTACGCAAGGAGAGGGGATTCAGAGCACTGCCTAAACGAGCTCCAGAGAAGGGCACAAGCCACAGCTTTCAGTGCGGACCCCAGAGACAGGCATGAGATGCTAAGGCCGCTGCTGCAGCCACTAAGAAGCCTGTGTGCGAGCACAGGTCACTCTCCACACCTCCCCTCCCGGGAACCTGTGCAGCCCACCACTGCCAGGGTCCCGTGACCCAGGGACAACTTCCCCAGGAGAATGCACAGCGGGCCTCAGGCTGCTGCAACTTCACACTGGCCTCTGCCGCTGCAGGCTCACCCCGCAATCTTACCCCTCCCTCCTCCCGGCCTGAGTGAGCGAGAGCCCCCTAATCAGCTGCTACTTTAACCCCGTCCTGTCTGAGCGAAGAACAGATGTCCTCAGGCGACCTACATACAGAGGCGGGGCCAAATCCAAAGCTGAGCCCCGGGAGCTGTGAGAACAAAGAAGAGAAAGGGAAATCTCTCCCAGCAGCCTCAGGAGCAGCGGATTAAATCTCCACAATCAACTTTATGTACCTGCATCTGTGGAATACATGAATAGACAACGAATCACCCCAAAATTGAGATGGTGGAATTTGGGAGCACTGTAGACTTGGGGTTTGCTTTCTGCATCTAATTTGTTTCTGGTTTTATGTTTATCTTAGTTTAGTATTTAGAGCTTATTATCATTGGTAGATTTGTTTACTGATTTGGTTGCTCTCTTCCTCCTTTCTTTTTTAATATATGTAGATAAAAATTTTTTTTCATTTTTCTCTTTTTGTGAGTGTGTGTGTGTATGCTTCTTTGTATGATTTTGTCTGTATAGCTTTGCTTTTACCATTTGTCCTAGGGTTCTGTCTGTCTTTTTTTTTTTTTTTTTTAGTATACTTTTAGCTCTTGTTATCATTGGTGGATTTGTTCTTTGGCTTGGAAGCTTTCTTCTTTCTTTCTTGCATTCTTTTTCTATTCTCTTTTTTTTTTACTTTATATTTTTTATTTTTAATAGTTATTTTTTATTTTAATAACTTTATTTTATTTGATTTCTTTCTTTCCTTCTTTCCTCCTCCTTCCTGCCTTTCTTCCTTCTTTCCTTCCTTCCTTTCTTTCTTTCTCTCTTTCTCTTTCTCTCCATTTTCTTCCGAACCATGTGGCTGACAGTGTCTTGGTGCTCCAGCCGGCTATCAGGCCTGTGTCTCTGATGTGGGAGAGCTGAGCTCAGGACATTGGTGCACCAGAGACCTCCTGGTTCCATGTAATATCAAATGGCAAAATCTCTCCCAGAGATCTCCATCTCAACACTAAGACCCAGCTTCACTAAAGGACCAGCTAGCTACAGTCCTAGACACCATATGCCAAACAACTAGCAAGACAGGAACACAACCCCACCCATTAGCAGAGAGGCTGTCTAAAATCATAAGGTCACAGACACTGCAAAACACCACCGTATGTGGTCCTGCCCACCATAAAGACAAGATCCTGCCTCATACACCAGAACACAGGCACTAGTCCCCTCCACCAGGAAGCCTACAGAACCCACTAAACTAACCTTACCCACTGGGGGCACACAACAAAAACAATGGGAACTACGAACCTGCAGCCTGCAAAAAGGAGACCCCAAACACAGTAAGTTAAGCAAAAGGAGAAGACAGAGAAATATACAGCAGATGAAGGAGCAAGGTAAAAACCCACGAGACCAAACAAATGAAGAGGAAATAAGCAGTCTACCTGAAAAAGAATTCAGAGTACTGTCAGTAAGGATGATCAAAAATCTTGGAAATAGAATGGAGAAAATACAAGAAACATGTAACAAGGACCTAGAAAAACTAAAGAGCAAACAAATAAGATGAACAACACAATAAATGAACTTAAAAATTCTCTAGAAGGAATCAATAGCAGAATAACTGAGGCAGAAGAACAGATAAGTCACCAGGAAGACAAAATAGTGGAAATGACTACCTCAGAGCAGAATAAAGAAAAAAGAATGAAAAGAATTGAGGTCAGTCTCAGAGACCTCTGGGACAACATTAAATGCACCAACATTCAAATTATAGGGGTCCCAGAAGAAGAAGAGAAAAAGAAAGGGACTGAGAAAATATTTGAAGAGATTATAGTTGAAAACTTCCTTAATATGGGAAAGGAAAGAGTCAATCAAGTCCAGAAAGGGCAGAGAGTCCCATACAGGATAAATCCAAGGAAAAACATGCCAAGACACATATTAATCAAACTATCAAAAATTAAATACAAAGAAAAAATATTAAAAGCAGCAAGGGAAAAACAACAAATAACATACAAGGGAATCCCCATAAGGTTAACAGCTGATCTTTCAGCAGAAACTCTGTAAGCCAGAAGGGAGTGACAGGACATATTTAAAGTGATGAAGGAGAAAACCCTGCAACCAAGATTACTCTACCCAGCAAGGATCTCATTCAGATCTGATGGAGAAATTAAAACCTTTACAGACAATCAAAAGCTGAGAGAGTTCAGCACCACCAAACTAGCTTTACAAAAAATGCTAAAGGAACTTTTCTAGGCAGGAAAAACAAGAAAAGGAAACGACCTACAATAAGAAACCCAAAACAATTAAGAAAATGATAATAGAAATATACATATTAATAACTACCTTAAATGTAAATGGATTAAATGCTCCAACCAAAAGATATAGGCTGGCTGAATGGACACAAAAACAAGACCCAGATATACGCTGTCTACAAGAGACCCACTTCAGGCCTAGGGACACATTCAGACTGTGTGTCTGGGGATGGAAAAAGATACTCCATGCAAATGGAAATCAAAAGAAAACTGTAGTAGCAATTCTCATATCAGATAAAATATACTTTAAAATAAAGACTATTATAAGAGACAAAGAAGAACACTACATAATAATCAAAGGATCAATCCAAGAAGAAGATATAACAATTGTAAATATTTATGCACCCAACATAGGAGCATCTCAATACATAAGGCAAAATCTAACAGCCATAAAAAGGGAAATCTACAGAAACACAATCATAGTAGGGGACTTTAACATCCCACTTTCACCAATGGACAGATCATCCAAAATGAAAATAAATAAGGAAACACAAGCTCTAAATGATACATTAAACAAGATGGACTTAATTGATATTTATAGGACATTCCATCCAAAAACAACAGAATACACTTTCTTCTCAAGTGCTCATGGAACATTCTCCAGGATAGATCATATCTTGGGTCACAAATCAAGCCTTGGTAAATTTAAGAAATTTGAAATCGTATCAAGTATGATTTCTGACCACAATACTATGAGAATAGATATCAATTACAGGAAAAGACCTGTAAAAAATACAAACACATGGAGGCTAAACAATACACTACTTAATAACCAAGAGATCACTGAAGAAATCAAAGAGGAAATCAAAAAACACCTAGAAACAAATGACAATGAAAACATAATGAACCAAAACCTATGGGATGCAGCAAAAGCAGTTCTAAGAGGGAACTTTATAGCAATACAATCCTACCTCAAGAAACAAGAAACATCTCAAATAAACAACCTAACCTTACACCTAAAGCAATTAGAGAAAGAACAGAAAAACCCCAAAGTTGGCAGAAGGAGAGAAGTCATAAAGATCAGATCAGAAATAAATGAAAAAGAAATTAAGGAAACAATAGCAAAGAACAATAAAACTAAAAGGTTGTTCTTTGAGAAGATAACAAAATTGATAAATCATTAGCCAGACTTATCAAGAAAAAAAGGGAGAAGACTCAAATCAGTAGAATTAGAAATGAAAAAGGAGAAGTAACAACTGACATTGCAGAAATACAAAGGATCATGAGAGATCACTACAAGCAACTCTATGCCAATAAAATAGACAACCTGATAGAAATGGACACATTCTTAGAAAAGCAACACCTTCTGAGACTGAACCAGGAAGAAATAGAAAATATAAACAGACCAATCACAAGCACTGATATTGAGACTGTGATTAAAAATCTTCCAACAAACAAAAGCCCAGGTCCAGAGGGCTTCACAGGTGAATTCTATCAAACATTTAGAGAAGAGCTAACACCTATCCTTCTCAAACTCTTCCAAAATATAGCAGAGGGAGGAACACTCCCAAACTCATTCTACGAGGCCACCGTCACCCTGATACCAAAACCAGACAAAGATGTCACAAAGAAAGAAAACTACAGGCCAATATCACTGATGAACATAGATGCAAAAATCCTCAACAAAATACTAGAAAACAGAATCCAACAGCACATTAAAAGAATCATATACTATGATCAAGTGGGGTTTATCCCAAGAATGAAAGGATTCTTCAGTATACACTAATCAATTAATGTGATACACCGTATTAACAAACTGAAGGAGAAAAACCATAGGATCATCTCAATAGGTGCAGAAAAACTTTCGAGAAAATTCAACATCCATTTATGACAAAAACCCTCCAGAAAGTAGGCATAGAGGGAACTTACTTCAACATAATAAATGCCATGTATGACAAACCCAAACCCAGTATCGTCCTCAATGGTGGAAAACTGAAACCATTTCCACTAAGATCCGGAACAAGGCAAGGTTGTCCACTCCCACCCCTATTATTCAACAGAGTTTTGGAAGTTATAGCCACAGCAATCAGAGAAGAAAAAGAAATAAAAGAAATCCAATTTGGAAAAGAAGAAGTAAAGCTGTCACTGTTTGCAGATGACATAATACTTTACATAGAGAATCCTAAAGATGCTACCAGAAAACTACTAGAGCTAATCAATGAATTTCGTAAAGTGGCAGGATACAAAATAAATGCACAGAAATCTCTTGGATTTCTATACACTAATGAAGAAAAATCAGAAAGAGAAATTAAGGAAACACTCCCATTTACCACTGCAATAAAAAGAATAAAATACATAGGAATTAACCTACCTAAGGAGACAAAAGACCTGTATGCAGAAAACTATAAGACGCTGATGAAAGAAATTAAAGATGATACAAACAGATGGAGAGATATTCCATGTTCTTGGATTGGAAGAATCAACATTGTGAAAATGACAATACTACACAAAGGAATCTACACATTCAATGCAATCCCTGTCCATCTACTAACGGCATTTTTCACAGCACTAGAAAAAAATAACTCACAATTTGTATGGAAACACAAATGCTCCAAATAGCCAAAGCCATCTTGAGAAAGGAAAACGGAGCTGGAGGAATCAGACTCCCAGACTTCAGACTACACTACAAAGCTACAGTAATCAAGACAGTATGGTACTGCAGAAAAACAGAAATACAGATCAGTGGAACAGGATAGAAAGCTCAGGGATAAACCCACACACAAATGGTCACCTTATTTTTGATGAAGGAGGCAAGAATACACAATGGAGAAAAGACAGCCTCTTCAATAAGTGGTGCTGGGAAAACTGGACAGCTGCATGTGAAAGAATGAAATTAGAACACTCGCTAACACCCTATGCCAAAATAAACTCAAAATAGATTAAAGACCTAAATGTAAGGCCAGATGATATAAAACTCTTAAAGGAAAACATAGGCAGAACACTCCATGACATAAATCACAGAACAATCCTTTTTGACCCGCCTCCTAGAGAAATGGAAATAAAAACAAAAATAAACAAATGGGACCTAATGGAACTTAAAAGCTTTTGCACAGCAAAGGAAATCATTAACAAGACAAAAAGACGACCCTCAGAATGGGGAAAATATTTGCAAGTGAAGCAATTGACAATGGGTTAATCTCCAAAATATACAAGCAGCTCATGCAGCTCAATATCAAAAAACAAACAACCCAATCCAGAAATGGGCAGACAGCCTAAATAGACATTTCTCCAAAGACGATATACAGATTGCCAACAAACACAAGAAAGAATGCTCAACATCACTAATCATTAGAGAAATGCAAATCTAAACTACAATGAGGTATCATCTCACACCAGTCAGAATGGCCATCATCAAAAATTCTACAAACAAAAATGCTGGAGAGCGTGTGGAGAAAAGGGAACCCTCTTGCACTGTTGGTGGGAATGTAAATTGACACAGCCACTATGGAGAACGGTATGGAGGTTCCTTAAAAAACTAAAAATAGAACTACCATAGGACCCAGCAGTCCC
This sequence comes from Delphinus delphis, assembly GCF_949987515.2. Classification (NCBI taxonomy): domain Eukaryota; kingdom Metazoa; phylum Chordata; class Mammalia; order Artiodactyla; family Delphinidae; genus Delphinus; species Delphinus delphis. Next base: position 16,646,104 of record NC_082693.1, on the reverse strand, counting down.
ACTACTGGGCATATACCCTGAGAAAAACCATAATTCAAAAAGAGTCGTGTACCACAATGTTCATTGCAGCTCTATTTACAATAGCCAGGACATGGAAGCAACCTAAGTGTCCATCGACAGATGAATGGATAAAGAAGATGTGGCAGCACATATATACAATGGAATATTACTCAGCCATAAAAAGAAACGAAATTGAGTTATTTGTAGTGAGGTGGATGGACCTAGATTTTGTCATACAGAGTGAAGTAAGTCAGAAAGAGAAAAACAAATACCGTATGCTAACACATATATATGGAATCTAAAAAAAAAAAAGAAAAAAAATGGTTCTGAAGAACCTAGGAGCAGGATGGGAATAAAGATGCAAATGTAGAGAATGGACTTGTGGACTTGAGGACACGAGGAAGGGGCAGGGTAAGCTGGGACAAAGTGAGAGAGTGGCATGGATGTAGATATACTAACAAATGTAAAATAGATAGCTAGTGGGAAGCAGCCGCATAGCACAGGGAGATCAGCTCAGTGCTTTGTGTCCACCTAGAGGGGTGGGATAGGGAGGGTGGGAGGGAGATGCAAGAGGGAGGAGATATGGGGATATATGTATATGTATAGCTCATTCACTTTCTTATAAACTAGAAACTAACACACCATTGTAAAGCAATTATACTCCAATAAAGATGTTAAAAAAAAAGTCAGATGGAAAATTCAGAAAAAAATAAATAAAAAATAAAACAATTACAAATAACAGTCATTAATAGGTAATACCACTTGACACCTTACTCTCCAACAGGCACTGTTCCAAACACATTAGCACATTACATATATTAGCTAATTTAATTCTCACAACAACCCCATGAAATAGGAACCATTATCTCCATTTTAAAAGTGAGGAAATTGACATGATAGAGTAAGGAGCTTAACAGCTCCCCAGCGAAAATGATACAAAAATACAACCATTTAAAAACCTCTGGAAATGGCCTTATAAGAATACAGCAAATGAATAAACAGTTATTGAAGAACATCTACAATTTTCTGTAAGAAAAGCAAGAGTCTGTGGTGTTTGAACCCAGACCACTCCCGCACACCTCCCTCCCACCTCAGCAAGGCAAAGATGCCACTTCAGACTGGTAGAGCCAACAGCACAGAGAACCTTCTAGTTACAGTCTCCAGCTGGAGGGCTTTCTTCCAGGGAGGAGCAGGATGTCAGCATTTCTTATCTGCTCCCAGTTACCTGTCACTGAGGCTGTGTTCCAGGTGAGTGTTGTCATAGGTGGCTTCTGCCTAGCCCCGACTCTGGGAATGCAGGCTCTGCCACTGAGAATGCTGGGGCCAGGTCACCCTTGCTTGGCTTCACAAGGTGGTGGTTCCACATCAGGAGAGGCAAGCTAAGAACACCTTGGGTACTGCTTCCCCTCTACCTAGCACTCAGGAACGAAACTGAGGGCGTCAGTCAGAGAGAATTGTGCCACTGTCCCCACCCCCAGATCCAGAGCCCTGGCTCAAATATTTTGCCTGGGACAGAATTAGGCCATAAAATGGATAGCTCCTAATCTCTTCCCAAAGGACCTGACTTCATTTGCAACAATCTGAAAATAAAATTTAAAAAACAATTCCATTTGTATTTTATGTTACCATTATAAGGAGTAAGATACGTAACTAAATTAAACAAAATAAATGCAAATTTTACCCTATGAAAATGAAAAAATATCGTTGGAAAAGTAAATAATATCTAAGTAAACAGTAGAAACATCTCAGGTTCATGGATTGGAAGCCTTCATATTCTTAAGATGAAGATATTCCCAAATTAATCTATAGATTCACTGCCATTTCTAGCAGAATCCCACATGACTTTTTTGTAGAAATTGACAAGCTGATTCTAAAATTCATCTGGAATTGCAAGGGATCCAGAATAGCAAAATAATCCTGAAAAAGAAGAACAAAGTAGAAGGATGCATCCCTATTCTAAAACTAGCTAAAAAGCAACAGTAATCTAGACAGTGTGGTGCTGAGACAGGCAGACATATAGATCAGTGGAATAGAATAGGCAGTTGAGAAATAAAATCATGTATCAATGATCAGTTGCCTTTTGGCGAGAGTGCTGAGACCATTCAATGGAAAAAGAATAATTTTTCCAACAAATGGTGCTGGGAAAAATTGGATAGCTATATGCAAAAGAATGAAGTTGGATCCTTACCTTATATCATCTGCAAGAACTAACTCAAAATGTATAATAGAGTTAGATGTAAGACCTAAAGCTATTAAACTCAGAAGAAAACATAGGAGTAAATCTTCATGACCTCAAATTTGGCAAAGGATTCATAGATATGATACCAAAAGTCTAATCAACCAAAGGAAAAAAATAGATAATTTGGACTTCATCAAAATTTTAAACTTCTGTGCTTCAAAGGACATTATCAAGAAAATGGAAAGACAACCCACAAAATGGCAGATCAAAAAATGTCTGGAAATCGTACATTTAATAAGAGACTTGTATCCAGAATGTATAAAGAACTCATAACTCAACAGTAAAAAGACTAATACTTAACTGAAAACTGGGCAAAGGATCTAAATAGACACTCTCCAACACACAAATGATCAATAAGCACATAAAAATACGCTCACTCTCATTAAGTCACTAGGGAAATGCAAATCAAAACCATGATAAGAGGGCTTCCCGGTGATGCAGTGGTTAAGAATCCGCCTGCCAATGCAGGGGACCCGGGTTCAATCCCTGGTCCGGGAAGATCCCACATGCCGCGGAGCAACTAAGCCCGTGTGCCACAACTACTGAGCCTGCACTCTAGAACCCGTGAGCCGCAACTACTGAAGACCACGCGCCTAGAGCCCGTGCTCCGCAACTAGAGAAGCCACCGCGCTGAGAAGCCTGCACACCACAATGAGGAGTGGCCCCCACTTGCCGCAACCAGAGAAAAGCTCGCGCGCAGCGAGGAAGACCCAGCACAGCCAAAAATAAAACAAAAATTAAAAACAAATTGTTGTCATCTCTATTGAGATTTACTTCTAGTAAGATGACTAAAATGACTAGTTATTTAACTTGTAAAAATGCCAACAATAAATTCAAAAAAAAAACCATGATGAGAGATATGACTTCACACCCACTAGAAGGTCTAGAATAAAAAAATCACATAGTAACAAGTGTTAGTGAGGACATGGAGAAATCAGATCCCTTATACGCTGCTCAAGGGAATGTAAAAGGTGCGGCCACCTTGGGAAATAGTCTGGCAGTTCCTTGAATGAGTAAACATAGAGTTATTATATGGCAATTCCACCCTAGGTATATGTGCAAGAGAAATAAAAACATATGTCCACACAAAAAATTGCTTACAGCAGCATTATTCATAATAATGTTTATAGCAGCAGCATTCATGACCGCCAAACAATGGAAATAACACAGATGGCCATCAACGGGTCAACAGATCAACAAAAAGTGCTGTATCCATACGACATAATATTATCCAGCCATAAAAGGAATGAGGTACTGATACATGTTACAGCATGGATGAATCTTGAAAACATTACGCTAAGTGAAAGAAGCCAGTCACAAAAGGCCATGGATTATATTATTCCATTCACATGACACGTCCAGAATGGGAAAATCTACAGAGACACAAAGTAGACTAGAGGTTGCTTGCAGCTGGAGGAAATGGAAAGATAGGTGGATAATATCTGAAGGGTACAAGGTTTCCTTTTGAGACAGATGAAAATGTTCTAAAATTGACTGTGATGATAGGTGCAATCTGTGAATATACTAAAAAACCTTTGGATTATATACTTTAAATGGGTGAATTGTGTGGTGTGATGGTTAATATTACATGTCAACTTTGCTAGGTCATGGTACCCAGATATTTGTTCAAACATTCTAGATGTTTCTGTGACGGTATTTTGTAAATGAGATTAGCATTTCGATCAGTAGATTTTAAGTAAAGCAGTTTACTCCCCATAATGTGGGTGGGCCTCATCCAATCAGTTGAAGGGCTTAATAGAAAAACACTGACCTTGGAAAGCAAGAAGGAATTCTGGCACCTTTGAACTTGAACTGCAGCTCTTCCCTGGGTCCTGGGCCCTGCATAGTTTGGGCTTTGCCAAGCCTCCACAATCACATGAGCCAATTCCTTAAGATCGATCTCTCACAATCTCTCAATCAATCTCTCTCTCTCCCCTTCTCCACACACACACACACACACACACACACACACATATCCTGTTGGTTCTTTTCTCTGGAGAAACCTAATACGTATGGTATGTGACTATATCTCGGTAATGCTGTTTAAAAATGAGGAAACTCAGGAAGAGTGAGGCTAATTAACTGCCCAAGCTTCCACAGCTGGAAAGTAGCAGAATGGAAAGCCTCTGTTTAGTACAACCTGCCACACGAGGTGTTCATTTGTGCTCTTGTTAACTTTGGGCCAGGCATGGAATGTTGTTGAGAAGTTTGCACTAAGTCTAGGATGGAAGCATCCCGGGTACAGACATGGGGGGTGCTACAGCAGGGATACTGAACAGGAGGAATCAGGCTCTGATGAGATTCAACACGTTTAGCGACTGTTAGGCTACAGACATTAGCCTGTTAGAATGGACGCCCGTCATGTCCAACTGGGACTGGAAGAAGTTCACATCAGCTTAACATCAGCCCTGACCTCTAAAAGGGTTATTATTCGTGGCATTCTCCTTGGAGCAAGTACTTATCACGTGGCAGCTTTATTACTTACTACTTCCCTCGCTGAAGCACGGCAGAGGCGCCAAGTCACAATGAAATGATTTCTGCAACTGACTACAGAAATACACACATATTCTTCTTAAGGTAAGGAAACATTACTCTAACAATGAGAAACATTTCATTGCTTTATGTTTTAACCATTTTGTAAAAATGACACGTTTCCTGCTTTTTTTGAACAAAGTAAACAGAATGTCATATTTTCATGTGTCATCATTATGATCAGAATGACGGTAGAATTCCCCAGAAAGGCAGGGATACCCTCAGAGGTCACTGAGATATTCTAGGCTGGTTGCTTATATATTAAATGGCCCTAATGCCTTCTGAGTTGTTATGCCTGGTTTCAAAAAACATAATTTTTCAATATCTCACACATTTTCAGACTGTTGCCCTTTCAGCAGTGATACGTTTTTGCTTTTGCTATGTCCTTCCTCATCTGGGACTGAGATATTAGAAAACTAACATGCTATGATTTTTGAGTCATGGGCCTTAACTTTAGTACATGTTTTTTTTGTATCATTTACGCTGTCCATTCAGGTGCCTTTGCCCTCTTTTCTAGAATTCCTTCTGCAGTGTTTGATAGGCAACACTTCCAGATCAGATGAACTTTGCTTGTGGTTATGTAGCATTGCTCAGCTGATATTTCCAGGTAGAGCCCCGCAGGTAGAAATCATAAGTATTTAGTCTATGGGGGATTGATTGGCATTAACCAAATTCTCAAAGACCTGTTTTAATTATTTCCTATATTTATTGAAGACATTTTACAGAATAGGAATACTGCAACACACAAGACAATGTGATAGTTATCGGGGATGAAATGCCCTCATGAAAGCCACAGGAAAAAAAAGGGAAAAAGACAGTCATCTACGTATCTAAGCAATCAGTACACTTAAGATTGGTTTATAGGATTTCCATGAGCAGGATAGCTGAGAGCCAAACAATTAACCAGAAAGATTTCTGATGTTGCCTGAATCAGGGAACAGTGATCTCTATATTCTTCTAGGGCCACTTATCCTGACTAAAACTTAGAGTACTGCTTCTTTCTAGAAACTGTAAAACAATTAGAATGCCCCATTCTTTTCCTTTTATTTATTCATTTGCTCATTAATTTATTCCATACAGGCCACCATATAGTGATACGTAATGTTTATAATCCCCAAAGGTGCTGGGACAAGGGACGATGAGGGTCTGAAATCTGGTCTGTGCTTTGTTCACCAAGCTGTTTCCTGAGGGACCGTGACCTTTGTCCAATTCATCTGCCGAGAGGGGAGGCCTTTTTAAAATCCTCCGGCTCACAGGTCTGTTGGTGTAATCCGCAGTCCTGTGCTTGGGCTTAGGTATAAATAAGATATAGTGGTCTAACCCTTAAATGAGCTTGAAGTGTAGCAATGCTCTATATAGTCTTCCTCTTATTTACACAGTTTTGAATAAACCTTGATATATCTAATTCAGCTCCTTTTGGTTCAATATTCCTTACCAATTATAAAACATTTGAGTCATTCCATGGGCTCATTAATTTTAATAGGTTGCAGATAGATGACAGCTTGTTTCATCTGAGTCCCATTCTACACTGATGATTTAAGGAGATTTATATCCTTCACTGAGCCCTTTGGGAGAGGTCATAATCAATAAAATATTTCTAACATAATTTAACACCGTGGACCACTTCTCAGAAGGCACAAGCGTAATGCGGACTTCAACTTCAGAAGGATGCCGTGTCCCTAAATTTTGGAGGCTTCCAGCTTCCCATACCCTGACAAATCCTCTCCTGCTCTATGCCAACAACCCTGTGAGGGGGAAATATTAGATCTTTCTGCGTCATCTCTGCTGACTGACTGCCTAGCTGCTGTAACTGTTCCATTCATGGAAAATTTTGTATTTAGAAGCAGACTGTTCCATCTTCTAAACACTGTGTTAGGATCGTTTTTCCCTTAAAATATGCCATTACCTACTTATTGCGTCTACCTATACTGATCCTGGACCTATTTCATGGGGTACGTGCAGGACAAGTCCAACTGCAAATCAACTTGAAATGCCTCCTGGTACTGAAAAATTGGAGTATACTCATCCACCTAGTTTTTCCTCCAAACTTCTCTTCTTTCAATAGATATTAAAATTAATAGGTAATTTAAAAAATACTGGCTTGGCAGACTATTCCATTAAATCTTATGAATTAAATACATATTTCCTTAAAATGAGGCATTTCAATCATTTAAATGGTTAGGCAAAACAAACAAACAAAGCAAAAAGAATCAACAATTTCTCTTCTAAGGCACTGGTTATGACAATTTAAGTTACAAAATTAGTTCTATATACTAACTCTGCACATACATGAATGTTTCAGTGTTATTCATTGGGCCACTGTAAACAAAGGACTAAAAAGATAACCCAGATTCTTATATTGCTTGCCTATAAAATGCATGGCTTAGACAGACAGTTAACGGTAACAGTATGTACTGGAAAGTGTATTTCTTCTCTGTGAATTAGGGATTAACATACACCCCTCATAGAGAGAAAAGTTTGGTTTTTTTAGCTCTCTAAGAAGCTTTCTCAAATTCCATCACTGGAAAATTTTATTTCTTTTATCTTTAAAACTCTATACATCTGTGCTCCTCATCCTATGATATTGCTGAGATATCACATATTATACTTCTGAATAATTGTATTAAAAGCAGCATTTATGATTTGTATCAAACTACATGCTTTTACTTTTGTTGCTCTAAGACATTTAACCCATTGTCAGTATGACAGGGGCCTTATTGAACAAGATGCTGCCACATGAGGGAAGTATGCATTGTCATTGGACTTTACTATCAACATAGCATAATCAGTTATTAACACAAGTGACACTCAATGGGATTTATGCCAATTTTTGTTCAGTCTCGTTCCTTCCGTGGCTTAGCAGAACTTAGCAACAAACTGAGCTACTTAGGGAGAAAAACCCTCTGTGCGTGGATCTATTACAAAACGGGAAACGTGCTGTAAGAGAAGATGCAATTGTATTGGGTGGGGCAAAAACTGCCTTCAATTTTTTAAGTAAAAATAAAAGACACGTTTTTCATTTTCACCAAGACCTTCATTGACCAACGTATTCACCCTTTTGTGCCACTACCTTCTGCCATTTTTCAGGCAACTTCATAATTCCATCTTCCCAAAACTTTTTATCTGTTTGAGCAAAGAACTGCTCCAGGTGCCTTTTACAGTCTCCCAGGGAATTGAAAGTTTTTCCATTAAGAGAATTTTGTAAAGACCGAAATAAATAGAAATCTAAAGGTGCAATGTCTGGTAAATACGGCGGATGAATCAGAACTTCCCAGTCAAGCTGTAACAATTTTTGCCTGGTCATCAGAGAAACATGCAGTCTTGCATTATCCTAATGGAAGATTATGCGTTTTCTGTTGACTAATTCTGACACTTTTCGTCAAGTGCTGCTTTCAGTTGGTCTGATTGGGAGCAGTACTTGTTGGAATTAATCGTTTGGTTTTCCAGAAGGAGCTCATAATAGAGGACTCCATTCCAATCCTACCATATACAAAACATCACCTTCTTTGGATGGAGACCGGCCTTTGGTGTGGCTGGTGGTGGTTCATTTCGCTTGCCCCACGATCTCTTCCATTCCACGTTATTGTACAGTATCCACTTTTCATCGCCTGTCACAATTTATTTTAAAAATGGAATGTTTTTATTACATTTTAGTAGAGAATCCCATGTGGAAATATGGGAAAAAGGGTTTTTTTCGCTTATGTGGAACCCAAACATCAAAGTGATTCACATAACCAAGCTGGTGCAAATGATTTTTAGCGCTTGATTTGGATATTTTAAGTACGCCGGCTATCTCCCTCATGGTATAACACTGATTGTTCTCAGTTATTGTTTTGATTTGATCACTATCAACTTCAGCTGGTCTACCCAACCGTGCAGCATCGTCCATCGAGAAATCTCCGGCAAGCATGAAACTTCACAAACCACTTTCGACATGTTCAATCAGTCACAGCACCTTCTCCATACACTGCACAAAATGTTTTTGCGTTTCAGTTGCGTTTTTACATTTCTTGAAATAATAAAGCATAATATGCTGAAATTGTTGCTTTTTTCCTTCCATCTTCAGTATTAAAATGGCTACACAAAAATTCACCAATTTTAAGTTTTTTTTAAATGCACGCTGATATGACAGCTGTCACATACAATCTAACAAAATTGTATCGAATGAAGTTAAAGACAACTAAGTGCTACTAGAGCCGTCTTACGGAAAAGAACGAACGTACGTTTTGGCCCACACAATACTATTTTACTTCTTAAAACATTCCCTTTCATTACAAAGACTGATTATATATTGTGAAAGTGAGGAGGCAATATATTTGGGGCCCGGATTCCAAAATAAAATACAAATTCTCTTCTGTAGTTATCTGGTATCATTTGTTAAGATTGTTGACTATATGCACAAAAAGATGTTGGACATAAATTTGACTGTGTAGTCATGCTCCCCAGTGGCAAGTTACACATTTTTTTAAATTAAAACTTTGTCTCAGGGCTTCCCTGGTGGCGCAGTGGTTGAGAGTCTGCCTGTCGATGCAGCGGACACGGGTTCGTGCCCCGGTCCGGGAAGATCCCACATGCCGCGGAGCGGCTGCGCCCGTGAGCCATGGCCGCTGAGCCTGCGCGTCCGGAGCCTGTGCTCCGCAACGGGAGAGGCCACAACAGTGAGAGGCCCGCGTACCGCAAAAAAACCCCCACAACTTTGGCTCAATGTGTATGAATATTTGGATATGTTCTTCTATTGCACCTTTTAAGCCAAGATTGCAATCGCCACCATATTAAAATAATTAATCATCAAAGCCTGTAAAGTTGTTAAAACCCTTTTGGATAGCTAAAAGGCTTTCTCTGGGATACACTTATTGTTTAAATTCCAAAAGTCCTAATTCCTACTTATAGCTCTTGGAGTGTCACAGACTTCAGTAAGTTTGCTTTCATGCATTCTGTGGTCTTGTAGCAGGAGCAAATAAACTGTGCCTTCATGAGTGTCCCTGTACCTTTAGTCACTAAGTCTACAGGAGATTATTACCAGGTGTGTGATGTTTTAGGGTCTAGTTCTTTTTTTCATTGGAAGAAGGAGTCAAATATTTCATATTGGACGATGTGACATATTCTAACAGATGGTGTCTTCTTCCTTTTGCAGATGCTTCTGATTTAATTCATGTATTAGAAGAAGCCTATATTTGCTGTTCTAATGGTGAGGATGTCAGAAATTCTTTCTTAAGTTAGGAGATGAAAGCCTGAAAGAACGGTTTTAATCTCTAGGTTTTTTTTTGTTTTGTTTTGTTTTTTTAACCACAGGAGAATATTATGGGAAATACATTCTGCTCATCATCTTCACACCCTATATATTCTTGGGAAACGGAATGAGAAAACACTCTCAGTTTTGCTAATACCCTGATTCTATTCTTAGATGTTAACAAGCAAGATGTGGAATATAAACGCCATGGCAGAACTGCTAACAAAAACAGGGTCAAGGTCTTTAATAGCAAGGGAATAACTGGAACAAAGCTCTGTAAGTCATGTTTATTCAACTTCGGAATCTTCCATTACAGAAGGCACATTCTTGCATGGTCATCTGCACCCCAGATGCTGGAGTAGTTACCATCTCAGAGAATAACTGGCCCTGGGATTCTAACAAACTCTCTGATACATGTGAAGCACAAGTACTATTCTTCTCCACCTTCACAAGCTGTCAAGGAGGGAGCACACTTTTGGCTGCAAAATAAGATTTTCTGTGAGAGGAAGAGGGGATGGAGATAGGATAGATGGAAAGAGGTCAGCCAATGTCAGGGACAGGAAAGTGATCGACAGTTGCTTCCCCATCTCTCTGCCCAGTCTATAGATGTGACCTAACAGAGGAATTGAACTTTATGTGCACAAAGAAATGTAGACTGACTCTGTGGGATTAGGTCCCAGTTCTGCAATTTACTGTCTGTGTAACCTTAGGAAAGTCACCCAACTCCACACAGCCTGAGGCTCCCCATCCGTTCTTTTTAAATTTGGAAATAAAGATGTTAAATCAATACATTCTAATTATTTTTAAACAGTACATAAATGAATAAAATAAGAAATGAAAGTCCATAGACACATATACCTAACACACTTCCAAGAGCTGGCTACTGCTCACCTCTTGGAAGGTATCCTTTTGTTTCTTCACCAGTAAATTGGAGATGAAAATAACTGTATCTTAGTGTTTGTGAGAATAAAAGGAGATATTTTAAATGCCTAGACCATTAGGAAGTTTTCTTTGTCTTTTCCCTTTCGCTCTGCTTCCCTTTCTAATTTTTCTTGTTTGACTTAATCTGATGCTTGTTCATAACCAGACCAATTTTGAAGTCCACAGTGTATTGTATGAGTCAGATGTTGCCCAAAACAACCCAATATCTCAGTGTCCTATCACCGCCAACATTTACTTCTAGCTCATGGGTCTGCAGTTCGGCTGGTCTCTGCTGTTTCAGGCTACAGATGGGTCAGCCGCCCTCTGCATTTCACTTAGTGCTGGAGCCAGGCTAAGTAGCGACAGCTGCAGGGCATTTTCTCTCGTGAGGGATGGCGGAGGCTCAAGGGGGGCAAGTGAAAGCATGTGGATGCCTAATTTCGAGAAAGAGAAAGATATATAGAAAGGGTTTTTCATCAGTTTAGTTGGACAGTGAAAGGTGTGACTCTCCCCCTCTAGTTTCCCTCGCCCCCTAAGAAGACGTTATGGACTATTTCTTACATTTCCTTGATGCTTTGTTCCTGGATTTTCTTAAAGAAAGCAGAAAGAAGTGCTAAGATCTATTCCAAGACTGATGTCAGTGGGCAACAGAAGCTCCTTGGGAGGACAAGCAGACACTAAGTTAAACATGAAAGAAGTGTAAGATGGTGTTACGATTAGAAGGTTTCTACTATGGGAGGATTGCCAATGAGCAAAATAAAAGATGATGGGGGGAGGGGAATGGGTGTTTGGGGGAAAAAGAGTGAATTAAGGCCAGTGGGAGGAAGCAATGGTCCCAAACAAAGCTAGAAATGAAGAGGGTAGAGTGGTAAGGAGACATACGCTAATCAAGGAAAGAAGAGGTACCTTGGATTCCTCAAACTAATCTTGTTCTTTTTTTTTTTCCAACTTCAAAAAGAAAAAATAGATGGAATGGGAAAATAAATATTATGTGCAGATTATCAAAAGGAGAGGATTAGGTTTTTTTTAAAAACTTATATTCAACCACCATTTCCCAATTTTATGAACAGTTTAATCTTTTATTTTCTTCCACTCTTACAGAGAAGTAAGCAAGGGAAATAAGCATGGTCTCTTCCACTAGCTTCTGCCACCTCATGACTACATGGACACCATGAATAAAAAAAGAGGTTTCTCACTTGTGTGACTAAGACAGTAACTACAGCAATTTTTTTTTCTTCCAAAATTGTCAATGATAATGGTAAAAACATCTAAGTATCTCACTTAAAACATGCCTTTCCTCCTATTTGACCAATTCCTAGTAGCTTGGAAAAGTCAGTTTCATCCTGGGATATATTATATAATCAATACTGTATAAAAAATATTTCAAAAAAAGGCTTCTTTAAATTACATTGTTTTAGTAACTTCCAGATATATGTTACAAACACACACATGCATGCACGTGCACACACATCCTGTCCTTAATTTGTAATTTCAATTTTTAAAAAGGTAAAAATAGGGCTTCCCTGGTGGCGCAGTGGTTGAGAGTCCGCCTGCCGATGCAGGGGACACGGGTTCGTGCCCCGGTCCGGGAAGATCCCACATGCCGCGGAGCAACTGGGCCCGTGAGCTATGGCCGCTGAGCCTGCGCGTCGGAAGCCTGTGCTCCGCAACGGGAGAGGCCACAACAGTGAGAGGCCCGCGTACGGCAAAAAAAAAAAAAAAAAAAAAGGTAAAAATAAATTAATAGATTGGATATTAGATAGCTGTTCCCTTCCTGAATAACATTAGGTATACTTAATTTTGAATCATTCTTGGCATTCCAACTGGGTTTATTCTAGCTCAGTTGTCAATCTCCCATTGCACTGTCAAGGCCTGCCTTATTTAAGATATTTCTTTTAGCATTATAAATTTACTACAGTTTTCTCTAATTCCCTTCTCTGTATTCCTTCATCTCAGTTTCTCACATTTAGTCAGGTAAACTTAATGATAGTAGTCAAGGTTATCTTTAAAAAAGACTGTCCACTGAAAACATAAAATAATCATTGGCTTTCTTTGTTTTTTACATACACGCATGGATATGACTATATTGCTCATAAAACTGACCCAAAGAAAAATACTTCTTTTCTGGTTTAGAAATCTCTGTAGGAACATGTTTAGGCACACAGAAGATTGTGTGGGGACAGCCAAACGGCTCTCTCTAGGGTAGGAAAACCTTTAAATCTTATTCATTCTACTCATCTTATTTCCACTTAAAACAACTGTGATTGTCAACCTAGCTGAAAGACAAATTTAAGCTTCAGCATTATAAGAAAACATCTTTCAAAGGACTTAACGTCCCATTCCACTTCTGTAGATGAAAGGAATATCAGAGAAGGCTGAACGAAGGGAGAAAAAGTCATAAATAGTTCTCAGATTTCATTATTTCAAACCCGTCTGCATTTTTCCTTATAGAGAACACCTTTAAACAGACCTTGACTGAATTTTCATCTAGAACACTTGCAGTTTCTTACTGAATTAGAAGTTACTTTTAAGATTAATTTCGTATGTTTTACAGCCAATCAAGCAGCTTTAAGGGTTACCTAAAGTTATCCGTAGTGAGGGGTTATCAGTAGTGAGTATTCAAAAATTATTCAGAGAGATGGTGTCAATTACTCCCAAGATGAGAAGGGAAAGATATAATGTATTAATTCATCTCCCAATTAGGTAAACTGTTAAGGGCAAAACTCCAACTAAAATAGGCTTTGTGAATGAGACTGATGGAAACAAGAAAGACCATTAATCATTTTGACTAGAAAAGGAACAGCACAATTTCAGGAATAAGTTTTAGCTATTTCTTCCCACTGGCATTAATCAAGAACATTAGGTAATTTTTCTCCAGGTTATTTCCCATTATATACATTCAGAATTATGCTGCATAAAAATATCCAATATCACAAAGTACTCCCAGGTTTTTAGAGATGGTAAAATACCAGAAATAGTAAGTGGTGCTTTATTTCTATAACCTGTTAGAGCTTTTAAAAGGCTTCCATACATTATCTCATTTAACCCTAGAAATGTTCTCTTTCAGGTAAAATTATTATTAATCTCTCCTCAGAGAAGTATTGGGACTGTCTATCCAGATAATAACTAACAGAACTCATTTGATTCTAGGGCTCTGGATTTCAAAAACTGTGCTAGTTCTAATTTATCACTTTGCATTCCTGATTTTATGAACACACTCATTAACCACAAATAGTAGTTTAGAAAAAGATAGCCACAAAAATGTGATAATTTATACTTGGTAGTTTTTTGTACCCTCATTGCTCAGCAGTATACAGTCAACACATCATTAATTCATTTCTGTGATGTTTTTAAAAATCATGAAAGTTATTTTATTTGTATCTAATTATCTAACTGCAGCTCAAGCTATTAAATATGTAGCAATGCAGGACAGTTAGATGCAATAAAATTTCATCCATTTATTTATTTAACACGCATGCATTTCTCACAGTCTGTGCAATAATTTCTGTATTAAATGCTGGGGATATAAAGCCTATTAAGAAGTAGGCCCTTTTCCCTATATGGGAAAAGAATCTTAAAAAGAGTGTATATATGTATATGTATAACTGATTCACTTTGCTGTACACCTGAAACTAATACAACACTGTAACTCAACTATACCCCAATAAATTTTTTTTAAAAGTAAATTCAATAATATATTGGAAAACAAAAAAAGAAATAGTCCCTTCTGTCAAGGACCTTATAATTTTCTTGAAGAAAGGCAAGTAAAGAAAGGCAAGATTACCATAGCTAGATTAGTGCTCATAAAGCTATTCACTATGTCATCGGTGCATAGAAAATAAGTAATACATTGTACTAGAATCAAGACATATTCATTGAGAAGGTGATACATGGCGTAAACTTTTTAAGACTTAACTGTGAAGGGTAAGATGGAGGCAGAGTGATTAGAAGTGAGACCTAAAACAGGAGAACTCTTTCCAGGATACTCAGAGTCACTTAAGTCACTTAATGAGGAGATCTGATGTTAGGTGGGGATTTTCCCAGGCTCTGGAATCAGCCGGTAGGGCCTATGAGGACAGTGACGTATTGAGTTATAAAGAAGAAGAAAAACAGAGGTGAGAGAGAAGTTGCGAAAGCAATGTTCGCAGGGACAGATTTTCCTTCCCTTCCCCTCTGGAGAAGGAAGGAATGGTGACCCTCATCCTCCAACAGAAGAAAGTTCATTGAAAAGGGGCTCCAAGGGGTCTAGAAAGAAACAGAGACCAGTGTCTCATTGCCTGCTTGGACCTGTGTGTCGGCCGTGGACTTGTTGATTTTCCCACCTGTGCCTCCTTGAACAGGAGAACAAGAGATCTGGGGGAAGATGCCAGGGTGTGGGAGAGGGGAAGTGGGCAGCAGGGAACATCCTCCGACCCAATGGCTGGTCATCATAAGAATGTGTGAGCTGCCTGTGAATGAATGAAGTACTGTGAAAGATAGTATGGGCCATCTGTCCAGGGCCAGACCAACAGAACAAAATGATGGGAAGTGGCAGGGGAAAGTAGTAAGAGGCTGGTGGTGTCCTGACGGACGTGGGTAGAAGAGGCCCAGGTGGAGCCGGCTGTCTCACAGCTGGAAACTGTCAAGTTAGAAGACTCCCAGGAGAGCTGCTGAAGGGCTTCAGCATTTGGATTTCAACAACAGAGGGGCCCTGATGGCCTGTCACTGTTAGCCGGGGAAGCAGCCACCACTAAGAGCAAACTCCCAAAGTGTCTGATAAGGAAGAGACACTCTTTTACCCCCTCCTACTTCCCCCAGCACACGGCCGGCAAGAGCTGGAGCCAGGGAACAGGAGACAAAGGAAGTGCCCCAGAGACACACGTGCTGCTTCCACTTTCTGCTCTAAGGCGAGGGAGTGAGAAGGGGAGTGAAAGAGCAAATCAGCCCCCGAACCACAAAAGTGATGGACCCTGGAGGTGAGAAGTAAGAGAGATGTAAAATACATGAGCTCTGACGTCTAAAATGGAGAGATTTTTACATAATCAAGAGCCTTAAGGAAATCAGTGAATCTGTATTTTGTCATGTACTATCCAGTGGGTGGAGAAGTTTGACATGGTAGAGTTGAGGAGGGTGATTGGAGAAAACAAAATTAGGTTTATGTGATGTCTCCACTGAACACTGAACAGTTAGCTGATTCTAGCTGGACATCTGGAGAAGAGCCAGAGGTGAGCCTGGAGAGGGAGGTGGGAGGGAGGACAATAAGGCTATAATGTGCTAAGCTAAGGGGTTAGAACCTTGGATTGAAAGCCCTGGGGAGCCATTGAAAGAATCTAAACAGGGAAGTCATATAATCAGAGGGTAAAATGTACCCTTTGGTATCAGTGACTGTTCACCTACCTACCTAAACTCATCTAGTTTAGGCAGGGGAAAAAAATGTAATAAATAAAATACCATTTTGTTAGCAAATGCCTAGGTCACTCTTGGCAACTGTGTCAATAAATTACAATACTTTCTTCTCAATGTAAAAAAATCAGCCCAAATCTAATGACAGAATAGTTCCCTATGTCTTCAATGTATACGCCAGTAAAATGTGCTTAAACTTTTCAACAACTGTGAGTTAATACAATTTGTAACTGGTTTAAATTGTATGCCTTAGAAAACAAATGACTATGTAGAAGTCAGAAGCTAGAGACATGTAACTTCACAAAATTGGGACTGAATCATTAATCATGATTGATCAATATTTTTTAAATTTCCAGGCAAGAAAAGCTCATAAAGATATTAGTTCAATTATAAGCATATGTGCTCAAACCTATACATTTTAACATCCTTGCACAAAAACAATGTAGAATGCTAAACTAAGTTAATCTGTCAAAATTCTATCTTTTACCCCCACCACTGACATGAAAATATTCAGTAGAACAAAGGTAGTACTCTAGAGAGAAAATTTCCCAATGGTATTTCCAAAAATTCATCAGCAGTCTGGTCATAGTTCCTGCAGTCTGGTCATAGTTCCTGAAAACCGAATGCCAAATAGAAAAGTATTTCTAATCAACATTGCTGAACATGGGCATATTTACCCAATTAGACACTCACTAGAAGCTGAAAAGTGAACCTGGTTCCAATTTTTTGACTTCAGGGAAAGTAGAATATATTGGTGAAAATTTGATTGGAGAAAACTGGAAGGTGATTTTAACCCTGTACATTTAAGAAAACAGGATTGAGTCTGTTATATGCAACATGTATCACTAAAGTGCTCTAAGTTAGGAGATAGGAGAGGAAGAGGAAAAGTCTAGGTCAGTCACTGACTGTTCATTTAAACTCCCTACCTTTACCTCGGGTGCCTATTGTACAGGAAGATGAGAAAAGCTTTTCTTTCTTTTCATCTAACTCTAGAATATTATGCCATTTATTTATTTTTTTATTTCAGTTTAGCAGGCAAAAAAAAAATCCAAAAGGATAAATATCTAACACTTAATTAGATGAAACATGTTGAACGTAAGGAGCATAATAAAGGAATGAAGGTATTTCTTTTTGAAAAGTCAAAATACAGTGGAAAAACAAAAATTAAAACAATTAGGAGTTGTAAATTAAATCACTTTTTTTCAGTTATTAAAAAAAAACTGAAATGTCTACAACATTATAACTCAAAGTGTGGTCTTCGAACAGCATTATTGGAATCACCTGGAAGCTTATTAGAAATGTAGGCTCTCAGGCCTCAACCAAGTTGCTGAATTCGAATTTACATTTTAACAAGATCACTTAACAATTTTTTAAAAATTATATTGAAGTACAGTTGACTTAAAATATTGTGTTAATTTCTTCTGTAAGGCAAAGTGACTCAGTTTTATATATATAATACACACACACACATATACATATATATATACACACACACATATATATACATATATATATCCTTTTTCATATTCTTTTCCATTATGGTTTGTCACAGAATATTGAATATAGTTCCCTGTGCTATACAATAGGACTTTGTTCTTAATTCTTATGCCCGTTGAAGTTTGAGAAGTTATAGAAAGCCCTGTTGAATGCCTAGAACGCCGATGAACGGTTTCTACCTCATAACTTAGGAAATTAATTTAGCCCAAGTCCATCATTAAAATAGGAACACTTTAATTTTCCAGATAGCTAAAGCAAGTGTACGTTTGCTTGTTTGCACATATTTAATTTTTTTCAAGTTTTCAACACATTAATACCTTTATATATGGAAACTAGTTTTGTTTTATCAAATAAAAGGCATCCAATCAGCTGATTTGGGGGAAGGGCTTCTAGAAATAAATCCCATGTTTAGAAATCACCCTCAATAATGGAAAGTTCCATTTCTCATTGCTGAGACCTGGCCCCAGTGTGCTAAAATGAAAGAGGGTTTTCTTTATGTCAGCTGTGCTGTTTTTTTCATTTGGGCCAAGTTAGAACACAAGCCATTAGCTCATTTTTATTACTCTTCCCCCTCTTTCTTTTGCAACAGTTGACAGCACCCCTTCTTCAGGTGACTGCCCTGAGAGCAGGAAAGCCTGGGAGAAGGGGATCACCCATTTGCACTTTATTATTTCAAAGACTTAAGGAAAACATTAGAAGAATCATGGAGGAGAAATGTGGTGATGAAGATAAAGAGCAAGAATGGATGAGAAATGTTAAATGGGAAACATAAAAAAAAAAAGCATATTGTGAACAAACTCAGATGTACAAAGTTTCTCAGAAACACAGCTTTCTCTCTCTCTCTTTTTTTAACGTTGCTATGCCATCTTTTAAGTTTTACTAAAGAACTTTTATTCTGCATGGTAGCTTCGTGGTTACAAATCTAAGAAATAGAGATTGCATTACAGCTTTTGTTTATTAAAAGAGTATAGTGACTTTTAGCTTTTAAAATGCCAAATGTTCTTATTCACTATTGTTTATTCGTTCAGTCATACTATCATTTCTTCAGTAAATCTCTGCTGAGTAAACTATGTTTGCTCAGGAACCATTCTAGATGTTCAGAAGATATCAGTGAATGAAGCAAAGAACCCCCGCCACACCCCTACTCTTGAGCTTGTGTACTGATGGGAGGGGGATGGAGACAAAAATAACCTATAAACAAAATAAATAAATAATTTCTGAGATGGTTAGACCATCATACTAAGTGAAGTAAATTGGACAGAGAAAGACAAATATCATATGATATCACTTATATGTGAAATATAAAGAAATTATACAAATGAACTTACTTATGAAACAAAAACAGACTCACAGTCATAGAAAACAAACTATGGTTACCAAAGGGGAAAGGGGGGAGAGGGATAAATTAGGAGCTTGGGATTAACAGTTACAAACTACTATATATAAAATAGGTAATCAACAAGGACCTACCATATAGCACAGGGAACTATATTCAATATCTTGTAATAACATATAATAGAAAAGAATCTGAAAAAGAATATATATATATATAGATATCTGAATCACTTTGCTGTACACCCGAAACTAACACAACATTGTAAATCAGCTATACTTCAGTAAAAATATAAACAAACTGAAAAGCAAAGGATATTGAAAAAAAAGCTATAGACTATTTTGTTAGAGGATGCCATTATAAATTAAGTTGGCAATTCACTTCCTTTCTATTCCACATGAATAGAATAAGTATGTCCAAGCATGAAGGAAATAAAGTGCATAGCATTATACAATGAAGAATCTAAGTGTTGCTCTTAAAGACCTTAGTAACTGAGTGAATGAGATACAACAGGAATGTAAGTAAATATTACAAAAGGCAGATTATTCCAAGTGGTAAAAAAAAAAAAAGGGTTTCAGGGGACTCAGGGGAAGAAATTTTTTATTTAAATAAATGAGATGACAAGAAATGAGGAAATGGAATATTCCATCAGAGAAAGGAAGTGCTAATTTTAAAGAGCTTAAATAATAGATGTGACAAGTTGTGCTTAAAGAAAATATTTCAACTGTGTAATAAAAATATATTTCCCAAGTTGAAAAATATATTTGAAAAATCTGGCTGATTTCAAACTTCAAAGAATGAACACTCTGAGCTTTGACTAATCCAAAAGGAATATTTATATAAGGTTTTATAAACGGCCAGTATCCTTGTTTGGAGACTATTTCCTTTCCGTTATGTACCTTCTACTTTCACGGTTAGTATCACTCAGCAACCGTGTTTTTGTGAAGTGTAAATTAAAATTCAAATTTAATTTTCTTCGTTGGCATAGAAGTTGCTTCATTTGTTAGTGAAATCACTTTTGAAATATAGGACACTATTAAGTAAAGGTGGAGACTGTGTTAAAACTGCCAGTCGAGTAGAAAACCAAGGTCTAAGAGGATAAATCATCAGTAAAACACCCAAGCAATAAAGACTTCCATTGTTAGGTTGATGTTTTCTTAAGGTCTCCAAGAAAAGATGAATTCACTCTGATTCTCTAAGGAAATGGGTCTTACCTGATTCTTTTCTTTTCATTTTTTCTAAGCAACAGAAGGATAAACAAGGAAAGTCAGTGTAGTGACCATGGAGAAAGCCAAACGTGCACAGGAAGAGTACAGAAAGACTTTTTGAATTGCAGGAGGCAATGAATGAGGCAATAAACATTAGGCCAGTATAAAAATGGTATAGAGTATTAACAGTTAACTTTTGTATTATATACTTCATAGCTTACAAATGTTTTTCACATACCATAATTTATTTAACTCAAAACAACTCTTTGCTTTCATCGATGATTAATTATCTGTTAGTCATTATTTTTCATTAAATGGACTCAATGTAATCCCACTGTCACCTACGGCTAAGCCTTCAACTGTGGCTGTTTTGAGTTACTTCTTGGAATGGAAGGATGGGAAGAAACCTCTGGAAATGCCTTGTCCATAAAATCTGATACCATCCAATGATCTGGAGGGGCAGGAAAACAAATGGCCATACAAAACTTCTTCCAGTTGCAGAAAAACTAGCCCAAACTGACTTCAACCAACATGCGTCCAAAGTTAGAGAGGCAAAGCTTGATTCAGAACACACAAGATATCACTAAGATCCATCCCTTGGCTTTATGTGCTTGGATTGCCTCTATTTTCAGGCTGCCACGAGAGAGTCAGCTTCAGGCTCCCATCACTGCAATACCCAGTGCATCAGAAGATAATCTGCTTTCTGGCTGATTTAAAACTAAGTCCAGAATTGAGTTTAACTGGCTGTTTTCCTTGCTTTGGGTCATGTGCCTCTCAGACCAATAACTGCAGCCAGGGGAAGGGACAGAGTGTCCTAATTGCCTAGGCTAAACCTAGGTCAAATGCACCATCCCTGGAGCTAAAAGGGAAGATGTAACATCAGGGTTCTGTTGCTACAAGAATGGAGGCAAACAAGCAAAAGCAACAAATATCTATTACTTGTAAGACACAAACTGTTGCAAAGAAAAGTGTTTCACACCTTGCTATTATTGCATTCTCTTCACCGCTGTTCTATTCCTTCTCCCATCCATTTTACCTACTGCTCCCAGATTAGCTGTTCTAAAGGACAGTCTTGTTAATGTCACACTTCTATCCAGAAAACTCAAAATCTCCCTGTGATTTAAGAAACATACCCCTTAGCCTGATGTTTAAGGCCCTCCACAATCTGGTCATGCCCAAACTTACCTCACCATTCCTATCTCTAGCCAAACAGAACCTCCCTGGGCCTTTATTTCTGCTGTTTTCCTAAAAAACAAAAAAAAACAAAAAAAAACAAAAAACCTTTTTCTTTGCATCTCTGCTTGTCTAAAGTGTACTGATAGTTTAATAATTGAAGCAAATGTCATGTGTTTTTATGAAGTAGAAAGTAATTTAGCCCTCCTTTCAACTCTCAGAACCATAACCTTCTCCTGCAGTCCTCACTACTTTCTACCTGAGTCACAGTTATTTACAGATCTGTCTACCAGAGTCCCTATTACCCACTGAAGGTGGGTTGAGACTCAAACATCTTTGCCACTTTTGAAAAAAACAAAGTACCTTATAGTCAATAATATGAGTGTTTTCAATAAACAAATAAATATGGAGTACACAGGAAAAAAAGACATCCTATGTCTACTTAGGCAGAAATATTTTTTCTGACATTGGAAATAGAGTTTTAGCAAAGGTGATGAAGACACAAAATTAGAAGGTTTGGTTCTCATCCTCAAGGAACTCATGGTTTAGGTGGAAAGACACACAGGTAATTCCAGTACAATGGAATAAGATGATGTGGGACCGCAGATGGGGAAAAGATGAATTATGTCACAAAAATTCTTAAAAATCTTCACAGGAAAAGAAATATTTGAGTTGGAAGGAAAGGACCAGGAGAATAGCAGGCATAAAATCAACAAGAAGTTGTGTTTGGGAATTGTGAGAGTTCAGTGTCATCACTGTTGAGTGTATTTTGGGGTACACAGGAAAATGAGTTTGGGAAAATGTATCAAAATCAGCTAATAAAGGGCTTTATATTGTATTAAAAGGAGTTTATATTTCATCATGTAGGTAACTGTGCATTAGCCAAAATTTTGAGGCTGGAGATTGGGATCAGATTTACAGTCTAGAAGGTAATGTACAAGATGGGGAGGGAGGCAGAAGGGAGTAGGAAAGAGAAACCAGAAGATGGTTAGATTCTAGCCTGGGAAACAGGATACATTTTAGGGTCATTAATTGAGGCAAGGAATATAATAGATTTGGGGGACAGGGAAAAAATGATCATGCTGAATTTGAGATTCATGGAACCTTCAGGTGGATGTATCTAACGGGTGAAACAAAAGACTAAAAGTCATTATGACCTTACCTATTCCACCACTGGCTGTGAAATTAATAAAAATGGAGATTTTTTAAAAAGTAAAACAAAAAGTATATAGTCTCAATTAATACACAGAAGTTAGTTGCATTTCTATACATTAACAACAAAAGATCAGAAATATTTCTGAGAAAGAAATTAAGGAAACAATCCCATTTAGCATCACATCAAAAAGAATAAAATACCTAGGAATAAACCTACCTAAGGAGGCAAAAGACCTGTACTCTGAAAACTATAAGACAGTGATGAAAGAAATCAAAGATGACACAAACAAATGGAAAGATATACCATCTTAGACTAGAAGAATAAATATTGTCAAAATGACTATACTACCCAAGGCAATCTACAGACTGAATGCAATCCCTATCAAATTACCAATGGTATTTTTCACAGAACTAGAACAAAACGTTTTTAACTCTGAATGGAAACACAAAAGACCCCAAATAGCCAAAGCAATCTCGAGAAAGACAGACAAAGCTGGAGGAATCAGGCTCCCTGACTTCAGACTATACTACAAAGCTACAGTCATCAAAACAGTATGGTACTGGCACAAAAACAGACATATAGATCAATGGAAGAGGCTAGAAAGCCCAGAAATAAACCCTAGCACCTATAAAGGAGTCAAAACTATACAATGGAGAAAAGACAGTCTCTTCAATAAGCAGTCCTAGGAAAACTGGACCACTACATGTAAAAGAATGAAACGAGAACATTCTCTCATACCATACACAAAAATAAACTCAAACTGGATTAAAGGCCTAAATGTAAAACTGGATACTATAAACCCCTTGAAGAAAACATAAGCAGAACACTCTTTGACAAAAATTGCAGTAATATTTTTTTGGATCCGTCTCATAGAATAATGGAAATAAAAACAAAAATAAACAAATGGGATCTAATTAAACTTAAAAGCTTTTGCACAGCAAAGGAAACCAGAAACAAAACAAAAAAAACAACATACAGAATGGGAGAAAATATTTGCAAGTGATGTGACCAAAAAAGAATTAACATCCAAAATATACAAACAGTTCACATAGCTAAATATCAAAACAAAAAAACAAAAAGACAACAAGCAACCCAATCAAAAAATGGGCAGAAGATCTAAACAGATATTTCTCCCCCCAAAACCAAAAGCATACAGATGGCCAAAAGGCACATGAAAAGATGCTCAACATCACAAATTATTAGAGAAATGCAAATCAAAACTACAATGAGGTATCACCACACATGTCAGAATGGCCAACATCAAAAATGAACAAATAACAAATGCTGGAGAGGGTGTGGAAAAAAGGAACCCCCCTACACTATTGGTGAGAATGTAAATAGGTAGAGCCACTATGGAGAACAGGTACGGCGGTTTAAAAAACTAAAATAGAACCACTTCTGGACATATAAACAGAGAAAACCATAATTTGAAAAGATACATGCATGCCAATATTCACTGCAACACTATTTACAACAGTCAAGACATGGAAGCAACCTAAAGTCCACAGACAGATGAATAAATAAAGAAGATGTGGTATAACATCCAAAGACAAAGGAGAAGCCACAATGAGACGGTAGGAGGGGCGCAACCACAACAAAATCAAATCCCATAACTGCTGGGTGGGTGACCCACAAACGGGAGAACACTTACACCACAGAAGTCCACCCACTGGAGTGAAGGTTCTGAGCCCCTCGTCAGGATTCCCAATCTGGGGGTCCAGCAACGGGAGGAGGAATTCCTAGAGAATCAGACTTTGAAGGCTAGAAGGATTTGATTGCAGGACTTTGACAGGACTGGGGGAAACAGAGACTCCACTCTTGGAGGACACACACAAAGTAGTGTGCACATCGGGACCCAGGGGAAGGAGCAGTGACCTGATAGGAGATTGAACCAGACCTACCTGCTAGTGTTGGAGGGTCTCCTGCAGAGGCGGGGGGTGGTGGTGTGTCACTGTGAGGACAAGGAAACTGGCAGCAGAAGTTCTGGGAAGTACTCCTTGGCGTGAGCCCTCCCAGAGTCTGTGTTAGCCCCATTAAAGAGCCCGGGTAGGCTCCAGTGTTGGGTTGTCTCAGAACAAACAACCAACAGGGAGGGAACCCAGCCCCACTCATCAGCAGACAAGTGGATTAAAGTTTTACTGAGCTCTGCCCACCAAAGCAACAGCCAGCTCTATCCACCACCAGTCCCTCTCAGCAGGAAACTTCCACAAGCCTCTTAGGTAGCCTCATCTACCAGAGGGCAGACAGCAGAAGCAAGAAGAACTACAATCCTGCAGCCTGTGGGAAAAAAACCACATTCACAGAAAGATAGACAAGATGAAAAGGCAGAGGGCTATGTACCAGATGAAGGAACAAGATAAAATCCCAGAAAAACAACTAAATGAAGTGGAGATAGGCAAGCTTCCAGAAAAAGAATTCAGAATAATGATAGTGAACATGATCCAGGACTTCCAAAAAAGAATAGAGTCAAAGATCGAGAAGATGAAAGAAATGTTTAACAAAGATCTAGAAGAATTAAAGAACAAAAAACAGAGATGAACAACACAATAACTGAAATGAAAACTAAACTAGAAGGAATCTAGAAATACCAGAATAACTGAGGCAGAAGAGCAGATAAGTGACCTGGAAGACAGAATGGTGGAATTCACTGCCGCAGAACGGAATAAAGAAAAAAGAATGAAAAGAAATGAAGACAGCCTAAGAGACCTCTGGGACACATTAAATGCAACAATATTCGCATTATAGGGGTCCCAGAAGGAGAAGAGAGAGAGAAAGGACCTGAGAAAATATTTGAAGAGATTACAGTCGAAAACTTTCTTAACATGGGAAAGGAAATAGCCACCCAAGTCCAGGAGGTGCAGAGAGTACCATACAGGATAAATCCAAGGAGAAACACGCCAAGACACAGAGTAATCAAACTGGCAAAAATTAGACAAAGAAAAATTAATGAAAGCAGCAAGGGAAAAATAACAAATAACACACAAGGGAAGTCCCATACGGTTAACAGGTGAATTCTCAGCAGAAACTCTACAAGCCAGAAGGGAGTGGTATGATATACTTAAAGTGATGAAAGGGAAGAACCTACAACCAAGATTACTCTACATGGCAAGGATCTCATTCAGATTCAATGGAGAAATCAAAAGCTTTACAGACAAGCAAAAGCTAAGAGAACTCAGCACCACCAAACCAGCTCTACAAAAAATGCTAACAGAACTTCTCTAAGTGGGAAATAAAAGAAAAGAAAAGGACCAACAAAAACAAACCCAAAATAACTCAGAAAATGGTAATAGGAACATACATATCTATAATTACCTTAAACGTGAATGGATTAAATGCTCCAACCAAAAGACACAGGCTTGCTGAATGTATACAAAAACAAAACCCATATATATGCTGTCTACAAGAGACCCACTTCAGACCTAGGGACACACACAGACTGAAAGTGAGGGGATGGAAAATGATATTCCATGCAAATGGAAATCAAAAGAAAGCTGGAGTAGCAATACTCATATCAGATAAAATAGACTTTAAAATAAAGAATGTTACAAGAGACAAGGAAGGACACTACATAATGATCAAGGCATCAATCCAAGAAGAAGATATAACAATTATAAATATATATGCACCCAACATAGGAACACCTCAGTACATAAGGCAAATGCTAACAGCTCTAAAAGAGGAAATCGACAATAACACAATAATAGTGGGGGACTTTAACACCTCACTTACACCAATGGACAGATCATCCAAACAGAAAATTAATAAAGAAACACAAGCTTTAAATGACACAATAGACCAGATAGATTTAATTGATATTTATAGGACATTCCATCCAAAAATAGCAGATTACACGTTCTTCTCAAGTGTGCAAAGAACATTCTCCAGGATAGATCACATTTTGGGTCACAAATCAAGCCTCAGTAAATTTTAAAAAAATGAAATCATATCAAATATCTTTTCTGACCACAACGCTATGAGATTAGAAATCAATTACAGAGAAAAAAACATAAAAAGCACAAAGAAATGGAGGCTAAACAATACGTTACTAAATAACCAAGAGATCACTGAGAAAATCAAAGAGGAAATTGAAAAATAGCTAGAGACAAATGACAATGAAAACACGATGATCCAAAACCTATGGGATACAGCAAAAGTAGTTCTAAGAGGGAAGTTTATAGCTATATAAGCCTACCTCAAGAAACAAGAAAAATCTCAAATAAACAATCTAACATTACACCTAAAGGAACTGGAGAAAGAAGAACAAACAAAACCCAAAGTTAGCAGAAGGAAAGAAACCATAAAGATCAGAGCAGAAATAAATGAAATAGAAACAAAGAAACAATAGCAAAGATCAATAAAACTAAAAGTTGGTTTTTTGAGAATATAAACAAAATTGATAAACCATTAGCTAGACTCATCAAGAAAAAGAGGGAGAGGACTCAAATCAATAAAATTAGAAATGAAAAGGGAGAAATCACAACTGACACTGCAGAAATACAAAGGATTTTAAGAGATTACTACAAACAACTGTATGCTAATAAAATGGACAAATTTTATTTGGAAGAAATGGACAAATTCTTAGAAAGGTATAACCTTCCAAGAGTGAACAAGGAAGAAATAGAAAATATGAACAGACCAATCACAAGTAATGAAATTGAAACTGTGATTAATAATCTTCCAACAAACAAAAGTCCAGGACCAGATGTCTTCACAGGTGAATTCTATCAAACATTTAGAGAAGAGCTAACAACCCTCCTTCTCAAACTCTTCCAAAAAATTGCAGAAGAAGGAACATTCCCAAACTCATTCTACAAGGCCACCATCACCCTGATACCAAAACCAGACAAAGATACTACAAAAAAAAGAAAATTACAGACCAATATCACTGATGAATATAGATGCAAAAATCCTGAACAAAATACTAGCAGATAGAATCCAACAACACATTAAAAGGCTCATACACCATGATCAAGTGGGATTTATCCCAGAGATGCAAGGATTCTTCAATATATGCAAATCAATGTGATACACCATATTTACAAATTGAAGAATAAAAACCATACGATCATCTCAATAGATGCAGAAAAAGCTTTTGACAAAATTCAACACCCATTTATGATAAAAACTCTCCAGAAAGTGGGCATAGAGGGAACGTACCTCAACATAATAAAGGCCATATATGACAAACCCACACCCAACATCATTCTCAATGGTGGAAAACTGAAACCATGTTCACTAAGATCAGGACCAAGACAAGGATGTCCACTCTCACCACTATTATTCAACAAAGTTTTGGAAGTCCTAGCCACAGCAATCAGAGAAGAAAAAGAAAGAAAAAGAATACAATTTGGAAAAGAAGAAGTAAAACTGTCACTATTTGTTGATGACATGATACTATACATAGAAGATCCTAAAGTTGCCTCCAGAAAACTACTAGAACTAATCAATGATTTCATAAGGTTACAGGATACAAAATTAATGCACAGAAATCTCTTGAATTTCTATACACTAATGATGAAAAATCAGAAAGAGAAATTAAGGAAACACTCCATTTACCATTGCAACAAAAAGAATAAAATACCTAGGAATAAACCTACCTAAGGAGACAAAATACCTGTATGCAGAAAACTATAAGACATTGTTGAAAGAAATTAAAGATGATACCAACAGATGGAGAGATATTCCATGTTCTTGGATTGGAAGAATCAATATTGTGAAAATGACTATACTACCCAAAGCAATCTACAGATTCAATGCAATCCCCATCAAATTACCAATGGCATTTTTTACAGAACTAGAACAAAAAATCATAAAATCTGTATGGAGACACAAGAGACCCTGAATAGCCAAAGCAGTCTTGAGGGAAAAAGACAGAGCTGGAGGAATCAGACTCCCTGACTTCAGATTATACTACAAAGCTACAGTAATCAAGCAATATAGTACTGGCAAAAAAACGGAAATATAGATCAATGGAACAGGATAGAAAGCCTAGAGATAAACCCATGCACTTATGGTCAACTAATTTATGACAAAGGAGGCAAGGATATACAATGGAAAAAAGACAGTCTCTTCAATAAGTGGTTCTGGGAAATATGGACAGCTACATGTAAAAGAATGAATTTAGAACACTCCCTAACACCATACACAAAAACTCAAAACGGATTACAGACCTAAATGTAAGACTGGACACTATAAAACTTTTAGAGGAAAACACAGGAAGAACACTCTTTGACATAAATCACACAAGATCTTTTTTGATCCACCTCCTAGAGTAATGGAAATAAAACCAAAAATAAACAAATGTGACCTAATGAAACTTAAAAGCTTTTTCAAAGCAAAGGAAACTACAGATAAAACGAAAAGACCACCCTCAGAATGGGAGAAAATATTTGCAAACGAATCAACAGACAAAGGATTAATCTCCAAAATATATAAACAGCTCATGCAGCTCAATATTAAAAAAACAAACAACCCAATAAAAAAATGGGCAGAAGACCTAAATAGACATTTCTCCAAAGAAGACATACAGATGGCCAAGAAGCACATGAAATGTTGCTCAACATCACTAATTATTAGAGAAATGCAAATCAAAACTACAATGAGGTATCATCTCACACCAGTTAGAATGGGCATCATCAGAAAATCTACAAACAACAAATGATGGAGAGGGTGTGGAGATAACGGAACCCTCTTGCACTGTTGGTGGGAATGTAAATTGATACAGCCACTATGGAGAACAGTATGGAGGTTCCTCACAAAACGAAAAATAGAATTACCATGTGACCCAGCAATCCCACTACTGGGCATATACCCAGAGACAACCATAATTCGAAAAGACACATGCACCCCAATGTTCATTGCTGCACTATTTACAATAGCCAGGTCATCAGAGCAACCTAAATGCCCATCAACAGGTGAATGGATAAAGAAGATGTGGTACATATATGCAATGGAATATTACTCAGCCATAAAAAAGAACAAAATTGGGTCATTTGTAGAGACGTGGATGAATCTAGAGTCTGTCATACAGAGTGAAGTCAGTCAGAAAAAGAAAAACAAATATCGTATGTTAACGCATATATGTGGAACCTAGAAAAATGGTACAGATGAACCGGTTTGCAGGGCATAAATAGAGACACAGAAGTAGAGAAAAACGTATGGACACCAAGCGGGGAAAGCAGCGGTGGGTGGGGGTGGTGGTGGGATGAATTGGGAGATTGGGATTGACATGTATCCACTAATGTGTATAAAATGGATGACTAATAAGAACCTGCTGTATAAAAAAATAAATAAAATTAAATTAAAAAAAGATGTGGTATATATGTACATACAATGGAATATTACTCAACCTTAAAAAGGAATGAAATAATGCCATTTGCAGCAACATGGATGGACCTAGAGTTTATCATAATAAGTGAAGTAAGTCAGATAAAGACAAATATCATATATCACTTATATATGGACTCTTAAAAAAAAAGATAGATGTGAACTTATTTATGTAACAGAAATAGACTCACAGACATAGAAAACAAACATGGTTATCAAAGGGGAAAAGAGGGGAGAGGGATAATTTAGGAGTTTGGGATTAAGATATACACACTACTATATATAAAATAGGTAACCAGCAAGGATGTACTGTATAACAAAGAGGCCTATACTCAATATTTTATAATAACCTATAAGGGAAAAGAATCTGAAAAAGAATATATATAATATATACATATTATATATACAGATAGATATATATATACACAGACGTATCTGAATTACTTTTCTGCACACCTGAAAGTAACACATTATAAATCAACTACACTTCAATTTAAAAATATAAATAAAAATATTAAAACTTAAAAAAAAAAGTAATTGAGCATGGTATCACAGGTATACCAATGTCCAAACTCATCAAGTTGTATCATTTAATATGTGTAGCTTTCTGTATAACAATTATACCTAATAAAGCTGTAAAAAAAATGAATACAGTCTTAAATACAGCATAAAGTATTTCTGCACAATGAAATTTATTGAATACTGTCAAGGTAGATAAAAATATAAATTTCCATTTGACTTTATTTCACAAACGGGTAGGTGACTAATAAACGGATGACTAGATTTGTAACGTTTCACAAATTTGATCCAAGTTGTACAAGATGGTGACTTCAAGACACTGGACTGTACTCCCACCCAATTTATAAAGCCCAGAAGGCTGACGTATTGCAGAACATTTTCCAGTCCTTTCTGTTGAGACTTTATCATGTTTTTCTTTGCTTTTACTCTCTGGAATTTTATCCCAGTGACTGTCACTTTCTGTGTACCACAGAAACTTACTCAGTACTTTGGTTTGTTCAGAAGGGTTACATTAGTGTTCAGATATTTTCAGTTATTTCGTCAGAAACCATTGAAACCACAAAAAAAGATAAACGGAAAGTTAAGAATTGCTCTCTCTGAAGGAATTATGTTAATCTTGTAAGCTATATGGTGAGAAAGTTTTATACGCAGGTTAAGTATCGGTCACCTATGAAGTTAGAAGGATGAGCTCTCATTTGATTGCTTACACACACTTGGGAAAATAATCTTCTTACACATTAAAATACATTTTTGAATACCTGAGCTGTTGGCAGTTATTGAAAACCTGGCTCTCAACTCTTCTATGCTTCACTGAGGAAATTGTGACAGTGGCTGGAACTGAAGTCTGATGTGGATAGTATTAAGTTTGCCGAGTTAATTAAATTTAACCAGAAAGATTCCTAAGACAAAATCCCAACTTATAGGACATTATACTCAACTTTAACTAACTGTGATATAAATTTAAGACAGTGAAAAGATAAGCCACAGACTGGGAGAAAATATTTGTAAAACACGTGTTTGATAAAGACTTGTATCCAGATATATTACAAAGAACTCTTAAAACTCAGCAGTAAGAAAACAACCCAGTTAACGGGCAAAAGACCTAAATGGACACTTCCCCAAAGAAGATACACAGATATGGAATGATATCACTACACACCTATTAGCATGGCTAAAATCCAAAACACTGAGAACAACAAATGCTAGTGAGGATGCAGAGTAAGGGGAACTCTCATACTTTGCTGGTGGGGATGCAAAATGATGGAGCCATTTTGAAAAATACGTTGGCATTTTATAAACCTAAACATATTTTTATCATACAATCAGTAATCAAACTGCTAGGTATTTACGCAAGTGAGCCGAAAGCTTACATCCACATGAAAACCTGCGTGTGAGTGTTTGTAGCAGCTTCAATCATAATTGCTCAAACCTGGAAGCAACCAAGCTTCAATAACTGAATGGGTAAACCAACTTTGGTACAGCCACACAATAGGATATTCAGTGATGAAAAGAAATGAACTATTATGCCACAAAAAGGAATCTTAAATCCACTGCAAAGTAAAGAAAGCCAATCTGAAAAGGCTATATACTCTATGATTCCAACTATATGACATTCTGGAAAAGGCAGGGTTAGGAGGGAAGAAGATTGCCGTGGGGCGAGGGAGAAGGAAGGGATGAATAGGTGCAGCACAGGGGACTTTTAGGGCAGTGAAACTATCTGTATGATAATGTAATGATGAATATGTGACATTATGCCTTTGGCAAAACTCAGAGAACTTTACGATAAAGTGAACCCTAATGTAAACTATGGACTTTAGTTAATAATAATGTATGAATATTAGTTCATCAGTTGTCATAAATGTATCACATCAGGGGCTTTCCTGGTGGCGCAGTGGTTAAGAATCCGCCTGCCAATGCAGCGGACACGAGTTTCAGCCCTGGTCTGGGAAGATCCCACATGCCGCGGAGCAGCTAAGCCCGTGCGCCACAACTACTGAGCCTGCGCTCTGGAGCCCATGTGCCACAACTACTGAGTCCACGCGCCTAGAACCCGTGCTCCGCAGCAAGAGAAGCCACTGCAATGAGAAGCCTGCGCACCTCAATGAAGAGTAGCCCCCGCTCGCCGCCATTAGAGAAAAGCTCGCACAAAGCAATGAAGACCCAACAGAGACAAAAAATAAATATATAAAATAAATTTTTAAAAATGTATTATTCAATACAAGATGTTAATAATGGGAAATGCGGGTGAGACAGGGGATGTATTTGGGAACTTCTATACTCTCTGTTCAATTTCTCTGTAAATGTAAAACTGCTCTAAAAACATAAAGTCTATTAAAAGCAATGATACAGGTGACTATATTATTTGTGCTCTAAGAAATGTGAATAAATGATATGAGAGTCTTGGTGAGTTCCAGAAGGATTCTAACTAGAGGTGCTTATGAAGACTTCATAGAAGTAGTGAGATTTAAGTATTGAACAATGAGCTAAATTCAATGAGAACAACTAAAGCAAATAAGAAATATTTTATCAGGTAACAATTTTGTAAGCAGAACTCTGTGTGCAACAACAGTCATTCAGACTGTACTGCGTTCTGCTCTGAGAGAAAAAGGGGGCAGATCAGAGAATGACAATGTCTGTTGCAAGCATTATTTTTCTTATATAATTTATTCCAGTGTAATCATATTTTTCCTTACTTGTTGAAAAGGTGTGGAGAAAATAGTCATGCTAGGAATATTCATGAAAGTTTGTGGAGGTGTTAAAATCAACAAATTAATCTCCCCCCAACTTGGAAATATTTTTCCCTTTGCCAAGGCTATCTTTACTTACCATTATATTTTTCTCTTTCTTTTGACGGCCCATATTTTCTAATATGTGAACTATATTCAATTTTTCAGTACCCTATGCTTTATTACTTCCCATGTACCTACTTCTGCTTCTTTAAGAACCAGTCTCAAGAAAGAGTTCAGTAGTCTCTTTTGCGTCAAACTCAAAGGTCTTTTCTCCTCAGTTTTGACACTTGTTGAGCTCTTACCTCTACTGAGCACTCCATTTTTCCCGAAAGCTTCTCTTTCCCCAGATTTCAAATATATGGGGGGCTTCCCTGGTGGCGCAGTGGTTGAGAGTCCGCCTGCCGATGCAGGGGACACGGTTTCGTGCCCCGGTCCGGGAAGATCCCACATGCCGCGGAGTGGCTGGGCCCGTGAGCCATGGCCGCTGAGCCTGCGCGTCCGGAGCCTATGCTCCGCAACGGGAGAGGCCACAACAGTGAGAGGCCCGCGTACCGCAAAAAAAAAAAAAAATATATATATATATATATATATATATATATATATATATATGGGATTTCCCCGGCCTCTCTTTCTACTGCTCTTGACTATTCTGGTGATAATTCCTGGACGGATACAACAGCTTCCTCTCATTCTCAGACTGCTGTTCTGTGAGTATACAGGTATGAATAAGGCAGATTCCTGGGACCTCACCACCTAGAGGAATGCAAGACCAGCAGGCCTATCTGCTGTAGCGAGAGGATAAAGAGAGAACTAAGGGGGAATTGGTGGCGCTGGCTTAATAAATGTGTGGGAATAGGTAGCATGGGATCAGGGTATGTAGCAATACCCCATGGTACATCAGATACTGGCTGAGAAGTTCAACAAGACTAGAGTTTAAAGGTAGATACCAAGTTGAAGATTAGGAGAGCTGAAAAGTAGACAGGACTGGGTGGTACTGCAGCAACATGATGGCCCTAGAGACTATCATACTAAGTGAAGTAAGCAAGACAGAGAAAGACAAATATCATATATCACTTATATGTGGAATCTAAAAAAATGATACAAATGAACTTATATACAAAACAGAAATAGACACACAGACATAGAAAACAAACTTATGGTTACCAAAGGGGAAAGGGTTGGGGGGAGTCTGGGATTAACATACATACACTACTATATACAAAATAGATAAACAACAGGGACCTACTGTATAGCACAGGGAACTATACTCAATATTTGGTAGTAACCTATAAGGGAAAGAATCTGAAAAATATATATATATATGTATGTATAAGTGAATCACTTTGCTGTATACCTGAAACTAACACAAGACTGTAAATCAACTAGACTTCAATAAAAAAATAATTATTTAATTTAAAAAAGATCTTAGGTATTTGCCCTGTAACTAATGAACATAGTCAGTGCTCAATACGTAAGTATTGGTAAGTATTGGTTAAAACCAATTAATCAGTAGAGCAATTCACATGTATTAAATAGGAAGGGAAAAATAAGAAATGGTCTCTCATTATGAGAAATTTATTACCTACTTGTAGGAGGCAAACAATTAATAGTATAAGAGAGCATAAGATACTTCCAAATTATACGGGGCATTTAAATAAGCATGGCAGAAATGAGTAGTACTCAGTGTGTCAATAGTCAATGTCTACTGACTGTCACAAGTGAATTTAGAGTTAAATTAGGTCTTGAAAGTTGAGTAGGATTTGAATAGGTCAGAAGAGAAAGGAGGATGTTTTAAGTACGTGGAAAACCTCCAGCAAAGACATGAAGCTGAAAACTGGCCAAAGTTGGAATGAGAACAATAATGTCATTGGCCTGTACGACACTACAGTGTGCTCGGGAACGTGACAGTCATTGATGGCTGTGCACCGAGCTGGCCCCAGTGACCCCCTGCTCATGATATTTATCAAAAGGCTGCCAATAAAAACCAAAACAAAACACCCGAGATAAGCTGTGAAACTTTTTTTTTTTTTGTTATAAGATAGTTTTTTAATTGAAGTGTAGTTGATTTACAATGTTGTGTTAGTTTCAGGTGTAAAGCATAGTGATTCAGTTACATATACCAAATATTGAGTACAGTTCCCTGTGCTGTATAGTAGGTCCTTGTTGGTTATCTATTTTATATATAGTAGTGTGTATATGTTTCTATATATAGAAAACAAACTTACGGTTACCAAAGGGGAAAGGGGGGAAGGATAAATTAGGAGTTTGGGATTAACATTTGCAAAACTTTTGATAAGAATCAAAATTGAAGGTAGCAAAGACACAGGCAGAATGAGCATCATAAGAAGTGAAGGTTGCTGTCAATAGAACTGACAGGCGTGAGGCAAAATTTGGAATTGTTCAGAATAAAACTCAAGTCACTTTAGTGTAGGAGCCCCTGTCCCTACCCCTCAGACCTTTTGTAAAATCTGGAGGGCCAGACCACTCACAGACAAAGGCCTTCCCCCTGTGTCTTCTTGAGCTCCCTGAATAAGTCTTTTATTATCTTGCCTTTGTCACTGTGGCATGCCTCAGTCTGGATGGTTTTCTTTCTTCCACTTGACATTCTGCTCTGCATGCCATTCTGCTCCAGGAATGTCCTGAGCCTTGATGTCTATTCAAGTCCTGACCTTTTTTTTTTTTTTTAACAGTCCAACTGAAGTCATCTTCTTTTTAACCTTAACCAATAACTTCTCAGAACTCTTACTGCAAATTAGGGAAGTTCCCTTCTGAGTCAGAAAAGTGCTCCTTTTGGGTGAGAGTAATGACTTGCTACCCACAGTCATTTTACTTGGTGGAATTAAATTTGTTCTTCCAGACCTAAGTAAAAGCACTACCTGTTACAAAAAATCAAAATGTAGATTTTCACATATTTCCTAAGAACTTTCCTCAATTCCTTTCCTTTCGCCTCCAAATTAGTAGTATATCTTGCCATCTAGAAGAATTTCCATTATTTATAGTTCCTTTGCCAGCCTAAGGTCCAGCTTCCTCTAGTGTAGACAGAGAAAAAAATCGAGTTTGTACATATTCCCTCTTGACCTCCTAGGCCTGATTTGGAAGTGCTTCTTCCACAAATCACAGCAGAAGTTATAATAAAGGGATTGGCCATAATTTCCTATAACATCAAAGCATAAAGCTATACATGTATATTGGACTTCTCAGAAGGGTGAGATAATTTAATTACAGTATGTACAAAATAAACCTAAAGATGTATGCTTTATGAATATTTCAAGGTAAAAGATTCTGAGATATTACACATTTCAAAGGAAATCTCTTGGTGAATTCGTCCTACTTTCTGACATTACTTTCCTCTCCTTAGATATTTTCTTATTGTAAAACACACTCCTGATTCAAATCTCCTAATGACAGATTATTTCACCAAGTCTGAATAATTCCATGTAGACCTACACTGTCTGATAGTATAGTCCTACATACTACACTACTGCCACTAGTCATGTGTGACTACTGAACATTTTAAATGTGGCTAGTCTGAACCCTCAGAATGGGAGAAAATATTTGCAAATGAAGCAACTGACAAAGGATTAATCTCCAAAATTTACAAGCAGCTCATGCAGCTCAATATCAAAAAACAAACAACCCAGTCCAGAAATGGGCAGAAGATCTAAATAGACATTTCTACAAAGAAGATACACAGATTGCCAACAAACACATGAAAGAATGCTCGACATCATTAATCATTAGAGAAATGCAAATCAAAACTACAATGAGGTGTCACCTCACACCAGTCAGAATGGCCATCATCAAAAATTCTACAAACAATAAATGCTGGAGAGGGTGTGGAGAAAAGGGAACCCTCTTGCACTGTTGGTGGGAATGTGAATTGATACAGCCACTATGGAGAACAGCATGGAGGTTCCTTAAAAAACTAAAAATAGAACTACCATACGACCCAGCAATCCCACTACTGGGCGTATACCCTGAGAAAACCGTAATTCAAAAAGAGTCATGTACCAAAATGTTCATTGCAGCTCTATTTACAATAGCCAGGACATGGAAGCAACCTAAGTGTCCATTGACAGATGAATGGATAAAGAAGATGTGGCACATATATACAATGGAATATTACTCAGCCATAAAAAGAAACAAAATTGAGTTATTTGTAATGAGGTGGATGGACCCAGAGTCTGTCATACAGAGTGAAGTCAGTCAGAAAGAGAAAAACAAATACCGTATGCTAACACATATATATGGAATCTAAAAAAAAAAAAAAAAAAAAAAATGGTTCTGAAGAACCGAGGGGCTGGACGAGAATAAAGATGCAGACGTAGAGAATGGACTTGAGGACACAGGGAGGGGGAAGGGTAAGCTGGGACGAAGTGAGAGAGTGGCATGGGCTTTTATATACTACCAAATGTAAAATAGATAGCTAGTGGGAAGCAGCCGCATAGCACAGGGAGATCAGCTCAGTGCTTTGTGACCACCTAGATGGGTGGGATAAGGGAGGGTGATGCAAGAGGGAAGAGATATGGGGATATATGTATATGTATAGCTGATTCACTTTGCTATAAAGCAGAAACTAACATACCAGTGTAAAGCAGTTATACTCCAATAAAGATGTTTAAAAAAATAAAAATTAAAAAATTAAAATAAAATAAAAAATAATGTGGCTAGTCTGAATTGAGGTGTGCTTTAAATGGAAAATATCTACCAAATTTCCAAGACTTAGCACACACACACACAAATATAAAAGTTAATAATTTGTACACTGATAGCTTATTGAAATGATAATATTTTGGATACATTGCATTAAATAAACAATATTTTATTAAAATTAATTTCACCTGTGTCTTTTTGCTTATTTCAATGTGGTTATTAAATATACATGTAGCTCTCTATAATACAACATATACAATTCTATTGGACTTTGCTTGTCTTGAATAATGAAGAGGGCACCTGAAGGAGATGAGGTCAGGGGTAAGTTGGAGAAAGAGAGAAAAAAAATCCCTCAGTAGGACAGTTTGTGGTGGTCTTTGGCATTCTAATTCTAGCAGAAAAAGTCTGGGGGAGATTCTTTTCATGTCACAGTCAAGTTAAAGGCATAGGCACTCTAAGTCTCATCTGCTATGGGTATACCTCACCCGTGTGAATCACAGAATAAAAAAAAAAAAAAAAACTCCGTCATTAAGTCATAACCACACACATATACAGATTCCAAAAACAGCTCCAATAAACAAACTTTACTTTCCACAGACAATGTCCTGTAAAGCAGGGACCTCACACTCCAACGCTAATAGGGGCTAGATGTGTAACTTAAATAGTCAACAGTCCGTGGACCAGGTGAGATATGTGGTAGACCGGAGAACACATTTTGCATGGAAAAGGGGCACCTGGTGCTTGCCTCCAGACAATTGTTACCATGTGGGAATGCTGGCCCTGTGCTGGCAGACCTGATATTTTTAGAAAAACTAGAAATCCAGATTTTCAGGTGACCTTTCCTTACTTAATCTTTTAAGTAATAATGCCCATATTGGGCCCGTGTATACTTTGGGTTATAAATCTGTTATCTGCACCTAAATTTAGAGAGAAAGAATAGTTTTCTCAATAGCCCCATGATTTCTCAAGTTGCAACAAAGTTTCATCGTGATGGAATCACTGTTTAACATAAGGATTCAGATCATGTGATTTTCCTTCATCTTCTTTATCTTGCTTTCAGACTTGGACATTTTAAGGACAGTTAGGCCTCAAAAGAGGCAGTTCGTTAGTCATATATTTCTTATTTTTTATGTATGAAATATTTCAGACATTCAACTGAATCAGAGAAAACAATCTAATGGATGATCATACTCATTACCTAGTCTAAGACATAAATCTTGACAAGTGAGTAAATTGGTACAACCTCTGTGGAGGCCACTGGCAACATTTATGAAAATTAAAATGTTTCTACCCTTCGTTACCATAATTTCACTGTGCTCTTCTTCTCAATAATATTCAATTACAACAAGCACTGCCTCTGTCCTCAGTAATCACTATCCTGAATTCAGTGCTTATGATTCCCAGATGATGCTTTTATATTTTTGATATGTATTCGTAAGTGATACTGTGTATATGGTAAAATTTCTTCTGAAACATTGTTTTTCTTGAGGGCCCTATGTCTTTTCTTATCTGTCTGTGTTGTATGTGCCATTTCCGTATTTACTATTGCCACTGAGATCAAAGAATGGGCCCTATTGTTTTGGGTCCTCAACATTATGTTTCGTGAGATTTATCCATCTGATATATTTATTGCTAGCTCCTTTTAATAGCTATAGAGAATTCCATTGTAGGAATAAAACAATGTATTTAGCCATTCTTCTGAGAAGTACCTTTAAGGTCTTTCCAATTCTTAACTACAAGCAATGCTGAAACATTCTTTTACATGCTTTCTTCTGCACATGTGGCAAGTTTTTTAGGGCAGCTCCTAGACCAGCAGCATTGGCATTACCTGGGAACATGTCAGGAATGCAAATTCCTGGGTCGTACCTTAAGGGAATTAGATACTCTGGGGATGGAGCGTAGCCATCTGTTTTAAGAAGCCTTGAACACTAAAGTTTAAGAACTACAGCTCTAAGGTCAACCTAGATGTATTAATGGCTCACAGAATAGGTACAACATTAATTATGTGTTTTAAAAGTTGTTTCCAAGGTGGTCGAAGCAATTTATAGGCAGGAGGTTTTATGTTATCGTAAAATATACTCCGGTGTCTTAGTAGTTAAAGGAATGCAGTATTAACAAGTGAGTAGCATAAAGAACAATGGTTCAGAATCAAAAGAACAGAAATAGACCC
This sequence comes from Delphinus delphis, assembly GCF_949987515.2. Taxonomy (NCBI): domain Eukaryota; kingdom Metazoa; phylum Chordata; class Mammalia; order Artiodactyla; family Delphinidae; genus Delphinus; species Delphinus delphis. The sequence continues at coordinate 16,606,036 of NC_082693.1, read as the reverse complement.
CCAAAATGTCCAGAAGTTTAGCATGAGAATATGGGGGCAACTTTTCTCAGAAAAGATTAACTTTTCTCTGATTCTGTTTAGACAGCTAGGAGACATATGGAATAAGATAAAATGAAGTCCATTTCTAGGTAAACTGCAAATCAATAAATACAGGATATAGACAGGCAGATACTCTGTGTGTGTGTGTGTGTGTGTGTGTGTGTGTAAAATCAAAAAAGGGCTAGGAGAAAAGAAAATACGGAGGATGCCTCCCCTCAGAGTGGGGAAGACCTTTCTCTCTGTCACATAAACTTCAGACGCCATAAAATAAAATTCAATTAAGAAAAAAAAACCTTTACAAGTGGCAAAAGAAAAGCAAAGTAAAAATACTGAAATTACACACATGGGAAAAATGGAACCTATCACAGACAACGGACAATTCTCCCTATGGAAAAAGGGTAAAGGATACGAAAAGAGTGTTCTCCCAAAATGAAATACAAATCTCTCTCAAACATATGAAAAGATACCCAGATGGGGTTGCATTAAGAGAAACTAATTCAAACAGCAGTGGAACAAAACTTGCATCTACCTGATTGGCTAAAATCCAAAATATACTGTGTTGGCAAGGCTGTAGGGAACTAGCAACTCCCGTAAATATTTAAAAATTTAACCTCTAGAGATGCTATTTGGCAGTATTTATCAAAATTAAAATGTATATATTCTGTGGCATCATAATTCTACTCCTAGGATTTTATCCTAGACACAGGATTTCACACGTGTGTAATTTCACAAGTGTGAAAGTACATATGTACATGATTAGTCACTGTGGCATTATTTATAATAGTAAAAAAAGAAAAAACCTAAATTTCCATTAATAGAGGGCTGTTTACATAAATAATGGTATACCCACACAATGGCATACTTTTCAATTTTTAAAAAGAATGAGGAACTACTTAATAAACGGATTAATATGAAAAGAACTTAGGTGCAAAAGAGCATATACGCTACAAGAGTAGGATAGAAACTTCATTCCAGGTATATTTTTATGACGTTTGAACGATGTGAAAATGTTACCAATTCAAAATTGTATGTGTCTGTGTATGTTGCAGTGGATTTGCTCAGATTGTGTATTAGAGAAATCAACTATATTACATTCACTCCATTAATACAGTATAATATTTAATTAGTGATGTCCAACAAAGGGGTAGATTATGTTGATAGTATACTACCATATTCCACTCTCTAAAATTCATTTGAGAATTTGTTTCCTTTTCTGTGTGACATTCTTGATTTTTTCTGCTGTTACATGAAGCATATTCCATTAGAGCTCATTTCATTAGAGCTCATTTCTAACAGTTTTAGCTGGAGATATTTGAGAAGGGGACATGCCCAGCATGTTTGAAGACATCAGGACAGGATATTCTCCTCTGGAATCTTGAATCGCTCATTTTGTTAAGAGAGTTTCAAACGTTTCTGTTCTGAGTTGTAACTAAAGTTAACAAAAGCCCTATTTCCTTGTGAGGATTTGCTCAATTCCCTCTGGCCAGATGGCTTCTATACCCTGGGTTTCCTTCCAATGCTAATCTTTGGTGATCCACAGCTGCACGCTGCCTTGAGTACTTAACCTTCTCTCATTATGCTGTCATCTTGCTGAAAAGGATTCGCCACGGAACAAACCCTAAACAAATCTCTTTTACATAATTGCATCCAGAAATAGAATTGAAATATTACATATGAAAGCAGCAATTAAGCAAAACTTGTATAAAATAAAAGCATAAAAATGCACACTCTGTGTATGACGATCTGTATTTTTCTTTAAGATTTATCCCAAAGAATTTCCATTGCAGATAATATTACTACAGCTTTGTATGCATAGTGCCTGGCAAAGTCCCTGCTATACAGCTACTCTTTTTAATACCATGCCTCCTTAAAGAAAATAATTGTGACAGCTGACCAGGTTTATATGTATAATTAATGATTATGTAATAGAAACATACGGTATTAATACAATTAATGAATGCTTGTTGACTGCTAGAATGAATAGTTGTTGTTCTTTTTTTTTTTTTTAATAAAGTTTGGTGTTTTTGTTTTTGTTCTTTCCCCATTACAACCTCATTGTCTCTTCCTCAGTTTTCAGGACGCATTCTTCACTTTACCACGAATGGCATCCATCCTCAACAACTGGATGTCTGGTCTTGGAACACTTTCTCTTCCCCAGGTATTTCTAAATCACTGAGGAAGGCTGACAGGGTTCCAAAATTATTCTAGTTATCACTGCTGCCCAATGCTTGGTTCCTTGTGGCCAATTTGGTCTCCTTTCTGCTCTGGATCTCCCCGGGAGGCCTGGAAACTTCTTCCCTCGGGCAGTTGCTCTCCACTTTGGTACTGCATTCCAAGCATGGGCCCCAAATATTCCCAAACTCCCCACAGCACAGCTAAGACCAGCCAACATGATTTAACGAGACTTCACTAAAGATTTGGGCAGGAAAAAAAAGAGGAATATAGTGAAAACACACACACACACACAAACACTTAAAACTGGATTAAACATACCAAATCTCTCAGAGTTCTTAGGCCAGGCTACTCTACAGTTACTCTGAGACAATTCTCAATGGAGCAAGCTTCCATCCAACTATCATATCACAAGGACCACCATATTTCCCTCTCTGTGCCTTCCTACCGGGAAATCTAGACAACTCCTCTCAGATGCCCCCAAAAAGGTGTGAGGGGGATTTCCGGCAACTCTTCCCAGAGTAAAAGTAACCCTTTATAATTTTTATTCTTGATAGAATAAATTTTATTGTCTTGAACTTCCTATTCCAGAATACAGGCTTTAGGTTTGCATAACCTCAGGCCAATTAACAACAAAGCCATTTTCCCTCCAATAAGAATGTATTATCCATCTATGAGAAAAACTTTCAGCTTTGAAATAATATTGACCTGTATCCCACCCCCATCCATACAAACACTCATACTCACACGTATATTAAAGCCAATGATATGACCAAGTATGAGTCTGGTTTCTCGTACACTGAAATCAACAATACACTCTCTGATCACGTGGGACGTGCTCTTACATTTTATCAAGTTTTAGTTATATTTTTTCAAATATCAGCAGAAGGACATGTCTTTTTTTTAAGAAGACAGTAAAATAAAATATTTTCAAGCCTCCTGTTTTTTTAAAAAAAAAGTCATAGTGACAATTTCCTTTACATTTAAAGTCTTTGAAAACTTTGGGAGGAAATGTCCAGAACAAGCTGATATCTAGCAGCTGGAAAAGCCTCTGTATCAGTGCCTCCAAATAGTAGCTGTACATTTGAATCATGTGGAGAAGTTGTGAAAAATTCTGATACTTGAGCCCTACCCCCAGCAATTTTGATTTGTGTGGGGTGTGTCCCAAGCATCAATATTATTGCAGAAAAAAACTCTCCAGGTGATTCTACATGTAGCCAAGATTGAGAATTTCTTTACTACATGAATCCAGGGAAAGGAAGGAGAAGATTACAGACTGTTAGCTGAAAGGACCACCAAATGATGTCAAAAACTCAAAAGTAAAAGCAACAAAAGTATTCTCTGTATTTGATCAGGAAGACAAACTTTTTTTCCCAGAATTTGAGCAAACGTTTACTTGTGTTGCTTTTCCTAGAAAATAAAACCTTTTCCTATGATTTTTAGAAATCCATATCTAAATCTAAAATTTATCTACTTTATTTTCAGAGAAAGAAAACTTCTAAAATTTTACATTGTAAAAGATTGATTTAAAAGTAAAACTAAATATGTTCCACTCCCTATCTGGTGGAATTGAACATCTTGGCCAAAAGAGTTTGACAACCAAAATTTTGTTTCAATTTTTATGAATATAACCAGTGGTATTTGTTGAACTGGAGACTATTCAGTGTGGATTTAAATGCTGAATTTTTAAATCATAAATAGGGAATATCTAACATTTCCACAAATTAATTCTACTTGTAAAATTTGGGGTTATACAGACTTTGGTACGGTAGGGAACTGGAGACAGGTGACAGAGGAAAATGCTAATTTATTGTATACTTTTGAGATACTTAAGATCATTTTTCAGAGTTTAAGTTATCACATCCGGAACCTGTACACTATTGAGATGCATAGTAAGATAGGCTCATGAAACTTCCATAAATACCCAACTTAAAGTATACATTGATAATATAGCAAATTTTAAAAAAGGAATTATTTTAGGCAAGTTTTTCTCTTCATGTACATTTTGGACTGAACTAAGTATGAAGTTGATTTTAATATTAAAGGTTTATCTAATTATCTAGGAGCATCTATCCTATTTTATTTTTCTATTTAATCTTGATTGGGCTATTTTACAACTCTATAAAGGTTGTAAACTAACTTGTAGAAATTGGAGAGCAATACAAATTATTCTTGGCTAATAACAATGGAAATGCATTTCTCCTGTCAAGGAGCATCATTTCTGTTCATAGACAAAATGACAACCTCGAAGTTTTCGCTTTTTATTTTTGATGTGTTTGGCATTACCCGTTGTATTAGTCTGTGTTCTTCAGAGAAGGAGAACCATTAGATGGAGATACGTATACAGATACTACACCAGAGAGGCATTAACCCTTTCCCCAGAAGAGGAGGGAAAGTGTTCATGAGCCCACTGGGGATGACAGGGTAGCTGAGAAAAGATGACTGGTATCCACAGAACAAGTCATCCTATACACTTTATTACTGAAATCTTCCTCTGCTGAGGCAGCAGCAGACACACACAAACACCCCCTTGCTGATGAATGCAGAAATAATGTTTAACCAAATATCTGGGCATCCTTTAGCCCAGTAAAGTTGACAAAATTAACCATCACGCCAGTTTTGCATGTAATTTCACAATCTTATCCCATCATTCTTTCATTTGGTCACTAAAATACTCTTGTCTTTTCTAGATATTTTTGAGCCCAAGTTCCTTTCAAGTTTTCTCACTACTTCTTTAACAAATCTTTGATGTGCTCACTTTATGTGAGTCATCCACATGCCGCGGAGCGGCTGGGCCCGTGAGCCATGGCTGCTGAGCCTGCGCGTCCGGAGCCTGTGCTCTGCAACGGGAGAGGCCCGCGTACCGCAAAAAAAAAAAAAAAAAAAAAATTACACTCTGAGAGTCTTGGGAAGTTTCACTGAGATGTCCATGTGGAACCCATCTTCCCAAACCAATTAGACCGAATTGCCCAAGAAATGCACCTCATATTTCAAGCAAAGCACATCCTTCCTTGCCTTTTAGAGAGAATGCCAAGCAGCAAGAGAAATTACTTACTCTTGTTCCTTTGTTTTCATTTCTCATTCTATGGTTTTATTTTCTCTTTCTTGATGAAGTTTGATTCTGCTTCTGGTTTGCATAAGATAGCAAAGAATGAAATTCTGTGTGTATGGTCTGAACGTTTAATGATCTCTAGTGGGTAGAAACATGGATTTGCTCTCTCATAGGTGAGAGAGAATAGATTATCTGAGTTATTGGCCTTTTTGTTAGTCTATTTGTCTATTCGTGAGTTCAAATCAATTTAGAAAATATGCCATGCTTATTGGAAAAGAGAACAGCACTCTGGAATTTGGGCCAGTGATCTGTGTGTTTTTGTGTTGAATTTGACCTGTGGCCAAGGTTGTAAACTAAAGCTGCAAAGTCTGTACGTGTGTCCATGTCTTTAATTGAGAAAAGCCTTTATTTCTCATTGTGTGAGTGTGAAATATTTTCCCACTCCAGAAGGTACTGCATGAATATATTAGATACAAGTCTAAAAATAAATGAGGTATATTCTGATATAGAACCCAAAAATCATGGACATAATTTGAATATTTCTAGGAAACAAAGTCATAAGATTTCTAATATTTTAAAATGTGCTGTATCTTTTTTTTTTTTTTTTTTTTGGTACGTGGGCCTCTCACTGTTGTGGCCTCTCCCGTTGCGGAGTACAGGCTCTGGACGCGCAGGCTCAGCGGCCATGGCTCACGGGCCCAGCCGCTCCGCGGCATGTGGGATCTTCCCGGACCGGGGCCCGAACCCGTGTCCCCTGCATCGGCAGGCGGACTCTCAACCACTGCGCCACCAGGGAAGCCCCCAAAATGTGCTATATCTTTAAGAGGGAAAACAAGAAAAATTTTTCTCACCAAAACTGCTAACTCAGAGGCATTTTTTTCTTTGAGAAATCAAGTTGGTGTAAACAAGGTGAATCTTGAACAAATCAGGCCAGTTTGATAATTTTGGATTAAGGAATCCCCAGCAATATGTAACTTCCCTGACTCTCAGCACACAGGAAAACTTTAAAAAGTAAAATAGTGTCTTCACAGTATTTGGATTTGTTTTCTCATGAAGGGACTAGTTAATCTGAGCTTCTTCAGCATCTTATAGTGGTTTATTAATCAGAAAAACTAATATTATTCCCACAAAATCTTTTCAAAGTTTGTCTACTCAGAGACCCATTTGTACAGTCTGCTGCCCTGGATCATGCCTAAGTTAGGATACTGAAACACTGGTTACCAAGCAGTTAATTTTGCGTGGTAAATTGTTATTAATATAAATGTGTTTTAGAGACTGTAAACCCTGCAGGAAGGCCATGAAGGTGAAGAATATTTTCTCACCTTTATTGGAAGACAATTCTCCATGAATCTCCTGCATGCCTGCATGAAATGCAAAGAAAGGCTTTGGCTGCCTTGTTCTGGGTTATGTTTCCAAAGATATTTGTATAGCAAGCAGGCTTGGAAGACAGAGTTTCTCTCCAGAGCAGGCGGGGGGTGGGGGCAGGTTTATTTACAGGCCAGTATTAGTAAATTTCATTTAATTTCCTTGTAGCCTATTAGAAAAGATTTGGGTTCCCTAAATTCCATGTTCCTCAGCTATGATGCAAACCCACTGCAAGCCCAGCATCCACCTGTTCCCCTCTACCTCAGTCCTTCTAGAAAGTGGTAGGCAAGGACAACTGATGGGAACATGAACATCATGCTGCTTGCTTTGCTACGAGTAATAAACAGTCCATGGTCTCTGATCCAGGAGTGTTGCATGTTCCACCAGCATCCATGAAACTGTGGCAGGCTAACTTATTAGCCAGCAAGTAGAGTAGCATCTCATACCTCATAGGGTAACATCACAACTCCTGAAAACTCTCAGGGAACCAACAAAACACTCTCCATACCAATGTTGAAGAGAGAAAGAAAACAAAATGTTTTAGCAAATGAGCATTTCAGATTTATATGCATGTAAAGATAGCGCAAAAGTGGGTTCAAAGTCTGGACAGAATTTGACACATATTTATACCGTCAGGTGGGGAGAGAACAATGAAAACTTCTCATATATTCTTGGGAGATGAAATAATGCACATGTGATTACCTCCCAAATATGCTGAGAGAGACCCCTGAGCTAATTCTCAAAGTAAGTGTTTTCAGTTCCAAGGGTCAGAAGCACTAAGACCTTGCATGGCCAAATCAAAACCTTGGGCCTTTTATCAAGCCAATAATATTTCAAGGGGACACCTTCAGGAAGAAAGGTGGGGAGGCAGGTACCTCTCTCCTCTTTATTAAAAAAAGAATGCTTGGGATATTACTAAACCATAAGAAAGAATGAAGGGCTTCCCTGGTGGCGCAGTGGTTGAGAGTCCGCCTGCCGATGCAGGGGACACGGGTTCGTGCCCCGGTCCGGGAAGATCCCACATGCCGCGGAGCAGCTGGGCCCATGAGCCATGGCCGCTGAGCCTGCGCGTCCGGAGCCTGTGCTCCACAACGGGAGAGGCCACAACAGTGAGAGGCCCGCGTACCACAAAAAAAAAAAAAAAAAAAAAAGAATGAAATAATGCCATCTACAGCAACAGGGATGGACCTAGAGATTATCATATTAAGTAAAGTAAGTCAAACAGAGAAAGACAAATATCATATGATATCCCTTATATGTGGAATCTAAAAGAAAAAAAAAGGAAACAAATGAACTTATTTCCAAAACAGAAAGAGACTCAGAGACACAGAAAACAAAAGTATGGTTACCAAAGTGGAAAGAGGGGTGGGAGGAGGGATACATTAGGAGGCTGGGATTAATATACGCACACTACTGTGTATAAATAGATAACCAACAAGGACCTACTGTATAGCACAGGGAAGTATACTCAATATTATGTAATAACTTATAAGGGAAAAGAATCTGAAAAAGAAATATACATACATATATAAACTGAATCACTGTGCTGTACACCTGAAACTTACACAATATTGTAAATCAACTATACTTCAATTAAAAAAATTTTTTTTTAAATCCCAATCATCTCATTCTTACTCAACCCCCAGGGGAACCACTGGTCAAATCCTCAGGCCATAGTAATGCATTTATCTCAATAGAGAGTATCACCCTTCTCCATTCTGATATTGTTGGTTACTGTAATAAACTAACCACAGCCTTTTCACGTCACATCAATAGGCAATTTCTGTCTCCTTTCACGTTTATCTGAAGGCTCTGCTACAGGTCAGAAATTTGATCTTCAAAGAAAACAAAGTCAATACCTCCTGGAAAGAAGTATAGCAGGTGTTTTGACTATTTATACCGGAAGAAATAGATTCATTAGTACTGGCTTTGGAGCTTAAGGTGACACCTCTTAGATGACTGTAAAGATTGTATCAGAGGATTGAGCCAGGAGTTCTTTTTATTCCAGAAGCAGACAACCTGGTGAAAGCAAACTGCTGAGGTAAGATCAAGAGGAACAATAATTACGTAGTACCGAATGAACTTACGAGGGAATGTTTGGTTGTGTGTGTGTTTTGTTTAGAATATTGTTGATATTTTTGATGAGTATATGAAGCATCCTTCTATCTTTGACCCTCAATTATTTAGACTATGGTTTTGTAGAATAAAAAAAAAATTCTTTAAATGGTATCTTTTTTTTTCTATAAGAAATCTATTCGGCTGATTCTCGCACTTTTTTAAAATACTAAACCTTTAATTTCAATGGCAACACAGTTAATTTCATAGGTTAATAGGAATCTGTCTCTTTTAAAAATTGGGATACCGTTACACAAATCAACTGCGCAGCCAAAACCATTATTGGGGGGGATCCTATTTGAGAATTCAATTTAAATCAGAACTAGAAGCCCATCAAAGAGCAAGGATTATAATTCAGGTCTGGAATCTATGTCCACAAAGTGCTCCAGAAAACTGGTCTTGTATCTTCTGTGGATTACAAGAACACAGCCTCACAGGCAGTATAATAGCTCAATTAATTCCTTGCTGGTCAGATCCCTTTAGCAGATTTCCAGAACCTTAAAAAAAGTAGAATTCACACACATACATAGATACTATAGGTGTAACCCTAAGGAGATAAATTCCCTTTTTTCTTTTCCGACCCTCAGAATAGAAGAATAAGAGTTATTTAAAATTCAACCAAACCCAACCAAACATTGAATGCGTAATCAAGAATAATCTCTGGAGTTTATTTTAGGATCACAACTAGAGACTGTCATAACAAAGCATTGTCTAACAGGCCTACCCAAGGATTATCCGATTTTAGACCTTTGTTTGGATTTGTTACTTACTACTGGTTAGAGTATTTTACTGCTAATGCCACATAAGACATTATTTAGTTTTGTATATGATTTCATGGTCCTCTCCTACCATTCTTTTATTTGGTCACTGTAAATACTTCTGTTGCTTCTAAACTTTTTTTGGAAACAGTTTCACCCCTCTTGTTTGTTCATTAATGTGTTAAATAAATCTTTGACATGTGCTCATTTTCAAAATTCATGTGTTTGACCTCTAAAAGCTATATTTTGACAAAAAATTGAAGGATTGAAATAGTAATGTATAAATAGACTTTTTGATTTAGATATTATATATATATATATTTGATATATATGTTCTTTAATAAATAATCTATATTATCTGCCTATTTGAATTCTTATAGTATTCTAATATTTTGGGTTTTAACCTATTCACAAGCTATAAATAAAGCAAACTATTTCATTTTGTCTCTAGAACTTTAGTGTGGTAATTTGCCTGGCTTTACACTTTTTTTTTTTTTTTTTTTGCGGTACGCGGGCCTCTCATTGTTGTGGCCTCTCCCGTTGCGGAGCACAGGCTCCGGACGCGCAGGCTCAGCGGCCATGGTTCACGGGCCCAGGCGCTCCGCGGCATGTGGGATCTTCCCAGACCGGGGCACGAACCCGTGTCCCCTGCATCGGCAGGCGGACTCTCAACCACTGCGTCACCAGGAAAGCCCTGGCTTTACACTTTATGGCTATAAAAATGATATATATTACACTGTTGGGACTCAAAGATTCCCTAGATATATAATTCCCTCAATTTATGCAGTCCACTAAAAAATGAAATTTTCCCCCTGAAGCTCTTTAAAAGATTGCTGTATTTTTGGTGCACTAAAGAACAGTGAAATAACTAGTAGTTATCTGTCTTATGCAATTAATTGCATATATGACCTAGACATTACCGTTATAATCCCTGTTATAAATAGTCATTTTCTTTAAAGTATAATTTATCAAGATCACTTAGGATACTTATTTTTTAACTTTTAATTGAAAATTTTTAAGTTGGTCTGTTATTTGATTACACTCTAAGTTTATACTCTTAAATTTAGTAAGAATTTTACTTTTGTAACTTGATAGCTATGGTGATTAATCACTTAGAAGAATTTTTAACTATTTTAAAATTGCATTTTGAGTTTATATAATCTAAAAAATATGCACCAATAAAGGTAGCAAGTCCTCTTAAAGAACAAAGCATTATATAATTTTAACTGAGGATGGGAGTTTAGAGGGAATTCAAATTTCAATAACTTTAAATTTCACATCTAAATCCAATGTTTGGATATTAAAATTCACTGGCTCAGGGAAGTCTGTCAAGATGCACAGAAACTTCCCTCTCAGTTTATGAGGGCTGTCCTAAGAATAGGGCTGGCTCTCAGAGAGGACAATTTAGAATTAAAAATAAATCATTGGCTCTTGACAAAATCTTATTTCTAAAAAAAGAAAAAAAAAGTCAAAGAGCTTGAATGTATGTGTGCACATGTTTTGAAAGTAGTGCTAATGAGCCAAAAAGTGAATTTATCATAAATATTTTGATGAATTTTTCCAACTCAGATTTTGTTTAAATGGAAACTACCTTTTAAAATAGATTCTTTCATGGCATTTAAAAAGACTTTACCAAAGCAATCTTGAGAAAGAAGAACACAGCTGGAGGTATCACACTCCCTGAATTCAGACTATACTACAAAGCTAAAGTAATCAAAACAGTATGGTACAGGCACAAAAACAGACACATAGATCAATGGAACAGAATAGACAGCCCAGAAATAAATTCATGCACTTATGGTCAACTAATCTATGACAAAAGGAGGCAAGAATATACAATGAGGAAAAGACAGTCTCTTCAATAAGTGGTGCTGAGAAAACGGGACTGCTACAGGCAAAAGAATAAAATTAGAACATTTCCTCACAACATATATGAAAATAAACTCAACACGGATTAAAGACCTAAATATGAGACCAGAACCATAAAACTCCTAGAAGAAAAGATAGGCAGGACACTCTGACATAAATCATAGCAATATTTTTTTGATCTGTCCCCTAAGGCAAAGAAAACAAAACCAAATATAAACAAATGGGACCTAATTCAACTTAAAAGCTTTTACACAGCAAAGGAAACCATCAACAAAATGAAAAGACAGCCAACTGAATGGGGAAAATATTTGTAAATTATATGACCAATAAGGGTTTAATATCTAAAATATATAAACAGCTCATACAACTCAATATTAAAAAAATAAGAAATAGGCAGAAGACCTGAACAGTCTTCCAAGGAAGACATACAGATGGCCAACAGGCACATGAAAAACTGCTCAACATCACTAATCAGAGAAATGCTAATCAAAACCACAATGAGCTATCAACTCACACCTGTTAGAATATCTATTGCCAAAAAGACCACAAATAACAAATGTTGGTTAGGATGTGGAGAAAAGGGAACACTTGTACCCTGTTGGCGGGAATATGAATTGGTGCAACCATTATGGAAAACACTATAAAGGTTCCTCAAAAAACTAAAAATAGAACTACCATATAATCCAGCAATTCTACTGCTGAGTATATATGCTAAGAAAACAAAAACACTAAGTCAAAAAGATACACGCACCCCAATGTTCATAGCAGCATTATTTATAATAGCCAAGATATGGAAGCAACCTGGGGTCCATCAACAGATGAATGGATAAAGAAGATGGGGTATACATCATACATACATACACAAAAGATTACTACTCAGCCGTGAAAAAGAATGAAATTTTGCCATTTGCAACAACATGGATGGACCTGGAGGGTATTATGTTTAGTGAAATAAGTCAGACAGAGAAAGACATATACTGTATATTATTGCTTATATATGGAAACTAAAAAATAAAACAAATGAATATAACAAAGCAGAAACAGACTCACAGATCCAGAGAACAAAATAGTCATTACAAGTGGGGACAGGGAAGCAGAGAAGGGCAAGGTAGAGGTAGGGGATAAAGAGGTACAAACTATGATGTATAAAGTAAGTAAGCTATGAGGGTATATTGTACAGCACAGGGAATATAACCAATATTTTACAATAACTTTAAATGGAATATAATCTATAAAAAATTTGAATCACTATGTTGTACACCTGACACTAATATCATATATCAACTATATATCAATTAAAAACATAAGCAACTGTTTTGAAACAAAAGTTTTAAATCATTGTCATAGGTTTATTCTGTTTAATCAACTATGCTTTTCCATAATTTACATGTTCATGCATGAAACCTTAATAACAATTTCTAAATAATTGTGTGACATGAAAGCTGTCCTAACCACTTTGGGAAGTTAGAGATATTTTTCAAATAAAAAAGGATAAAAGTTGGAGTAGGAAGACTATTTTGCAAAGTTATAATTAATTTTGATTTGAATTTTGCTATGTAGCCCTAGAAGTCACTTTTTTTTCCATTTTGAATATAAAAAAGTGAGTTAAAGTTTTGTGATTCTCCATCCTATAGGAATTTGATTAGACTTTCCATGGTCCCTACAAATAAAGAGATGATTTGGGTCTTTTTTCTTCAACTGTCACATTCTATTAGTGAGAAGATCAGATCATATCATGTATACTTGCTTTAAAAAAAAAAAAACACAGCAAAAATAAAGCTAACAACCTCAGAAATGCAAAAAAATTCTTCTGTGTTCCTCATTACTCAGATTACTGATCAAAAGAAACAGATGGATCCTATATTGATTGCTGTGGATTGTAAAACCTACTAGTTTATTCTTCCAAATCTATTATGCTTACTACATTTTCTACATGCATTTAATACAGCTTAAAGTTATGATCCTAGGAAAATCAGAAAGAAAAATTTTTGTAGTATATGGTTTTTAAGATAATAAATAAATCTTATGTACTTAAATGATGTTTAATAAAATCTTATCTTTTATGACTAGTATTTTTCTGTTTTTTTTTTTAATTCAAAGGTGAGTTTTATTTATTTATTTGGTTGCACTGGGTCTTAGTTGCAGCAGGCAGGCTCCTTAGTTGTGGCTTACAGGCTCCTTAGTTGTGGCATGCAAACTCTTAGTTGCGGCATGCATGTGGGATTTAGTTCCCTGACCAGGGATTGAACCCGGGACCCCTGCACTGGGAGCATGGAGTCTTATCCACTGCACCACCAGGGAAGTCCCCTATTTTTCTGTGTTTAATTGAAGTATAGTTGACTTAGTATGTTGTGCTAGTTTCAGGTGTACAGCAAAGTGATTCAGTTATACATACATATATATCTATTTTTTTCAGATTCTTTTCCCATATAAGTTATTACAAAATATAGAGTATAGGTCCCTGTGCTATACTCCTTGTTGGTTATCTGTTTTATATATATATATTAGTGTGTACATGTTAATCCCAAACTCCTAATGTATCCCCCCACTTTCCCCTTTGGTAACCATAAGTTTGTTTTCTATGTCTGTGGGTCTATTTCTGTTTTGTAGGTAAGTTCATCTGTATCATTTTTTGTTTTAGATTTCTCATATAAGCAGAATTTTATGAGTCTAGTATTTTTCTTAATCTGCTCAGACTGCCATAACAAAATACCGCAGACTGGCTGATATAAACAACAGAAATATATTACTCACCGTTCTGGAGGCTGGAAAGTCCAAGATCAAGGTGACAGCAAGGTAGGTTTTATTCTCAGTCCTCCTGTCTTGGCCCGCAGCTAGCCACCATCTCACTGTATGTGTCACATGACCTCTTCTTTGTGCACTGGAGAGGGGAGAGAGAGAGAGAGAGAGAGAACTCTGGTCTCTATTCCTCTTTTTTTTTTTTTTGCGGTACGCGGGCCTCTCACTGCTGCGGCCTCTCCTGTTGCGGAGCACAGGCTCCGGACGCGCAGGCTCAGCGGCCATGGCTCACGGGCCCAGCCGCTCCGCGGCATGTGGGATCCTCCCGGACCGGAGAACAAACCTGCGTCCCCTGCATCGGCAGGTGGACTCTCAACCATTGCCCCACCAGGGAAGCCCTCTATTCCTCTTTTCATAAGAAAATCAGTCCTATTAGATTAAGGCTCCACTCTTGGACCTTACTTACCTCCTTAAAGGACCCATCTCAAAATGCAGCCACACAGGGGGGTAAGGCTTCAACATATGGATTTGGGGTGGACACAAACATTCAGTCCCTAAAAGTATTTTTATTAGCTATTTTGTATGTCAGTATTCATTAATTAAAAGAGACATTCTGTTTTGCATGGATACTATTGAGCTGGTTATAAGAGAATGGTCTGCAGAAAAGTACGTTTACAATAATCTGCGGAGAATTCTCTAGTACAACTCTAATAGCAACAAAACTTGTGCTCCAGAACTTCTGCATTCAAATCCAGGGGTTTACACTGAAAAATGTAGATATGTCATACCTCCTGCTGTTACTCATCCAATACTGTTGGGCTGCACCCAGCAGGCCTGCAAGTCTTGTAGTTGCCCAGTCTGGAGACCAAAGGAAGAGCTTGGAGACAGTGACAGAGACATCAACAGTTTACTGTACAGAGGAATCTTACACAAAGGGACCTAGAGCGACACTCCAGGTGTCCAGCAGACAGTAGACAGGATGTAGCAGCCATCTTCGTTGCTCAGGGGAGGAGGAGGATACCATTTATAGGGAGAATTGATGTCAGGTGAGCTCATCAGTTACCAGGGGCTAATGAAGCCTTAAATTAAGAGGATTGGATAGTCGTGTGTGAAGCAGGGCCTGGTCGATCAGGGGATGAACAGAGAGCAAGAGGACAGCCTAACCATATAAATACTGATATCTACTAGTTATATTTATTTAGTATCATATAATTTTAGAAAACATGGCAAAAGTTGTTGAACATGAGTTATTCGAATGACAGGAAAATCATGCTTTTAAAAAATGTGTTCACTATCTAGGCATAAATATACAAGAAAAAAGACTCTCCCCTTGGCTCTCCTCTCCCTCTACCTTATTTTTAAACTCCCTGTTCCCCTCCCCATATTTTCATTCTGAATTTGACCACCGTTTAGACTCAAGTAACAGATTTGCAGTGAAGGAAAGATTGTTAATCAAGGTTCAACCAGAGAAGCAGAACCAGAAGTAGTAGGAGATTATATGTAGAAGCAAATATAAGTTTATTTGCTTATGTAATTGTGGAAGCCTGTTGGGCAGGCAGAGAGGGAGGGTCAGCAGCCAGTTGGAATCCAGAGGAAGGAGCCCAAGCTTGTGCACAGGTGGGAGGTGCCACTCAGAGAAGACCTGAGCGTATTTTAAAGATCTTCCAATCAATTCAGGCCCACACAGGATAATCTCTTGTTCAATTAACTGATTAGCATCTTTTTTTTTTTCACCAAGAATTTATTGAACAATGTATTCACCCTTTTGTTCCACTACCTTCTGCCATTTTCCAGGCAACTTCATAATTCCATCTTCCCAAAACTTTTTATCTTGCTGAGCAAAGAACTGTCCCAGGTGCCTTTTACAGACTTCCAGGGAACTGAAATTTTTTCCATTAAGAGAATTTTGTGAAGACCAAAATAAATGGAAAGCTGAAGGTGCAATGTCTGGTAAATACCGCAGGAAGATGGAAGAGTATGCGTTTTCTGTTGACTCATTTTGGATTCTTTTCGTCGAGTGCCGCTTTCAGTTGGTCTAATTGGCAGCAGTACTTGTTGGAACTAATCGTTTGGTTTTCCAGAAGGAGCTCTTAATAGAGGACGCCCTTCCAATCTGACAGTATACACAACATTACCTTCTTTGCATGAAGATCGGCCTTTGGTGGGGTTGGTGGTGGTTCATTTTGCTTGCCCCACTATCTCTTCCATTCCACATTACGGTACAGTATCTACTTTTCTTCGCCCATCACAATTTGTTTTAAAAACAGAACGTTGCTGTTACGTTTCAGTAGAGAATCACGTGCGGAAATACGGTCGAGAAGGTTTTTTTTGCTTAACCTATGTGGAACCCAAACATCAAAGCGATTCACATAACCAAGCGGGTGCAAATGACTTTCAGCACTTGATCTGGATATTCTGAGTATGTCGGCCATCTCCCGCATGGTATAACGTTGATTGTTCTCAATTAATGTCTCTGATCGCTCTGATCAATGCCTTTAACCACATCTGCAAAATGCCTTCACAGAGAACCTAGATTTACTGTTTGATTGAATAACCGGGAGCAGCTGTGTGTATGTTCCAACATGGCTTTGACTCCTGACGCTTCCATTTATATGCGTGTAAACTTAACCTGGTTATTAAAACTCTGACTTTATAGAATTGCTGTGAGGATTAAAAACTTATTATAAATGATAATTATTACTGTTATTAATTCACAGTTTTAAAAGAAATTTTGACATATATTAAATAATTTAATTCTCATTGTTATACTGAAAAACAGTGTTTAACAGATACTCTTTCCTATTGAAGATAGGAAAAGATAGCAATTACATAGCAATAAAATATTAATCTATCAGTGAGTACATAGAAGTAAAAATCAATAATTTCCATAAAAGAAAAGCTTTAAAAAGCATATTTATAAAATACAGAACTTGAGCAATTATTAAGTACGTGAAACACAGATTCACAGCAAATAAATTTTAACTCTGAAAACTGCTCTAGAGCTCAGATTTTCAGAAGTGTAACATGTTAACTGTATACTTAGAATAGTTTCCTTTATATTCAGAAAGATTTCAAGTATGCCCTATCTCTTTGATGCTTCCATTTTTTTAATGTATTTGCTACTAACACAAAACATGTCATTTTTCATTTAAGAAATCAGAGAAACAGTAGATTCGGTGTAATAGAAATCACAGTTTCAATGAAAATATTCTTTTACCAACAGGTTTTCCCAGGAAGACAGTAGTTAAGAAACAATCCACCTCCACAGCCCTTCCCCCAGCCTCCTTCCAACATACAGACATATAGCTTATTAATGGTTTAAAATATCACCGGATGCCTTGCAACATACACAGAAATGTGAACAACCATATTTAAAAACTGCCAAAGTCTATCTTATTTTAAGATAAAAGAAGCACAGTATAGCAGGGACACGGTGAGAAAAATATTGTAGAGAATGTATTTTCTCTTCAGGAAGAAAATGTTAATTTGCTTTGGTCTGGATGGATTTGAATGTTAAGAGCTAAGGGGGAAGTGGGTCTCCAAGGGTAATAATTCATAGTTTTTAAACTAAATATTCTATGACTCCTCCATGACTGAATTGCTGGTATCAGACTAAATTTGCCACCTAGAATAACTCAAAAAGCTTGATAAAATACAAACAATAAATGGTGGCATCAGAGAGCAACCAAGGTAGCCAAAACTTAAAGGGCCTGGCTCCTCGGTAACTGGGAAGGCGTTAAGATGTGTTTGTTTTTACTACTACCTTCTTCCATCAGGGTATCTGCTGGTAAACTAACATTGGAAGAGAGGTCAAACAGAAAGCGCTGTGGAGCTGGCAACAGTCTCACTGACCTGAGGAGATAAAAGCTGGTACTTAGGGCTACCAAAGCAGCTAGGACCAGAGAAACCAATACCTTGAAGG